>NC_142341.1:47744166-48058333 GCF_054954075.1 Amborella trichopoda | reverse complement strand
CTCTCTCTCTCTCATCATCCTTAGCAACTAGAGAGAGAGAATGCTTTTAGAATAGGAATTATATATAATGATACAATTTATTTTTTATATAAAGAGGTCACAATTACTTATAACTATTCGATGTGAAATTTGATAACTTAAGTGCGCTATAAAGTTTGAGAAAATTTATTTTGAAATTTGAACTTGGTCAATGGAATAAGGAAATGTTTGTATAAGGATGCTACCTTATAATATAGAACCACGGATGCCTCTAAAAAATCCATTAGAAAAGGTAGTTTTAATGTTGAAAAACCCTTTGATTTATCATCTCGACATCGAGATGTATGGCTATAAAAAATAAAAAATATGTTAAGTCTAAAAATAGTGCATTTTACAACATATTATTTACACCATTCATTTTCAAGATTTTCACATATTTATAGATCTACTTGATTTTAACCATTTTTAAAATTTGAAAATTTATAATTAGATATAAAAATAGATTTTGAGATAATCCTATAAACATTTTACATCAAAATTATATACCATGATAAAATTTGAAGGCGCACTTTACCTTTACACCTACGGATGTATCCGTATGCAAACTGCACCCATAGAATAAATGCATCCATCTAATTTCATATCTAATGGTCAAGATTAATTGCGACCAGCTTGTATCAAAGATAAATGGTCCCATTATATATATATCCCTTTTAGGATATCAGAGTGATAAGTAGGTGCATTGCCAAGAGGCTACGGATGCGTTAGTTTTGGTTTTTCAAAATTCAGATTGGTGTGGCAGATTATTCACCCACAAATGTGTCAAATCGATGATTTGGATTGGGTCTGAGTGGACATGTGATCCAAAAGGTATTACAAAACAAAAGAAAAATTAAAGTAAGGCTTTATGGAGTGGGGATTTAAAGTGGAACTAAAAACATATTAGATAGGCTTGATAAAAAATGAAAAAAATATATAAGAAGGGGTTTTAGGGGTGAACTCGGTCGGGACCTCTATCATCGTGGAACCAGTTCGATCCCGATCGGCTTCCATATGAATGGCGGATTTGGATATGAAATCTTTGGGCTTTTAAACAGTTTTATGTCTAGCCTACTCCTGCAATTGTGGAAGTCACCGCTTCCATGGTTTAGCATGGAAGGAATGGCTTTCTAAGACATTGTTTTTTGGGCTTGCGAAAGTGCGGCTGCCAAATATACGGCCCCCGTCCGGTGTAATAAATGAGGGAGTGGAACCTGCAACTCCTAGAAACCGTAGTTTCCACGAAACAAACATGCCCTAAAAATATCTTGGGAAAGAAACAGGAGCGGGAGGTCATGGATGTTAGTGTTCTAAAATTTTAAAAGCACGCACATCGGGAATTATTGGTCTGGACCGAGAATAGCGTATTAAGAATCATTCCCCAAACGTAATGCTTTCCAAGTGCCTCTGAAAACTTGAAAATTGACGGTCCAAAAATGAGTTACACGCAATACTATTGTCAAGGTCCAAGTCATTCTCAATAAGATCATTTACTTTTGATACAAAGATATCACAAGCACTTGTCAACATTCAATGTGAAATCTGATAGCTTGGGTGTTTTACAAAGTTGAAAAAAATTCATTTTGAAGTTCGAGCTTGGTCAATGGAATAAATGCAGCTATTTAATTTCACATCCAATGATCAAGCACCTTATATTAAAGATAAAAGATGTCGTTTGTATAAGGTAGAGTCTCAAAACAATCTAAGTAAAGTGTACCTTCAAATAGTATTTAAAAATGTAGTTTCAATATTGGAAATCTTTGTGATAGCCTTAAAATATATTTTCGTCTCTAATTATAAAATTTAAAGCTTAAAAAATAGTGTAAATTGAGCAGATATATAAAAACTTGAAAATCGTAACAATTGACGGTAAAAAAATGCATTAAAAGATGCACTATTTTCAAAACTTGAAATCTATTTTTTTCTCATGTTCATATATTTTTTTCTCATGTTCATACACCTTGAGGTCGAGATGATCAATTTGAGGATTTTTAAGCATCGAAACAACTTCTTTTAGTGAAAATTTTCATGTGCGCTGTAATTTGATTGTTTAGAATATATAAACTTTTTTCAAAGATAAATAGTTTCATTATATACTTTTTCATATTTTGAGAGAGGGGATATAAGTTAAATATTTTGATGTTGGAGTTGTTGGTGAGGACACGAAAGAAGCATGACAAGCAGAGTGGACTGTTCTTTAGTTAATCCACAAAAAACAAATAAAAAAACAGCAAAGAAAAGTAGCGTGGGTTGCTCAAGAGAGATTTCAGACAAATATTTTGTGGTTGTAGTGGATGGAGGGAGGGAGAGCGACGGCATGAAAGCGAAAAGTTAGACAGAGAGAGAGAGAAAAAATGAGAAAAGTTAGAGAGAGAGAGAGTTGGAAGAGTTGAAAGAAGAAGAGAAGTGGTAGTTGAAGAGTCGAGACCAGAAAGAGAGGGAGAGAGAATGTTGATAACTGGAGCTCGAATATCAAGGATTGTACACTACTCTCACACCTTATCTTGTCGTTTATTTATTTACAAGGGATTCTACATTTACTTTTGTTTCAGGGAGGTTGCAAATATATGACGTTAAATTTGATAGTTTCTATCTACCGTAACCTTGGAGAATTCGTCAATCAAATAAATAGAGCTACCCAATTTTCACATTCAATGGTCAAGATTAATTGTGATCAAATCATGTTATTATATTTTTTTTTTTTTCGAGAGTAAGGTTGCAACCTTAAACAATCCAATTAAAGCGCACCTCTAAATTTTATCACGATATGTAGTTTTGGTATAAAAAATTCTTAAGATTATCTCGAAATCTATTTTCATATTTAATTATAAAAATTTAAACTTCAAAAATGGTTAAAATCAAGTAATCTATAAACATATGACAATCTTGAAAATAGACAGTCTATATAATGTATTGCAAGATTCACTATTGTTAGTACTCGAAGCCTTTATATATATATATATGGAGAACACTACGTAACGTCTATAGGCAAAAATGAATAGTTATTTCGCCTACCTCCATCACCGTCTAAAGTTCATCGTACGGTCATGATTGTCCGGTAGTGTTTCATTTTTCATTTTTTTTCTACAAATCGGAATGATCTGAAATTTGGAGCGTGTATTCATCAAAAATAGGGGAATCCTTGAAAATTATATAAAAAAATATTTTACATGAAAAAAATTGACCAAAATACCTCCAAAAAATTTCAGGGGTATTTTGATCAATTTATTTTTCGAGGATAATTTATTTTATATTTTTATTAGATGCGCCTCAAGAAGATGTACATACCATCCAAATTTCAAGTCATTCCGATTTGTAAGAAAAAATGAAAAATAAAACACTACTAGACAATTATAACCGCATGATAAAATTTGGACCGTGATGATGGTAGGCGAAATCACTATTCATTTTTGGCTATAGCCATTAGAAAGACTTTTCATATAGATATTTCTAGTACTTAAATAACATCTATCGACCCTATTTCAAGGTATGCCTCACTTTGATTGTTAAGGGCCTCAACCTTTTATACAAGGAAAAAGTTTATAAGGTTCTAAACAGTCAAATTAAAGCTAACCTCAAAAAATTCACTAGAAGATGTTGTTTTGATGCCCAAATATCTTCAAATTAATTATCTCGACATCAAGATGAATGTGCATGAAAAAAAAATGGATTTCAAGTTTTGGAAATAGTGCATCTTGCAACAGATTTTTGACCGTCAATTTTCAAGATTTTCAAGTTTTCATAGATCTGCTCAATCTATATTTCTTTTTTAAGCTTTAAATTTTATAATTAAAGATGCAAATATATTTTAAGGCTACTATAAATATTTCCAGTATTGAAACCACATTTCTCAATACTATTTGAAAGTGCAATTTACTTTGATCGTTTAGAGCCTTGGCTCTATACAAACCGTACCCTTTATACAAAACCATACCTTTTTTTTTATTTGGGTAAAATTATGATTAATGATAATTTGATTTCTATTAGTTGAATTAGCATTAATGAAAATCAGGGCTCTAAAAATTATTGATTTGGATTGGGACTTGGCTACCTAGATTAGGTGTTAGGGGACTCATCTGGAAATTAGATTCATTTTGATAGACTCACCCAGTTTTGAAAATTAGATTAATTTTGATAGACTTACTCCGTTCGATTAGAGAACTGAGTCTCTCAGGAACTAGGCAATTCGAATCGGTTGAATCACCTGATTCCCATATATTTCATTTCCTTATTAATTTTTTAGTTCTTTGAAATTTAAAATTATTGTTTATATTTTTACCAATTAGTGGGCATCTGAATCAGTTCAACGAGTGACTGATCCAGCCCCCTGATCCAAGTTGCATACTGCTGCAATCACATCCATTGTCGCGACTCTAGAGGATTAGGTTTTGTTGGGTCCTGATGCACCCTGTTCAGGTGCCATTCTTCCAAAATTTACCGTAGAAATGAACTTGAGATCTAAAATTTACTGTTCATTATCTTGTTGAATAATATGCGAGTACCGAGATCATGAACTTGGGAAAATTAAAACTTTAAATTTTAAAGGTAGATGATTTTAGACTTCTTTTTTTTAGTATATAAAGACAAATTTGACTACGAATTGATTTCAACATTTAAATTCCATTTTTTTAGATTCATGGCTGTGGTTTCGAGATTATCCCCCTGTTAGAATTTTGGACTTAAATTTGGAAAAAGTTTATATAAGGTTTCATCCTTATACTATAGAAAATAAGGTGCACCTCAAAAACTCTTGGATAAAGTTGTTTTGATGCTGAAAAATGGTTGAATTGATCATCTCGACCACGAGATGTCAGGATGTGAAAAAAAAAAAAAAGGGACTTCAATTCCTGGAAACAATGCATTTATAATGTCGTTATGTAGACCATTCATTTGCCAAGATTTTCAATTCGTAGATCTACTCGATCTTAACCATTTTTAAGCTTTAAATTTCAAAATTAGATATGAAATAGATTTGAAGACCATTATAGGGATTACTAACACTTGAACTACATCTTTTGGCATTAATTCAAGGCGCACCTTACTTTGATTGTTTAAGGTACCAACCTTTTACAATCCTTACCCACTAAAATTTATCTGTACAATGGATTTTTGACAGGAACACATATCAATATAAATATATGAATGCATCAATACTTTTTACTTATATTAATATGATGGCATCGGTGTTTTATGATATTATAGATTTTTTTATCAATTTAGCAAAAACTACTAAATTAGGTTGCGTTATTGACTTTCAATTAATACATATTTTCTATACTTAAAACTTGCAATGAACAATTGCGTCCATATAAATTTTCTTCTCGAATGAAACTTTCAAATTTGGCAGGTTTTAAGACGTTTACAGCTCTTGCATTAAAGGTAATCTATGAAGGAATGCATATGCATACAAAAATTCATCAAAACACACCTAAACTATCAACTATTTAACATTTCATTTATTTATCAAAACACACTTAAATATTTATTGACTATTCAATTCACAAATTTTTATCTTTTTAAAGTAATTTTTTGAAATTAAATAAGAAACATAAATTCTTAAATAATTCATTTCTTGTTTGATTTTTTATTAATTTGCCTAATAGTAATAAAGAAAAGATAGAATAACATCATGACCAGTAGATTACAAAAAGATACATATCCAAAAACATGCATATACACTAGTGTTACATGGATAGCGATATAGGTGTCGGACTCTAGTATGTGACGGAGTATTTAGCGTGTGAGCCAAAAAGCCATTACTTCCCGACACATCTGTAAAATACCTTTACCACCTAACTTTTAAATTATTTACTAAAATTTTCATATTCAAACATTTAAAAACATATGGCTTAGGTGGTAAGGATCATTTCATTTTGGAAGGCACAATATTGTGAGTTCTAGTGCTCGCAACAGGTTGAGCTAAGGCTAAGGGCCACGGCTGAACTAGGTATGTCGTGGCCTTGGTTTGGCCCTTGGGCCACATTTTGTATGAAGATACCCTTAGGGTGAGGCCTTCGCGTGACCCTTGGGCCACAAAGCGAGTCCTTGGCATGACCCTTGGGCCACATTTTGTGGGCCTAGATTTTATGGCGAGGCCTACTAGCCCATTATCAATAAAGTCTTAACTTTTTTCCATAAATATAATAAATATTCATTTGTAAATTACAAATGCAACAAATTCTAGGCCTTGGCATGACCCTTGGGCCACATTTTGTGGCCCTAGATTTTAGGGCCGGGCCTAGTAGCCCATTATCAATAAAGTCTTAACTTTTTTCCATAAATATAATAAATATTCATTTGTAAATTACAAATGCAACAAATTCTACTTAGTAGTGTCGATGGTACTTCAGCAAGACACTTCAAACTTTAAGGCAACCATTATTTATCATTATTTCATTTGTCTTGTTGTATAAATACATAAACCAGTTTTCATTATATTAACATATAGGATACACTTGGTAGGGTTATTATGAATATGTGGTAGGGTTAGTTTGAATATGTGATCGTAGGGACACGACACCGCATGTCCTTGATGGCGACACTTCCCTTGGAAATATTGATACATACTCCAAAAAGATGATAATATGGTTGTCTAATTGGAGTGACCGAGGAGTGTCTACCCATATCTACACACGACACAAGAGGAAAATGAAAGTGTCTATGTAAAATTGAAATCCATAATAGGTAATTAAAGGGACATGGTGACACTTCCCTTGGAAGTCACGATATGTACTTAAAAAGAATAAATGTGTCCTTGAAGGCGACACACGCAAAAAGCGTGTGAGGCAATGTCTATGTGGTTAATGGTCGCGTGAAGCTGTGCCTTTTCGATTGTCAAAAAAAAAAAAAAATGGTCCGACACATGCGATGAGAGTGTCAGTCGCCTTTGTCGACACGCAATGGAGGAGGAAAACCAGAGTGTCTATGTAACATTGATATCCAAAGACAAATCGAAGCTAGCAATTGAATTTTTTAACCTTTATTTTTGCTAAAGATGATAAATGCAGAACCATACCGAGCCCAATGCTACCTTTGACCTTCCATTATCACCATTAATGGTTGGGGAGGTGCTAAAAAAGTGTAGGAACCCGATGCTACCCTAGTGTTGTATACAAACCTATCATTTTGTGGGTATGGGCAGCATGTAAATTAAAGCCGTACAAGCTATGTGCATGCTGCATTGTACAAATATGAGAGGAAAAAGAGCCCATTCTTAATTCAAACGAGTAAGTACCCAATCTAATTAGATGTTAGAAATTTATTAGTACTTGGTGCGAGAAAGAGTTCTCCTGTGAGTGAAACTTCAATTCTTTTTTTCTTTTTTTTCAAAAGCGAATCCTAACTATTCACTATTTTCCATAATATATAATATAGAGCGGAAGAATCCTTCAATCTCTCCTCCTTTTGCTTTGCAGTAGTGGCCAACATAATCATACATTTTGCATGCAAATGCTGCTCATAGAAAGTTGTTTGCTTCATGGAACCAAACAAAGTTTCTTTTATTTGCTTTAGACTTGTTTGGGAAGCATAGTTTACATCTGCGATGAATTCCCACTAGTCCTGACTCCTGAGTGTAGGGCTGCGAACGGCCAGGCCCGGGCCCAATTCCAGGCCAGGGTTGGACCACACAGTAAGGCCCATAGGCCATTCTCGCATTCTCGGGTCAGGCTTCATAGGCTTGAAGTATGGGGGACTAGGTCCAGGCCATCATAGCCCAAAAAAACTTAAAATATTTTTTTACGTATAGGGGATTTGGATTGCCAGTGTCACACAGTGACGAATGGAGTTCCAGTCCTATCAATGTGTAAGTTAACAATCCAACAAAAGACAAAACAAAAAAAAGTTTATAAAAACAAAAAAAGGTTTATATAAGGTGCCAACCTTATACTGTAGAAGTAAGGCGCGCCTAAAAAGCCCACTGGATAATGTTGTTCCAAGGATTTCATGTTCTAATAATACATCTTCTAACACACTATCCAAATCGTTCATCTTCAAGATTGTCAAATGTTTATAGATCTGTTTGATCATCACTATTTTTAAAACTTTAAATTTCATAGTTAGGGGTGTTAATAAATTTTTATGCCATCACAAGACTTTCCAGCACTGAAACTACATCTTGCGCCATAGTTTTTTAGGTGTGTTTTTCTTTAACAATATAAGGCTGTCATCTTATACAAATCTCACCCAAAAAAAAAAAAATTACAATATTTGCTAGGATTGTTTTTTTTTTTTTTTGACAAGCAAACTTCTTTTTTCTTTTTTAATTTTCTCTAATGTTTTTTGAAGTCCTCTTAATACCCCCACCCCACAAACCTCTATTTTTATTTTTAGTTTATCTTATCTATTTTTTAATATATTTTTCAATCACCAATTCGGACCAATCCAATTTTTTCCAAATCACCGATCCAATGATCCAACTTGGATATGTGGATGAACAATCTGCGCCACCCATCCGGATTTTAAAGCATTGAAAAACTGTAAAAGTAGGAATGACGAAACTCTTTTATGTCTTCACAGCAGCCAATGGCATTAGAGTTTGAAGTTTATAACAACAGTTATAAAATTTTCCAACTTCAAACAACAGTTATACAGCTATGCCATCCTTGGTTTTAGGTGCTTGTTATTGGCCATGCTATAGGAGCCTCTTGATGCAAAGTGTAAACGTTAGTGAGTTTTTTTTTTTTTTTGAACATTAAAAAAAAAAATCTGAGATTTGTTTTACCTGATATTTTTCATATCATCTTTGATGCGTCTTGTGGGCAATTAGAAATTGATTGAGTTCTTATAATCTTAGACAATGGAATGGCGCTGTAAGAATGGGGATTGATTTGAAGGAGGAAAAGTGTACAAAGAGAATTCATTTTTAATATGAGGTTACAGTCATTTTTTTCTGTTAGATTTCTAATTGGGAGGTTATGAGCGTGTCAATGACTAGACTCAAGGTTCACAAAAGATTTCTCAAACTTTATGATACCCCCCAAGCCAACTAATTTGACATCTGATGACTAGTACCAATTGCAACGTCCTCATCTGGTCTCATAGTATACCATCGAATTGAGGATTCCCCAAACTACTGTTCCCTCAATATGAATATTTGCATACTGTGTTTTAAAAATCGAACCGGTGGATCAAATGCTAGTTCTGAGCCACCTTGGAACTGTCGAAGTTGGCTCTCTAATTTTTTGGGGTCTTTATGTAGATGTAAATTAAAAAACAATAAAATTACTATTGAAAACTAGTGGGAATAGCGGCAAAACCAAGGGTTTTTTTTATAAAAAAAAAGACCAATTCTAAGGTTTCAATTTCATTGCTATTCCATGTTATGATTAGGGTGGTCAAGATTGATGCGAGATGAAATTTCATATACATAATCGATCACTAAGAGACTTTGGAAGGCTGACAGCAGAATAGAGCTAGAACCTCACCCTTCTTATTCATAACCCAAAAAACCTGCATCCATGTAAACCGAACCAAGGGAAAGAGATAGGAGTCTTGGGAGAGAGAGAGGGAAATGTTCCAAAGAAAGAGAGAGGGGGGAAGGTTTTGTGATTGAGCAAAATGTACATCCAAGTGTTAAAAGACTGTCTGAATTGGTCCACCAGAATCACTCACTCACTGGGACGATTTGGATCGGTATATCTTATTAGGATCATCTGATTAGAGTGAGCCGAAATCAGCAATGGACGGACAAAGAAAACCAAACATTTTTTAAAAAAGAGTAAAGGTATAAAACAAATCGTAACTTCGAATCATTTTTTAAAAACATATCCAAATTTACACCAAAAGAAGCTTGATAAACATCAACCTGTATCACTTTTAACACCATAAACATCAAACCTCAAACATTGATGAGAAACATCAAACTGTAATTCTTTCTCTTATGTAATGGAACTCTGAACCACACTCTCGGACTCTGCAAATTAGAGAGAAACAATGAAAAAGAACAATGGACAGTTGATAACATAAAAAATTGTTAGTGTTTAAATACAACCAATCAAATATTTGATAAATACAAAAAACCATTCGACCAAAAATCCTTTTAACTTTGAACAACGATTTAAAGGACTCCATTAAAACATCACAAAACTGCGTGCCTGAAAAATATTTGCCAAATTTTTGGGTACTTCATACCTTCTTACTTTATCATATTATTGAATTTCCTTTCACATAGAGAAATAGGTGTTTGTCTATTGATTCTAATCCCACATCGAAGGTTAAGAGAAGTTGAGGGTACACAGGGGCTATAAAACCATTCAACATTGACGATGCAAAGCATACCTTTCTCGGCCTTTTGGCTAAGATCAAGTGTAGTATCTGTTCTTATCAGTTTAATATCTGATACGTGGTCCATAGGATCACACGATATTAAATTAATTTTTCAGTGGGGAAAGGGCTACCACACTAGCTCGCTAGTCGGTCCCTTGAGCGCCGTCCATGCGTTGCACTACTGCACGGGCCTGGCGCACCCCTACCAAATCAGATTCAAAGTTTTCTTACATATTTTAACTTTCATTACGTGGATGTAGGAGTAGGGTGTATAATTCAGATTTCATCAATTTTGATGTAAAATGATTTTAGGATTACCTAAAAATTTATTTTAGCATTTAATTATAAATTTTTAAATTTTGATTTATATATAATGTTTTTAGGATTATCTCAAAATTTATTTTTATACTTAATTATAAAATTTAAAATTTAAAAAATGATTAAAATCAACTAGATCCATAAACATATGAAAATGAAAATTTTTGGTGTAGATTAGACGTTGTAAAATGTACTATTTGTGAGACTTGAAATCTTTTTATTTTTCATAGTCATCCATCTCGAAGTCGAGATGATCAATCAAAGAGTTTTTCAACATTAAAACTACATTTTCCGATGGATTTTTTAGGGGCACCCGTAGTTCTACATTATAAAGTAGCATCCTTAAATAAACTTTTTCTTTAATATAGAGGATTTGATTTCGAATCCACCCAAAAATGGCATATATGAATTGGACGATAAATTTTAGAGAAAAATGAAGGACAGAGATTGAAGATGGTGGATAAAACAAAACAATTTTGATGTTTAGGTCTGTCAAAGACATTTTCACTCAGAAAACGAACAACGATAAATTTAAGGGCAAATAAGTGAGAAATAAGAAGAAAGAATAATAAATGACAGATTGGGCCTTTTCTCGGACAAAACAAACAACACACAAATAAAGAAATGAATGAATGAATAGAACAAGGGAATCACCAACTATCAAATCACCAGATTCACCAACTGAACTCGGTGATTTTGCTCATATCAGGCTGATTGCCAATTACATAAGGGAATCAATTGGTTACCTGCCGATTCCCTCTGGACCAAGCAATTCCAAACCAAATTAGCGATTTTTGAAATGTGCTTCAAACTCAGGTCCAAATGTCCAATTATTGGTTATCACCGGGTTCAAACCAGTTGCAGAGGTGAGTTAAATGGTTTGTGTTTGATCATGTTAATTACTTCGAAATTTTGAGATTTTCATTTGTAAGATGCGTGATATAACTTCTATTTACTCATTTACCCAAAAGATTACCCACTCTAAATAAAAACGACGACAATAAATTGATTCAATCATTTCTGCTGGCAATAAGCACTATAACTAGGCAACTCACCACAACGTAATTCTCAAAACAAAATTTATTGTGCTGTTTCTTGCTGTTCCAACATCAAAAAAGATAAACATGAGATTGATCTTAAATTACATTTCATAAAAGAGCCGGACATTATCCCACCAAAGTCTATTTCTCACTGTGATGAGAGAGAGAGAGAGAGAGAGAGAGAGAGAGAATGAAAAAGAGAGCGAGAGAGACTCGCAAGAAATCAGGGTCTCATCCTCTTGAGAGCTTCATTAAAAAACCCTTGAAACATCTGAAAAAGGAAATCAAACAAAACGGGGGTCTATGTTTCAACTGTAATGAACCCCTCACAGAAACTCTTCCTCCAGCAACTGCCTCCCTCTTTTGCGCATGGACCCTAGATGGCTTCCGTAGCAGCAAATGATCAGATGCACCTCCAAACCATTTTTCCATTTTTCTTTTCTTGATATATTGCACCTCTGAACCTTCCAATTGAATCACTAGTAAAACACAAACACAAACAGGTAAAGCCATCCAGCAGCTAGCTAAGCACGAAAGTCCAGAAAGAGGCTTAGCTTTTGAACAAGAACCTCTCGGGTCCCATACAATGGCTTGCTCCCACTAATCCAATCTCTCTCTAAAACCGATGCCTTCTGTCCTGCTTGCATCTCTTCAAAGAATTCGGAGACAATCTCATAGATTGAAGTCCTAAGGACATCAGCCATAACATATGCTTTTCTGTGAATGGAAGTGGCCTCTCTCCCTCTCCGCTTCCTCTTGACCTGTTCTTCAACTCTCGGAGGCATGGCCCACCTAATGCTAGTGGGCCCCATTAGGTGAGCAGGGCTCGCATGAGTTCGCTTTCCAAGACAGGCCTCAACTGCGAGCAAACATGAAATAAGTGTGGACATACCAGCCATGTTGGAGCCAGTGAGTTGGGCCACTCCAAACCTATCTTCTTTGTGAGATTTTGCTGTTAATGCTGCAGAAGCTCTTGCACACCATGTACATAACTGCACCCAATGTTTTTGGGTCATGTAAAGTTGGGGAAAGGTTGACATTAAGCGTAGCAAAATGTGACTGACATGAATGACTTTGTATGGCATAAATATAAGATACAATTAAGGGCAGAATTTTTGCATGCAAACTATTCTAAGCTCATAAGATAGTCATACATGCAAGGAGAACACACACACACACCACACGTGAATGCTCACACACACAGACGAACAAACACACACGGGGAATAAAAGACCTAGAAACAGAAGTAATTATGAAACAAGAACTATGTTAAGGGAAGTCCACACATATGCTCAAACTCACAGATGAAGCCAGTGCATATATATCATATTTGGAAGAAATGACAGAAATCGGAAACCAAAGATATTCTTTTGGAACAACCATGAGGGGTGCGCTCATAGTTAAGGGAACCGTGGGTGGAGGGTCCCATTCCCGCTCCGGAACCTCAATCCCACAGTTTTTCCTAGGGATCTCGTTGGGAAGCCCGAATTTTCTTTTTTGGAACCTCACTTCCAAAATCTCAGGATCTCGCTCCCAAAATTTTGGTATCGCATTCCTAAAAATTTGTTATATTGCTCTCAAATAACGGGGATCACGTTCTAACCATTAGAAGATTTTAGTACTATCGCGAAATAGACCCCCGCTCTAATCAACTATAGTCCAAGGTTTTGATAATGTCTAATATTGAGATCCATATATGTGCAATCTACTATTAAAAAACCGACGAATCCAGTTCCATTTGAAAATAGACCCTCGAACCCATCAACCATGGTCCAAGATTTTGATACATTAATTAAGAATCATAAGTTCTATGATGTTAAAAATTTAAATTCCACCAATATTCCTAATTTGTAAAAAATCCCGTCCATAAATGTGGAATCTGCTTTCAAAAAATCGACGAATCCAGTTCCATTTGAAAATAGATCCTTGAAACCATCAACCATGGTCCAAGGTTTTGATACATTAATTAGGAATCCTAAATTCCATGATGTTAAAAATTTAAATTCCACCATTATTCTTAATTTGTAAAAAATCCAGTCCATGTATGTGGAATCTACTATAAAAAAACCGATGAATCCAATTCCATTTGAAAATAGATCCCCAAACCCATCAACCATGGTCCAAGGTTATTATACATAAATTAGGAATCACAAGTTCTATGATGTTAAAAATTGAAATTCCACCATTATTCTTAATTAGTATAAAATCCAGTCCACTATTCTTAATTTATCTATATTGACCTATTATTTTATTAGATTCTTGATTTGAACTAGGTATAATGTAGAATAAAGTGACCCCATTATTTCAAAAAAAAAAACTTAGTTGTAAGCCACCGTTTTTCTTGTGAGAATATATGTTTCATTTTGAAGTCCTTTTCTTGTAGAGTTCTAAGATAACTCACAATCATGAATACTCTTAGTTGTGAGATGGGAATATATGCTTTGATTTCAAGCTATAAAAAGCTCTTTTACATGAGAGAGAGAGAGGTCCGTTCTTCAGCTCTTTTACATCAAAGAGAGAGAGAAGTTAATCTTGTCCTTTTGCCTCTTCGGAGAGCCAGCCTTTGCGAAACAACGGAAGCAGAGGAATTTACAATTGAAGAAAATGACCCCTGAGTGGGAGGAATATGATTCTGGGTTGCCGGGGACTCGGTGGGACTAGTGCAAGCCAAACTCGTGTCATGGTTTGAAAATATAGTGGGACATACAGGCCTTGGTAATAGAGCACTCTGACGAGCGTCATCATCTGCATCAAGGCAGTCGCTTAATGCTTCTAATGCCCCAACATCATCCCCAAGGTGGTCATCATCAGGATGAAAATCCCAACCTTTGTACTTCTCTGCATAGTCCGATCAAAATCTACTTGACAACCTATCATTGTAGTGGACATAAACCAATGACTCTGAGCGTTTAGCATTTAACCTATTCCGCTTAACACTGTGAATATAACTATATGTACTCTAGCACCTCTCAACACATGACGAGTTGACACTCTAGGACAACACCTTAACAGCCAATGAGTACAATTCAGGAACCCCACCACCATATAAATCCTACCACGAAACAGCTGACATTGTTCTTCTATCAGAAATAGATGCTGGGAGTGAAAAAAACTCCTTTATCACTTACAAAATCATTGATATGTTGTCGTATTCTACCCCTCTCATTCTCGTCTGGGTACAACCTCTCAACCGCAACAAGATAAAACGCTGATACTTCTTTATCGTGGTGCGGCTTTAGCCTCTTCTTCCCACCAAGAGTTGGCATAGTTAACCATTCCCGAGAATGATACTTGGGACTTAAAACATATGCCAAACAATGCAATGGAAGATTGGTTCGATCCCATCTACCAAAAACTAACTTATGCACTTTTTGGTAAGAAATAGGATCATCATAAAGGGCCACTGCAATTTCACCCAACATTGTCTCCATGCGCTCGTATGCATCCCCTATTTCAGCCATGTCGACGTTCGCGAATTTCATCATCTTCCATATTGGCCTGGTAAATTGCAATATTTTTTTGTTCGTTGACCAAAAATTATCATCCATAATTATATGGCACACCTCGGTATGATCAATACCTCTTACTGCCAGTCTGAGACCCTCCCACTCTTCACTTAAAACCAAGGATGTCAAAACAACCCTCACTTCCATAAGACGCCTCAACATTATGTAATGGAACCCAAATCTAGTATTCTACCCCATAAGGACTACAAGATTTGAAAAAGTCCTAAACATATATGGATACCTAATGTGATTGCGAATATATTCCGCACAAAACTAAAAGTTGGGTTCGTCTTATTTTTATCAACGATGTATTTCATGAGGAGGCTCATAATGTGTGCTAAGCAACCAAACCAAAAAATGTGGGGATGGCGACATTCGATAATTGTCCCTGCACTTTGCAATTTGCAGCATTTTCGATAAACACTTAAACTACATGGTAGGATCCAATAGTGTCCATCGCCTGCAAAAGAATAGCAACGATGTTTTGACTAGTCTTCTCAATAGAAGAGCAATCATTTCCATTGAGGAACATTGCCTTTCCCTCCCCCCCAGAAACTGCTCAAACATTAATCAAAGACTCATTTTTAACGTTGCTCCATCCATCTGATACAATTGAAACTCCACAAGTCGTCCTATCATTCCTTAAGGAGTCAGTGCCCTCTCGATTCTGCTCCTCTCCATATCCAACAAAGATGTCCTAATCTTAGCATATTTAGGAGGCATGTAGGCTTTTGGCCCATTATTTATAGCATAGACCATTTCATGAAATCTAGGGCCATTGGCGACGTTGAATGAGATGCCATGAGCATAGAAAAAGCGTGCTACTGCAGCATCAACTTCTTATCTCTCTTGTGCATTAAACATATGAGAAATTTTTCCCTTTTCCGTGGATCTTGGTTTCATGAAGAATAAAGCTATCAGGAGAGAATGGAGGTTTTTTGCTTCTTTGCCTTCCCATACAACCTAACTTCATCTCTTCCTATTCTTGCTTCAAAGCCTCCCTTTCTTCCTTTGACACTTTAAAACACTTTGCAATTCCCTGAGACGTCTGCCTCCCTAGGACGCCTGCCCCGAGAGCATGCCCAATAAAAGAGCTCGCAGACGAGCATACGAGCCAGTATATGGAGTTTCTCTACAATTGAAATTGCAGGTCCACTTCCTAGCCCCTCTGCCACCTTTTCTTGGTTTCTCACCCACGCCTGTAACATATCTCCATAAGGGAGTGGTTGTGGCCTCTTCAACATCATAGGGTTCATCAAAATCAAAAGCCGCATTGTTTGTTACAAGGTTTTCAAACTCGTCTGTCATCCCAACTATTATCATTAATCATAAAACATCATTTTTTTTCGATGTAAAAATTTATGAAAAAATTAATCTAGTTCTCTATCTCTCTCTCTCCCACACCCTCTCTTAAAAAAAAAAAAATTGTCCATATTTATCTCCCATGCCTTCTCTCAATAAGAGATGCAAAATGCCCACTCCCTCTCCATCTCTCTCTCTCGCACGCAGTCTTCCTCTCCAATAATTTCAATTCTTTCTCCCATTCCTACACCTCTCTCTAACAATTAGAGCTCTCTCTCTCCCTCTTTAAGTTCTCTCTCCCAATTCATACACCTCTCTCTCTCTCTCAAAATTTGTTAAAGCTCTCTCTCTTTTAAGTTCTCCCTCCCAATTCATACACCTCTCTCTCTCATTCACTTTCTCTATCTCTCTCACCTGAATCACTCTCTTTCTAACAATTCCTACACTCTCTCTCTCTCTTGGGCCTACTTTCTCTCCCAATTCTGCCAAGCTCTCTCTCTCTTGTGTGATTATCTCTCTCCACGCCTATCTATATCTCTCGCGCCTGCTTTCTCTCCCAATTCCGCCAAGCTCTCTCTCTCTCTCCCGCATGACTATCTCTCTCTCCCCACGCCTAACTATATCTATCTTCAACAATATCAGCTCTAATTTTCTCTAAAACTTCTGTCTCTCTACCAATTTCAACTATCTCCATCGACCCAAAAAAAAAAAAACACAATCATACATTAATCTTATTTCTTAAACCCATAAAGAAACCCATTCATTCACATACTTTTTTACATAAAGTTTTACATGAACTAATAAAAAGAGTGAGAGAGGAATAAACTCACCCTGAGAGACAATGAGAGTGAGTGAGAGACAATCTCCTGATCTCTCTCTTTCAATCTAGTGGGAGAGAGTGAGGGAGAGAAAGTGAGAATGAGATTATCCCTATGAAAAAGTGTGAGTGAGAGATTGTCCCTATGAGAGAGAGAGAAATAGACTCACCATGTAAGATAATGAGAGTTGAGAGAGACAAAATCCCGATCTCAAGAAATTACAATTTTTAGGGGGCCTGAGCAACCCCAAAGTGATCAAGCTCAAGAGGGCCCCAAGCGTCAACCTTGAAAGGGTTGACACGTATTTAGCACAACAGCCTTGTATTGATTTTGGTTCTCTTTTGGCCCATGTTTGGTTCTTTTTTAGCCCATGTGGGCAACTATCCTCTGATTCCTCTCTCTCCCTCACACTTCCTCTCTCTCTCTCTCTCTCTCTCTCTCTCTCATAATGATAATCTCTCACTCACAAACTTTCATAGGGATAATCTCACTCTGACTCTCTCTCCCTCACTCTCTCCCACAAGATTGAGAGAAAGAGAGATCGGGAGATTGTCTCTCACTCACTCTCATTGTCTCACAGGGAGAGTCTATTCCTCTCTCACTATTTTTCTTAGTTCATGTAAAAATTTATGTAAAAAAACATATGTGAATGAATGTGTTTCTTTATGGTTTTTAAGAATTAAGGTTGATGTATTATTGCTTTTCTTTTTTTATTTTGGTCGATGGCAGAGAGAATTGAAAATGCTAGAGAGAGACAAGAGTGTTAAAAAAAGATAGAGCAGATATTGTCGGAGAGAGATATAGTTAGGCATGGGGAGAGAGATAGTCACACAAGAGAAAGAGAAAGAGAGCTTGGCAGAATTGGGAGAGAAAGCAGGCACGAGAGATATAGTTAGGCGTGGGGAGAGAGAGATAGTCACGTGGGAGAGAGAGAGAGAGAGCTTGGTGGAATTACGAAAGCAGGCACGAGAGAGAGAGTAGGGATTGGGAGAGAAAGCAGGTGAGAGACAGTGTAGAAATTGTTAGAGTGAATCCGATGAGAGAGAGAGAGATAGAGAAAGTGAGTGAGTGAGTGAGAAAGAGAGGCATGAATTGGGAGACAACTTAAAGACAGGGAGAGAGAGCTCTAACAAATTTGGAGAGAGAGAGAGAGAGGTGTAGGAATTGGGAGACAGAACTTAAAGGAGAGAGAAAAAGAGGGAGAGAGAGCTATAATTGTTCAAGAGAATCAGTAGAGAGAGACCTTAAATAGTTAGAGAGAGAGAAAGAGGGAGAGAGAGCTCTAATTGTTAGAGATAGACGAGAGAGAGATGTAGGAATGGGAGAGAGAATTGAAGTTATTGGAGAGGGAGAGGGCGTGCGAGAGAGAGATGGAGAGGGAGAGGGTGTTTTGTATCTCTTATTGAGAGAAAGCGTGGGAGAGAAATATGGAGTTTTTTTTATTAAGAGAGGGCATGGGGGGAAGAGAGAGAGAGAGAGAACTAGATAAATTTTTACATAAATTTTTATATTAAAAAAAATGATGTTTTATGATAAATGATAATGGCAAGGATGGCGGACGAGTTTGAAAACCCAGTAACAAACAATGCGGCTTGTTAATTTTGATGAACCCCATGATGTTGAAGAGGCCACATCCACTCCCTTATGGAGATATGTTACAAGGGTGGGTGAGAAAACAAAAAAAGAGGGCAGAGGGACTAGGACGTGGACCTACAATTTCAATTGCATAGAAGCTTCATATACTGGCTTGTATGCTTGTGTGCGAGCCCATTTATTAGGCGAGTTTCAGGGGCAGATGTCTCAGGGAATTGCAAAGTGTTCTAAAGTGTCAAAGGAAGAAAGGTAGGCTTTGAAGCAAGAAGAGGAAGAGGCAATTAAGTTGTATGGGAAGGCAAAGAAGCAAAGAACTCCATTCTCTCCCGATACCTCCTTATTCCCCACCAAACCATGATCCACAGAAAAGGAAAAAATTTCTCATATGTTCAATGCACAAGAGAGAGAAGAAGTCGATGCTGCAGTAGCACGCTTTTTTTATGCTCATGGCATCCCATTCACGTCACCAATGGCCCTAGATTTCATGACATGATCCATGCTATAAATAATGGGCCAAAAGACTACATGCCTCATAAATATGATAAGATTAGGACATCTTTGTTGGATAAGGAGAGGAGCATAATCGGGAGGGCACTGGCTCCCTTCAGGAATGATTGGACGACTTATAGAGTTTCAATTGTATCAGATGGATGGAGCAACGTAAAAAGTGAGTCTTTAATTAATGTTTTAGCAGTTTCTTGGGGGGAAGGCAATGTTCCTCAATGGACATGATTGCTCTTCCCTTGAGAAGACTAGCCAAAATATCGCTGATATTCTTTTAAAGGCAATAGACTCTATTGGACCCTACAATGTAGTTCAAGTGTTTACCGAAAATGTTGCAAATTGCAGAGGTGCAGGGACAATTATCGAACGTTGCCATCCCCATATTTTTTGGTCTTGATCCTTAGCACACATTATGAACCTCCTCATGAAAGATATCGTTGATAAAAATAAGACGAACCCAGCTTTTAGTTTTGTGCGGAGTCACTACCAGGATGCCAAGAAAAGGGTAAAATATATTCACAATCACACCAGGTGTCTATATATATTTAGGACCGTTTCAAATCTTTAAGTCCTTAAGATTAAGAATATCATATTTGGGTTCCATTACATATTGTTGAGGCGTCTTATGGAAGTGAGGGTTGCTTTGACATCCTTGGTTTAAAGCGAAGAGTGAGAGGGTCTCAGACCGACTGTAGGAGATAGTGATCATACCGAGGTGCGCCGTATAATTATGGATGATAATTGTTTGTCAACAAACAAAAAAATATTGCGATTTACTAGGCCAATATGGAAGATGATGAAGTTCGCAGACACTGACATGGCTGTGATAGGGGATGCATATGTGCACATGGATACAATGTTGGGTGAAATTGCAAGTGACCCTTTACAATGATCCTATTTTGTACCAAAAAATACAGAAGTTAGTTGTTGATAGATGAGATCGAATCAATCTTCCATTGCATTGTTTGGCATATGTTTTAAGTCCCATGTATCACTCTAGGGAATGGTAACTATGCCAACTGCTGGTAAGCCACAAGACAATAAAAAAGTATCAGTGTCTTATCTAACTACGCTTGAGAGGTTGTACCCAGACAAGAAAGAGGGGTAGAATATGACAGCATATCAGTGATTTTATAAATAATAAATAAGTTGTTTCACTCCCAGCATTTATTACAACAGAAGAACAATGTCAGTTGTTTCATGGTGGGATCTATATGGTTGTGGGGTTCTTGAATTGTATTTTTTTTTATAATATTAACATTGTATTACTAAAACAAGAAGGAATACAAAAGATAGAGGAAGGTTCCTAAATTGTATCCACTAGTTGTTAAGGTATTGTCTCATAGTGTCAACTCGTCATGTGCTGAGAGGTGTTGGAGTACATATAGTTACATTCACAGTGTTAAGCAGAACAAGTTAAATGCTCAACACTTCAAGTCATTAGTTTATGTCTACTACAATGACAGGTTGTTAAGTAAACTGCATCGGACTATGCAAAGAAGTACAAAGGTTGGGATTTTCATCCTGATGATGACCACCTCAAGGATGAGGCTAGGGCATTAGAAGCATTAAGCGACCGCCTTGATGTAGATGATGAGGCTCGTCAGAGTGCACTATTACCGAGGCATGTACGTCCCACTATGTTTTCAGGCCATGACACAAGTTTGGCATGCACCAATCCCTCAAAGTCCCCGGCAACCCAGAATCCTGTTCCTCCCACTCAAAGGTCATCTTCTTCGATTGTAGATTCCTCTGTTTCCATTGTTTCACAAAGGCTGGCTCTCCAAAGAGGTAAAAGGGCAAGATGAACCTCTCACTCTCTCTCTCTCTCTCTCTCTCTCTCTCTCTCTCTCTCTCTCTCTCTCTCTTTGTTGTAAAAGAGCTGAAGAACGAACGCCTCTCACTCTCTCTCTCTCTCATGTAAAAGAGCTTAGTAAGTTTTTTATAGCTTGAAACCAAAGCATATATTCCCATCTCACAACTAAGAGTATTCATGATTGTGAGTTATCTTAAAACTCTACAACAAAAGGACTTAAAAATGAAACATATATTCTCACAAGAAGAACGGTGGCTAACAACTTTTTTTTTTTTTTTTTTGAAACAATGGGGTCACTCTAGTCTACATTATGCCTAATTCAAATAAAGAATCTAATAAAATAATGTGTCAATATAGACAAATTAAGAATAATGGACTGGATTTTATACAAATTAAGAATAATGGTGGAATTTAAATTGTTAACATCATAAAACTTATGATTCTTAATTAATGTATCAAAACCTTGGACCATGGTTGATGGGTTCAGGGATCTATTTTCAAATGAAACTGGATTCGTTGGTTTTTTGAAAGTAGATTATACATATATGGATCCCAAGATTATACATTATCAAACCTTGGACCATAGATGATGGAAGCGGGGATCTATTTCACAATAGTACTGGAACCCCCTAATGGTTGGAACGTGATCCCTGTTATTGGGAGCGAGATTCCAAAATTTTGGGAGCAATATCCCTAGATTTTGGGAGCGAGGTTCCAAAAAAGAAAATTCGGGCTCCCCATGAGATCCCTAAGAAGAACCGTGGGATTGAGGTTTCGGAGCGGGAACGGGACCGTAAAGCAAGAATGGAAAGGACGGCATAGGGAAGGTGAAACCACTTAGTATCATTCTTAAAGAGAATGTAGAGATGGAGAATGATTTTTTTTTTTTAAGTTCAAAGCTCTTGCAGGATCCAGTCCATTACTCCTTGTTGCTTATAGTTAAGATGGGATGATTAAAAATGGAAATTATCACCTATCAATAATCAGCAAGCCCATAGATAGATTGCAAGAAATTATTAGGTAGATGACAGCATAAAATTGGATAAAGAAACACTAAAACTGGAAGCCTATTGAGTCATGCATGATTTATGAATCCTTTGCAAACACTTTAGAGTTTTAAACTCCCGTAAATAACTAAAATAGAGCAGAATGGCAGACCAGGATTCGCGTAGCCGACCCCAAATAGTTGGGAAAAGGCTCTAATGTGTGATGATAAGGAATTAAAGAAGCTAAGATCAGGGAATATTTCTCAATGATGATAAATGGTAAGGCTTGTTTACATTCTCCAAAAAAAAAAAGTCAGGGAATATTTTGGTTTTTGAGAATGTGATCACTATGGGCCAATTTGGATGTAATTACTATCACAGGTAATTCACTGTTTCCATAAAATTAATCATGATAATGAATTATCTGTTGTTTGGTAGTTTTTGATCATAAAGATATATGAAATAAATTCATATGCAATCTTACATATAAAATATAAATTTATCTTTTTGAAAAGTTGTTTTCATTTTATTCAAAGTGGTTTGCTGAAATCACATGTTCTTAGATAGAAATAGCTAAAAACATTTGGAAATCAAAGAAAAAGTTAAATAATTAAGTAATATTATACATAACACAAGATACTTACCGAAGAGCTAGCAAACTAATATTATACAAAGTATATTGATTTTAGATAAGACAGCCTTTTCCAGGTAAATTAATTGTCATCCAAAGAGGCCCTATAAAAATGTACTTAACCGATGCCCCCCCACCCCACCCCACCCCACCCCCTCCAAACAGAAAAAAAAGGTCACTGTAAAGATGCAAATGACACAAACCAAAATTGGGAAGTACCTATGATGCCATAAATCTCATCTCCTCAAAAGCATCCTATTTATGTGGACATTTACACCGAAGTTAGCAATCCCATCAGTCCCACAAACTTTAGCTTCAGAAATATGAACAAAATTAATAATATGAAAGACAAGTAAAAGGTCCTCAATTCATAGAAAATGCAAATGACTCAAGACAGGCCAATAATCTGTATCTTGCCATAGCCATAAACCCAAACATATTCAATGTAGTCATAGGAATTTACATGCGGAAATGAATAAGAAAAGCAAAATGTCACCTGAAAGTCATTGAATGCTTCACTGATCTTTGAGCCCATGTCGCCATTTGTTGGCGAGGCCAATTGTTGGGAGAAGATATCTGTCTTGTCAGAAGAATGACCTTCTAACCCTTCGCTCAACCTCGATGCAAATTGCTCCAAAGGCCTCAAGCAAACAGCTATAACCCTCTTGTATGTATCACCAGTCTCTTCAAAGAAAGCCGCTCGGCGCCAAGAATCGACATTACTCTCAGAAACCATGCACAGATCAAGATAGGCTAAATAGTGGCCGAAAGATCTCGGAATACTTTGCTCCAATGCAGCAATAAGGGTTTCACTAGGGTTTGTTTCTGCTGCAGCTGAACCTTGAGAAGGAGCAAAAACACATCTCCTTGTGTGCAAAACCTAAAGATAACAGCAAAAGAAAAAAAAAATGCATTGATGAGGATAAAAGACCACCATTCAATTAAGGGATACCATAATCCAAAAACCACTATTTAAATAAGGGAAAGTACACCATAATCCAAAGGAGTTGTGCATACAGTACTCCAAAGAGTACTAGTCGTCTATCTCTAATGAAAAACGATGGAGATTAACTGTATGTGGGGGATTGTCCTAGTGGGATCCACTAAGTTAATCTCATCATCTAGGAATGAACGAGAGATTATGATTTGAGGAGTGGAGCACATATAATAAATAACAATCCCTAAAATTACTACACGTAAGTGGTGCAGAATCAGGTTAGGATCGAAGTAATACACATGTGAGAGATCAAAATAACAAGGAGATAATGAAGGAACGAACCTGAAGCAAATGAACACTCAATTCCCAACAGAAGTAGATAACACATGTTCCAAGGTACAATCCAAATTGCTGAGCCATGAATTTTCCCATTGCGCCATTGCTCCTTATGCTAAGTGGCAAACATACCACGAAAAGAATTGTGCACAGCTCTGCTATAGAGGATAGTTTTATCGCTTGCAAAAGAGACTGTGACAGCCCCATCTTGAAACTGAAATAGAGAGGACGCTGCAAAATAGGCCAATTAAACCATCAGAAATTCCTCGATAAAACAGAAACCTAAGCACATTCTAAGGAATTTTATAATTTTTATCTATGACTAATACCTAATGAGATTACAATGAAGTTCTGAAACTTGCAACTGCTATTCTCAGCTTCAAGCATCATTAAAGCCAAATTAATTTCTGACCAACTATGTGCACGTATCGTTCAGATATGTAGAAAGAAGAGAAGGAAATCTTTAGACAAGGTCATGAGTATTTTATATAAAAAGAAAAAGCAAAAAGAAAGGAATTCAATAATTTCATCTATCACAAAAATAAAAATGACAATTATATTCCAGTTTGATTCTGGTTTCTTACACAATAACATAGATGTATATATATTTTAGGAAATTGAGAGACGAACAATTAAGCACTTTATCAATATCTATTTATTTCATTTCAAAATACCCATAAAAAAACACATGGTCTTGAGTCAGAATAATTGCAAAATGGCAAAAATTTTAGTACTTCATCTATGATGGGTATTTTGATAAATTTCCCTATATATTTTTTTTGAGAAAGGATAAATTTCCCTATATTTTATCATAGCATTATCCATGTCAAGATATTCATGGAATTCAAATATTATCCTTCAAATGAGAATCCAACGATACCTTCATATTTATACGAAGGCAACACACTCAGAGAGTGGCAACTCACGATACCTAATAACATGATACTAGAGTTTCCTATTTGCATGAAGTCCCCCATCTTAAAAGGACTCATCAAATTTATAAACTTTTTTATGCCAAACCAATGCTAAGCTTCATAGATGTAAAGGCAAAATTTGTAATCATTAATTCAAATCTTTTACACATCTAACTTTGATTTACTGCCATGAGAAAGAGAATATATCATGATCTACTATACTAGAAATACATATGGACATTATTAAGAAGAATATATATGTCGAGAGTTCTCTTGTGACAGGCTAGTTGGGGGTTAAGTTCTGGTCCTTTAAGAGAGTCTATATAAGGGTATTACATTGGTGATCTGTGCATGCCCTAGAGGGGTCACCATATGGGAAAGGTGGATTTCCCAATGTTGTTATATTCGCTTCGCTTCAAGTGAAGCCATTCAAAACGCTATTCAAACTTTAAAACAAAATTGCCACGTAATAACTCTCTGCGCAAAGAGAGAACACAAAGCCCCAAATCCGAGGGGCGTGTTACATGCTTCACTACCTACGTGGCACCATAACACCATCCCTCATCAGCAGGTACCACCTTGCTCATCTCTTTTAGTTTTATAAAATCCCACAACGATCCTTAACTTTTATTACAATAAAATTAGCCTCTTCATTATATGAAAGGGTGGTTATGCCCTCACATGATAAAATAATTGAATATCTTTTTTTCTCTATTTTTCAAAATTTTGATATTTTTTATTTTTATTTTTTAGTATTTTAATATGTATATATATAGAGGGTGCAGTTTCTATAAGGTTGCAACCTTAGACAATCCAATTAAGGCATACCTCCAAATTTTATCATAACATGTAATTTTGTTGTAAAAATTTTTTAGGATTGCCTTAAAAACTATTTTCATATCTAATTGGAAAATTTTAAGCTCAAAAATGGTTAAAATCAAGTAGATCTATAAACATATGAAAATCTTGAAAATGGACGGTCTAGATAATGTGTTGCAAGATGCACTATTTTTGGGACTCAAACTTCTTTTTTTAATATTCATACATCTCGATGTCGAGATGATCAATTAGAGGGTTTTTTCAACATTAAAACAGCCTTTCCGATAGATTTTTGAGGTGCATCTGTGATTCTACATTTTAAGGTTGCAACCTTATATAAACTTTTCCCATATATATAAACCTATACTTTATTTATATTGAATTAACAAAAAAAAAAACTGAAGTCTTCTCCCAAATTGGCCGTAATATATTTTTATATATAAACCTATACTTTATTTATATTGAATTTAAAAAAAAAAAAAGAAGAGGTCTTCTCCAAATTGGCCGAAGTACCGAGTTGCTTCATTTTTCTGATCAAACTAAAAAAGGCTCTGAAGCGAATCTGACAACATTGGGATTTCCCTTAGAGAGAATTAAGCTTCTAGTGAGATAAACAGAGTGTACATGTCTTGTATGTACAAAGATGCTTATTTCTTGTAGAGAAGCAGTTCTCAAAGAGATTTTGAGCAATATCCCCTATGTAACAAGAAAAGAAAATCGACTTCTCATTGCTCTCGCATCTCTATCTAGAGAAGGACGATTG
This sequence comes from Amborella trichopoda, assembly GCF_054954075.1. NCBI lineage: Eukaryota > Viridiplantae > Streptophyta > Magnoliopsida > Amborellales > Amborellaceae > Amborella > Amborella trichopoda. The sequence goes on along the minus strand of NC_142341.1, from coordinate 48,031,766 downwards.
ACAAGGGATGCAGGTTGGGAGAATAATTTTAAGGGTTGCTCGATTGGTCATTCTCGAGGGTTAGTAAGATACTTTTTGTATTCCCAAAATCTATGAAGTAACTCTCATCAAAATAGTGAATCATGCAATGCCCGTGGAGATAGCCTTTTGGGGGTGAACCACTTATATTCTGTGTTTTTTTTTGAGGATGTTAACCTTTAATTAAGGAAAGAAGGAGTAAACGCTATCCACAAAGCGAAATCTCAAAGTACAGAAACCACTTATATTGTGTGTTCTTGTGCTGTGTGTGCCTATATGATTTACTTTTCATGTTCTTTTATGATTTCTACTCATTGATTTCCTTTTAGCTAGTTAAGTGCATGATGTACATGATGCTTGTGGGATTCTAGCATCTAGAATCCTGGTTCCACATCTAAGTGGGTCTTCAAAACCTAACAAGTAGTGTCATAGCTTATGGTTTAGTACGGGGCTAGGTTTAGTGCAATATGCAAGTGTTTAGTTCGAGGTAGAGAAATATGAAGGTAAATTGCTTGTGAAAATTTCACAATGGGTTTGATTGGTAAAGACGGGAAAACCCAGAAAACTATATTATGAGGATGAAATGGCAAGCCGGTGCACTCTATGAGGGCTTGTGTGAAGAAGATTGATCGACGGATATCTCATTTGGTGACTTGATAGAATTCAAGCCAAGGTGGAGACTCGTTAAGATTTGTCTTGAATCCCAAGCAAGTTATGATTGGTTTGGTTTCCATATTGATGGTGATGTGAATCCTTAATTTTAGGGCAGCAATATCTTTCCATATGAAAATTTATTAAATGTAAGAAATTATAAGATTTGGTATATCTCTTGTTATAAGTTAGTCGAGGGTTAAGTCATGGTTCTTTGAGAGAGTCTATATCAATGTTGTCAGATTCGCTTCAGAGTCTTCTTCAGTTTGCCGAGAAAAATGAAGCAATTCGGTGCTTCAGCCGATTTGGGGAAAACTTCCAACTTTTTTTTTAGTTTAGTATAAATAAATTAGATATTTATATATAAAATATATACAAATAATGGAAATTTTAAAAATAAAAAAATACTTTTCTATAGCTATTTCTTTGTTGGCCGAAGCAGATCCAACGCACACCCAAAGCAAACCTGAATCTAACCGAAGCAGCCCAAAGCGGCCCAAATCTGACTGAAGCGGCAGCACCAAGCTTCGCTTCTCTTCGGTTGCTTAAAATCCGAAGGCTTCGGACGAAGCGAAGCAAATTTGATAACATTGGTCTATATAGGACCTTTATGTATGTGATCTGTGTGCCCTACAGGAGTCATCATATGGGAAAGGTGGACTTCCCTCTGTAGAGAGGTAAGGACCTCCTACATAGATAAGGGTCTGAAAGGAGCCTCTAGAGGGAGAAGTGAGCTTCTATGAGAGAAACAATGTGCATGTGCCTCATATGGAGAGAAAGGCTTGTTTCTCACAAAGAAGCAATTCACGTGGAGATTTGGTTGATATCCCCTTTGTAAAGAGAGAGTTTCCCATTGCTCTTGCATCCCTACCTGATGTATTTGGTAATAGTTGCTAGAAGTGAACAAAAGAAAGATCAATAGGTGATGACAGTTGGGAATGGTTTCAAGGGTTGCTCGCTAGGTTATTCTCAAGGTTTGGTAAGGTATCCCTTCATAAAGAAAAAGTTGGTTTCTCGTTGCTCTCACATTTTCATCTGGTGTGTTTAATAATAGTTGCTAGAAGTAAATAGAAGGAAGATAGGGAAGTGATGTTCGTGAGGAAAGTGGTTTCAAGGATTGCTTGATGGGTTATTCTCAAGGTTTAGTAAGATACCTTTTGTATCTCAAAATCCATGAAGTTACTCGTGCCACAATAGTGGACTTCAATGTGCCATACCCATGGACGTAGCCCCTTTGGGTTTGAACAATGTATATTGTGTGTCCTTGTGGTGTGTGCGCCTCTATGTTTTATTTCTCATGCTCTTTTATGATTGACACTTGCCGATTTTTTCTAGCCAGTTAAGTGCACAATCCTAAGGGGATAGCATTATCGGGAATTCCAGTTTCCACATCGAACTGAGTCTTCAAAAACAATAGAGATCATTGTTGGAGAAAATCCTCTCAAATCACTCCCTAAACAAGGAACCTACATGTTGGCATCCATGAGGACATAACAGAATGAGATTACCAATTAGCCAATGACTAGAGGAACCAACTTAGAGAAATGACCTAAAAAACAGACCATCAGCATATAAGAAGGGGTCCCCATTGACCTGAAAAACAGGCTACCACCATATAAGAAGGGGCCTCTATGAGCTACACTGCAACACTGTTAGATATGGTATCTTCACTAAGCAACACTGTCCACCAATGATGAATCAGGTCTTCCTCTTTCATTCACGGAACTATTTGCAAATGAGAACCGATTACAAAATGAAGCCATATTACACCATCTCACCATCTTTCTGTTCATATTTTCACACATAAAATAGTTGTTGCTTTTTCATTTCCTACACCTCATGGGGTGATAGAATGGAAAACCATTACATGGAATTCTTCTATCAAGGAACAAATCATAAGTTCATAACCACCAGCCCATAAAGAGTAACAAATGACACCGACATCACCCATACGGCATCAAAGAGATCCAAAAAGAAGCTCCTAAACTTTGCTTCAAGTAGGCAGTACATAAGATGATCCCTTGTCGATTCAAGCACTTCATCCATGAACCATAAATTTGAGTATTAGAAGCCAGATGCCAAAGATGACCCCATGCCAAGATCTTACAGACGCTAGCTATTCAAACAGATACTAACATACATGTAGGAGTAGGTGCACACTAGACTAAACAGCTTTCCTGCAAAGCAACACAAAATGACTTGACCAACAACTTACCCATGCTATCCCACTTCCAAAAGAACTCCATCAATTACTGCTTTCAAAACAAACGCATACCTAATCTACCCACACCCAAACCAAACCATTATCATCATCATAACCTTTTCCCAACTATTCGAGCTATAGAATCCTAGTCCACCATTCTGCTCTATCAAGGACACAACCAAACCAAACCAATTACGAAAAATACAGGTAATCCCTTACAACCTCCAAATTAGATGCCAGACAAACCCAGCTTCATACGTATATCATAGCAAAACCTGACTCTTTTTTGGGTAGATACGTTTCAAACTTGAGACTTAGTGTTGAATACATCAACACCTGACTCTATAATTATTCCTAGCCCTAAAACTAATTCTTTGAATTGGGCATCGGACAGATTGATCCGCTAGCCAACACCTCACATGCAACATTTAATGGCCATCATTAAATTATACTAAAAAGCAAGGGCATAACAAAGAACCAACAAACTTGGCAATTATAGGTGAGACATGAGGGGCCAACAAAGCTCCAAGTTCCAACCAGCCTTGAGCTGTCTGCTTATTGATTAGGGGGGCTCAAAACCTCCAATGAAACTTAAGGGAACAACTTGAGAATCTAACCCATCGAAAACAAATTTTCCGACCAATTAAGCCAAATTAGAGCAAATAAATTCAAACCAATTAAGTTAGAGCAGCAACAAAGTTTAGGATTTCGACAATTAGAATTGATTGCAAGATAAATGAACAAAATTGAAGATTTGGACAAGCAGAAGAAACATGTTTACAATACGAACACAAATCACGAAGTACTATAGGACAAGAAAACTACTACTTATAATTTCTCTTCATATTCTATCTCATTGGAAAAAGTCAACTGCTCGAGGAAACTCACAGTTTGCTTCCTTTCCTCTATACACCATAAAACATTAAATATTTCTCTCACGACTGTTTACAGCACAATTCGTGCATTTGCAGCCTATATTTATTTTTTTTTTGAGAATATTGCAGCCTAGATATTCATATCACCATTCGCTTAAAAATCCATTGAAATATATCCAGTCTCCAACTACTTTGAATTCTGTCTAATTCAAATAAAACAACAGACCAATGTGTACGTAAATCAGTTATGGGGTTAACAGCTACAATTAAGTAAGACTCACAACATATTTTCGGGGGTTGCAGGTGTAGAGGAGAATATCAATTCAATCATCAGATAACATATGCACTCTGCAACTTTTTTTAGCTGGGTAAAAAAGAAAAAAAAAAAAAGTTTGGAGAAAGAACAACATGGTAAACCAAGTACGCAACATTTTCTCTCTCAAAGACATAGTTAATTACGCAAAGTAACTCTCTCTCTCTCGTGTGTCTGGATAAACTCACCTGAATAACCGGAAAAGATAACACCCATCTCCTCATGTATATAAAATGAACACCATAAACAATACCGGCAATCGATCCTCGTAACCCTAAGTTCACCAAATTCGGAGCATCCGCAAATGCTGATCCTCCACAAACTGAAATCATAGCAACACAACCAGAGATCGCACAAATTAGGGCAACCAGTAGGCGATCAGCTGATGCCTGAGCTCTTCGCCTCAATTCTAGAGTAGAAGAAGGAGGATACCCTGTGATCAAAACCTGAATCAGTGTTTTTGCCATGTTTACAGATATTTCAGCAGCAGACGCGGCAGGAACATCAACAGGTGACGTGATTATTTTTAGGGCAAGGAAGAAGAGGAAGAGAGAGAGTTCAAAGGTTATGTAAGAAAGGAGACCATAGAGAGAAGGGGATGGATGGCATGATGTGAATGGGAAGAGAACCAGGGTTTTGCAGATGGTCCAGATGATCGTGGAGAATGTGAGCTGCCATAGCAGGAGGCTTAGCCATCGCTTCTTCACTATTTCTGGCTCCATAGTGAAGAAATAGAGAATGGTGCTTGTAAGAAGAATGAGCGAACGATATTTACGTTTACGAAGAGAGAGAGAGAGAGAGAGAGAAGAGACAGGAAGCTGAGTTTAAAAGAGAGAGTGGGGATGAAGAGAGAGTGAAGCTGAGTTTAAGGAGGAAAGAAGGGAATGACAGGAGTCTAGACTTCAGAGAGAGAGATATAGACAGGATGCTGGGACTTCAAAGGAGAGTGAGCAAACAAGGTTTTAGAGCGAGAGTAGGGCGAGTTGCAGGCTTTAGAGAGAGAGATGGGCGAGTTGCAGGGTTTAGAGAGAGAGATGGGCGAGTTGCAGGGTTTAGAGAGAGAGATGAGCAGGGTCTAGAGAGAGCGCGAGGAATGGGGTTTAAGACAGAGAGGGGAACTGGGTTTAAGAAGAGAGGGAAGCGGGAACGAGGGTTCCTTTGCACAGGGGTCTACCGAACTCTGACTTCTAACACCTGACAACAATACACTGTTACTTGCGTCATATTTAAGTATGAAAAGCCAAATAAAACAACGTACAGAGGAGCTTTCCCGTCGATCCTCATCAACCTACGGTGAAGATTAGCTATAGCTCCACCCCTAGATTCATCGACAAATGTATACCGTCCGTTGACGATAATCTATGGTTCATAAAGAGTCAGCATAAACAGCCGGTGTACTCTATGCCTACCGCATATTTTAGAACAAAAATTACAAAAAAATCCCAATACCTTACTTTCAATGCAACATACCCCAACCTAATTTTATCTCTCACTTTTTTTTCAAAATAAACTTTTTATGAAAATACCCCCCAAAAGAAAAAATTCACTTTTTTAAATGAAAATGTCTTTCCTATATATATAAAAATCACCAAATTTGACGATAACTTTAGAACTAGTAGCGCAAGATCATTTTGGCTAAATTTGATGTTGACTTTTAGACCTAGTAGCACATTGCTTGAGCGCACCATTACATTGCGGGAGAGCACAAGTGCCAGACTGCCCTAAGACAACTACTGGACCGCTTTTTACATAATGCCGAAGTCCTGGAATTCGGTAATATCGAGTGTCAAACCGCCTTTTACAACTAACGGTACATTACAACTGCTGAACCGCCCTTTGCAACTATCGAACCGCACTTTATACAGTGCCAAAGCCCTGTTATCAGACAGCATTTTACGTAGTGCCGGAGCCCTACTACCGGACCGCACTTTAAACGGAGCCCTACTGTCGAACACACTTACGCCCCTATTTTGGTGGGATCAAAGAGAGAGGCATGGGTAAGGTCAGAAATTTGGTAGGATAGAGGAGAGAGAGGCATGGGTAAGGTAAAAGTAAAGGAAGGTAGTTTAGGCATTATTTTTATTTTTTATTTGGTTGGGGTATTTGCATAGATATTGTATTTTGGGAAAAAAATGATAGGTTAGGGTAAGTTGCATAGAAAGTATGTTTTAGGGGTTTTTTGTAATTTTTCCTATTTTATATAAAAAAAGTATAGAGTGAGACTATTTGTCTTTGATACAAGATGGTCATAATTAATCTTGACTATTGGATGTGAAATTTGGTGGCTACATTTATTGTATTGACAAACTCAAAGTTCAAACTAACTTTTCTCTTTGTGACACATCCAAAGCTATAAGATTTTACATCGGATAGTTAGTAATTGTGACTTCCTTGTTTAAAAGGTAAATGGTCTGATTGTATACAATCTCTTATATTGTTTGGAATGTTAACTAGGGTCTTATGAAAGAATCACCTAGCTACCTTTATCAACTATAACAGTCCAAATGAAGGGAGATCACGACAAATCAAACTGCCCAATGGGCCGAATTTGAATAACAGGTAAACTAGCTAGAGGCAGTTAAAAAAGTGGTAAAAAGTAAAAATAAAAAAATTCCTAAAAACATGAAAAACATATTTAAATAAAGCACATCCAAATGAAGTTGAAAAGTAGTAAAAAAAAAATACGAAATTAATCTATGCTTAGGGGTATTTTGATATTTTTCAAAAAAGATGGAAAAAATATAAAAATAAGTATTTAAGGCAAAAACAATTTACAATCTTTACCAAAATGATAAAAATACATTCAAAGCACTGTACAAACAAATCCCATATTTTTTGGGGTTTTGTATATATTTTTTATTTATTTTTCTAAATACCCTGCCATATCACCTAAACCAGCCAAATCCGGATCCATTAATGTGGTTTCGATTTGACTGGTGGTTTCGAGTTGGACCGGTCGACTCTGCGAACCTTGTATAAGTAAGGCGCACTTTTAAATTTTGCTATAAGATGCAATCCTTGTGTCGAACACCTTACGATGGCTTTAAAATATATGTTTAACCCTATATGTGAAATTAAACATTTTGAAAACTGTTCCAATTTGAACTGATCTCTAAAGCCTAAAAAATATTGAAACTAGACGAGACGGCTTAGATAACTTGTTACAATATGTATTATTTTTATGACTTGATATTCTTTTTTTTTTTCTTTATATCTATATATATGTCGAGGTCGAAATGATCAATTTGAAGGTTTTCTAACTTTAGTTCACTCTTTTCTACTATATTTTTTAAGTGCACCTTACTTCAATAAAGTTGCAACCTTATATAAATTTTTTCCTACAATTATAGGGAAGTGATGGAAATTCAAGAGGCAAAAGAATACCATAATTAAACCATGATAAATATATGATTTTATTTTACATCTTACACCTTAAAAAGCATAATACTGCATGTTATATGACAAGCAATTCCACATCAATAAGAGCAAGGGAAGTTACACAAAGATTTTTTTTTTGTCACAATCACATTTAGCCATTAACCATAAAAATAGGGGATACATAATTGAGAGGTTGAACTTGTACCACTGACTAATGTAAAAAAAATTCCCCACATTTTATAAGCTATTGGATGTAAAATTAGGTGGTTGACACTATACTATCGTCTACTAAAAACAATAGAACCTTAGTTTTAATTTGGTGAACAATGGCACACCAAGAGTCCAATTTTACATGGGACAGCTAGCGACAAAAAATAAATGGGTGTGGTTTGTATAAGGCTGAGGCTATAAACAATTTAGTTAAATTGCATAAATAGTGTCGAAAGATATTGTTTCAATGCTGGAAATCTTTGTGATGTCCATGATATTTATTTTCATCTCTAATTTAAAAATTTAAAGCTTAAAAAATAGTGTAGATTGAGCAAATCTATAAACACTTGAAAATCTTGAAAATTGATGGTCCGAAAATGTATTACAAAATGCACTGTTTCTAAGACTTGAAATCCGGTTTTTCTCATATCCATGCGTATTGAGGAGGAGATGATAAATTTGAGGATTTTTGGACATTGAAACAACCTCTCCCAATTAAAATTTTAAGGTGCGCATTAAATTAATTGTTTAGGACCTCGCCCTTATATAAACTTCTTCCAATATAATATCATCATTAAATATTATGTCACCTTTAGAATTTTGTTTGAATACAGAGAGGTGCTATAGTACCTAACCCTTCAGCAATATATTATAGACAATCCGATTTTAATGGGTTGTAATCAAATCGTGTAGCCATGGCAATTTTTAGATTGGCAGCTACTATTGTTTCGAAAACAAAGGATTGCCTTCAAAGAGGCTATTTACCTTTTATACAATGATCATTATTGTCTCTTAAATTTAAAATAAGTGGTTGTAAGAGTGTTATTAATTCGACATAAAGTTCCAAAAAAAATGATTGGACTTCATAACTCAGTCCAAGCCATTTTTTTTTTTTTATATTTAATAAGTAAGAATAGTTATGACCTCATTGTACAAATGATAAATAGTCTCCATATAGACAATTTTCGACAACAATATTAATTTTTTAACCATAACCTATTAGAAAAAAGTTGTATAGGGTTGACACCTTATATTATAAAATTAAGGTGCACCTCAATAATCCATTAGAAAAATGTTGTTTTGACAATAAAAAACCATCTAATTGATCATCTCGACTTTGAGATGTATATATATTAAATTAAAAAAATATTCTAAGCATAAAAAATAGTACATCTTGCAACATATTATATGGATTGACCATTTTCAAGATGTTCATGCCCTTATAGGTCCGCTTGATTTGAACTACTTTCGTACTATACAATTTTATAATTAGAGATGAAGATTCTTGGGTCACCCTAAGAAATTTTGACACGAAAATTACATCTTATGACAATTTTGAGGTGTGTCTTACTTTAATTGTTTAAGGTTGTAACTTTATGCAAACCACACCATATATTGTATTTAAATGATATCATATACAGGAGGAATAATTACAATATAGAAAAAGAAAAATCAATAAATTAATCAATCAGCCACTAGGTCATTACGGTCCCATCTTTGCTAGAAGGTCAGCTGTATTTATTTGTACTCCATCTTTTGATATCCTACATTTTATTTCATCAAGGTAGAGGAATCAATCTCCAAGGAACCCTAAACTATGTGAAACAAGGATGTTGGCCAGAGATTAATTGAGCAATATAATAGGTGTGATTTATGATACGTATTATGTTCTAAGTAAGAAGGATGAAGTCATCTGAGACATCCCTTCAGATGAGCTCTCAGTCAGTTTGCTGGTCATCTCCTCTACACTGACACACCAAGGACCTTCGATTACTCGGTGATAATGGCTTGGAGTCTTCCGGTACCTTTTAAGGTCCAAAGTTTGTCGTAAGATGCAATTTTGGCATCAAAAGATTTTAAGACAGATCAATAATCTATTTTCATACCTAATTATAAAAGCTTAAGCTTTAAAAATGATTCAAATAAAGAAGATCTATAAACACAAAAATCTTGAGAATGAACCAATAATGTATTGCAAGTGTACCATTTTTGGGATTTAATTTTTTTTTTTTTCATATTCATATATCTCGATGTTGAAAAGATAAATTTGATAGTTTTTAAACGCCAAAATAGCATTTTTTTGAAAGACTTTTGAGGTGTAGCTTAGTTCTTTAGTAAAAAAAAGTGCCAACCTTATATAAACTTTTCCAAACATTGAAAGTTAAAACAAAGTAAATAGTAGATGCCAAAAAGAGGCATGGAGGGTGGTAACGCGGTATAACCAAATAGCGTCCCCTAATTTATGGCGTAATATCTACACAATATATAATATATACATTACCAAATTGCTAGTTCTCTAAAAGCGTGTTTGGGTGACAATTAATTGTCTGGACCATACCATCTTATCTAAAATTAATATGTTTCGTCTAATATTATATTATATATAGTATTATTTGGTTATTTAATATCCATAGTGATTTTCAACTGTTATTGGTTAGGAAAAAGTTTATATGAGGTTGCAACTTTAAAATATAGAACTACGGATACACCTAAAAAAATCCATTGGAAAATGTTGTTTTAATGTTGAAAAACTCTCTAGTTGATTATCTCGACATTGAGATGTATGACTATGAAGAAAAAATGGATTTTGAGTGCAATAAATAGTGCACCTTACAACATATTATCTAAACCGTCTATTTTCAAGATTTTCATATGTTTATAGATCTACTTGATTTTAACTATTTTTTAAATTTAAAATTTTATAATTAGGTATGAAATAGATTTTGAGATAATCCTAAGAATATTTTACATCAAAATTATATGCTATGATTAAATTTGAAGGTACACCTTAATTGGATTGTTTAAGGTTACAACCTTATGGAAACCGTTATTCTGACTAAAAACATGTGATGTTTAGCGGATTACTATGAATAAAGTAAAAGGTTTTTTTTTTAAAAAAAAGCCTCATATGAAAAACCACCTATAAATTAATCAAAAATAATTTTATGATGGACACTGCCAAACAAGAGATAATTAGTCATCACAAAAATTTTTGATCAAAATAATTGGTTATTAGTGATAGTATATCCAAACGGCCCCTAATTGGTCTTTTTAGACTCCCCACCTCTTGGTCAACAAGATCCAAAAGGCTTCAAATCGTAAAAAAAAGCGGACATGCATTTAGATGAACCCCAACCTTAATAGAAACACATCTTCCCTTTCAACACTTGCAGAGTAAATTTCTTGTCTCTTCTTTATTTATTATTTACAGGTGAAGTTTGTACGAGGTGTCAACCTTGAATAATCAAAGTAAGACGCATCTTCAAATCATGCCAAAACATGTAGTTTCAAAGCTTCAAAAGTTTGCAATGATCTGAAAATTCTATTTTTATCTATATTTGAAAATTTTTAAATTTCAAAAATAGTACAGATATAGCAGATCTACAAATACACGACAATCTTAAAAATGGACTGGCCAGATAATATAATACAACATGCATTGTTTTCATGACTTGAAAGCCTTGTATTTTCACATTCATAATTCTGAGATAGAGGTCATTAATTTGGGATTTTCTTAGCATTGGATCAGATGGATTTTTTAGGTGCGCCTTACTTCTAAACATAAGGTTATACCTTATACAAAACTTTTTCCTCTAGATAAACACATGAGAACTAATATCCCGAATCCTTTATTTTGGCTCTAGTTGGCTCCATTTTTTGGGTTTTAGTAGTTTTGCTAAAAGTGGCTAAAGATTAAAACAAAAAAGAAGAGGAAAACACACTTTATCAACAAAAGACAATAATATTGTCTAAAGCACGTATATGGAATGGTGAGTGCATATTTCCAAGAGTGTTCCCCAACAGGCAAATATAAAGTTGGGACATCGCCATCAAGGAATCCAAACGGGCATAAACTTCTATACGGAAGATCCGAGCCTCAGCAATAAGAAGTCCTAGATATGGGTGGCAATGGGCTGGTTGGCCTGGCCTGGCCCTAAAAAACTTGTGGTTGGACCACAGAATGTGGCTCGAGAGCTTTGTCGAGCCTGGCCTAGACTGAGACCATGACAGGGGCAGCCCGATTTGGTCATCATTTTCTTTATTTTTTGTCTTTTTTTATTATTTATTTATTCTATATAGCGCCACTTGGCCCTAGTAGGACTAGGCATAAGCATGGGTCACGGCCTCTCTAGCCAGGTCCACACCGTGTTGGTCCTAGGTTAGCCCTGTTGTGGTCAAATGTGGCCCAAGGCTGGAAGTAGCCCGGGCCACTGCCAGCTCTAGATCCAGTTCATAGCTCTCCCCTTAACGAAGGATCCATGATCTTAAGTATAATTCTACTTGTGTTTAGGCATTGTCTACTTAACAAAATCTAATAAATGTGGAGATATATATCGCATGATGGTTTGTTTTCTTTGTTTCTCATTTCTAATTATGATTAGATACTTTGATCAAAACTTACTAAGAACAATACTACCACTATAATTACCAACAATTTGTTGAACGATACTACCACTATAATTATCAATAATTTGTTGAATGCATCATTGTTACACTTGTTTACTCTTTCTTAATCTTTTATGTCAAAATATTTCATCCTACCACGGGAGGATACTATCCATTTCCTCCCTCGGGCAAAATATATGCTATGGATACTTTTTGTATTTTTAAATTTGGGGATGCAATCTTTATAACCATAGAATAATCTTGGCAAAAAAATTCCCAAAACAAGCTCGCTATGCACTAGGAAAAACTTATGCCTTAACATTGGATAGAGAAAACTTATGCCTCAAGATTGAATAGAGTTTGATGGGCTAGATCTAAGTGTCACATAACTTAAAATTCAATTTTTTATTTTAAAAATACTTATCTACTAATTATTATGTGTTTCTAAAAAAAAAATTAGATTGAAAAAATTCTCATGTTCTGAACAAGGGAGGAGATGAATGCTCCCACGAGAGCATAGTATGCATACTGAGAAGATGGTCACAATAGTTAGGGCTGTAAATAGATGTTGTGTCGACTCAATTGGGCCTAAGTTCAACTTGCACCCATCCCGGATCACTGTTGGGTCTAGATCAATTGGACCCTAACCCGATCTATTAGGCCAAGGTATAGAAAGAAAGAAAAATGGCTTGATAAGGCTGCAACCTTGTTGGGTCCAGGTCAATTGGACACTAACCTGATCTACTGGGCCAAGGGTATAAAAAGAAACGAAAATGGTTTGATAGGGCTGCAGCCCTATCAAAATAAGTAAAACTTCACCACATAACTCATCAAAAATTGCAATTCAAGTATTGAAAAACCTTTAAATCGATTATCTCAACTTGAACATTATAGCAGTAGAAGAAATATGGGATTTTAAATTCTCAAATTACTGCATATTGCAACAAATCATCCAGACCATCCATTTCACCCTAAAAATAAATATTCATAAATCCACAAAGATTCGTACCATTTTATGAGTTTCAATTTTTTGTTGTCGGTTATAGAAATTAATTTTAGAGCCATCATGAAGATTTTCGATTTCAGATGTGCTTTCTGGATGAAGATTTGAGGTAAGGCTTTATTTTGTTTTCATAAAGCCTACGCCCTATAGAAACGCCATCCAAAAAGAAAACACTATATTTTTATAAAGGGTTATATTAGGGTGTTGATACTACGGAGTAATTTATAATTGTATTAAACAATTTTGGACTCTTCTATACTATTGTTTTGTACACGAAGATTATCCCATGAGCACCCTACCATAACCTTTTTTATAAAATACTAATTGACGTACAATTATATATATTACATGTATATATGTGGGGTCGGATCAGTTAACCTAGATCCAAACCTATCCCAAAACAGAACTGCCCATGTTGGACTCCATCTGACCTAACCCACAAGGTCCATTTCAAGGGTCTGGACCCTATCTCGGCTCGAGTTCATCATGGACCCGAGCCAATTGACATAAACAATGAGAAATGCCGAAACCAAATACAATTCAAATATGTTGTACGAGAGAGAGAGAGCCCCATTATGAACCTGTTGCAAAAAGTAAGAAAATTAGAAAGAGATTGGAGCAGGTATGATAGAAAGAAATGGGAGCTCTCTCTCTCTCTCGAGAAGCCCCCAACAACCATAATCACCAATTATTTTTGCAATATCCCAGGGCTCCTCAGTACACCTATTATTTATAGGATTTTATACTTTTCAAGTTTTCATTCATTATTTATTATTAAATTTATATTGTTTATTCAAACAATTCAAAACATAGCGCACAAGGCATGTCGTTGATTGAAAAAAGAAAGCTTTTATTCTCTCTCTAACGCGTTGCGAGAGAGGGGTGCCAACAACTCAATTCCACCCTTTTGAAGCAAATGTACCTGAGACGAGCCATTTATTTTGCAGAGATCGCTTACTTTGAAGAGAGAGAGAGAGAGAGAGAGAGAGTTCGTATTTCTAGAGAGAGAGAGTTCGTCTTTCTAGAGAGAGAGAGCTTGGTGAGGAAAGGCAAAGGGATGCAATTCTCGATGGTGTTTAGAGAAAGAGACGGTGTTTGCTGTTGCTTGGAGTTCACAACACGATTAAACGAGGCTAAATAGCTGCTATGTACTTATAGGGTTTCGCGTTTTGATTAAGTACTGGGATCTGGTGATCAGATCCAGGGCTTAATCTTTTTGTTTCTCTCTTTACTTTTTAATGGATGCCACTTCTCGGCCCGCTGTTGTCATCGACAATGGAACAGGGTATTTTCCTCCACTCTCTCTCTAACCATTTTAAGCCGAATTTCCCACCATTTGTCTTCTCTATAGCAATTGCATGTCTCTCTCTAGACCAATGTTTCGCCCTATTTCTCCGATTTTTATTCTCTAAGCGCCATTGCAAATGTTATGATTGGTAGACAGTGTCTGCCCGTCTGTCCTGTATTGTTTGCTTCGCGATTCTGTTAATAAAAACGCATAAATTCATTTGTAACTGAATGATTTTCGTTCACTCATTCATTTCTGATGAACTCTTTCTGTCTGCAAATTTACGGTGATATTGATTTTTTTGGGTAACAAGGTATTACTCCACTTATTGTATCTGGATTTGTTCTATTACCTTGCTTAGATACTGGACAGTCTGTTTTAACCAACATATTGGAGAGCTAATGGTTACGTATCAATACCGTCTTTATTCTTTTTTTGGGTTGGTGTTCATGTAGATTGGGTAGTCTGTATAATGATTAGTTATGCATCAACATCGTCTTCTTCATTTGTTAAATGCTGAGTAACTTGGGCCATATTCAATCCAAATAATGCTGGAGTTAGTTAGTTACTTGTAAAATTTCATTATTTGTACGAATTCTAATCTCTCTCTATGCGTGTGTATGTAGAAAGAGAGAATATGTGTGTGTGCATGTGTGTCTGTAGAGAGAGAGAGAGAGAGAGAGAGAGAGATTTTATATATGAGCTAATATATATATATATATATATTATCATCATCATCATCGTCGTCCTCGTCAAAGCCTACATGAATCCTGGTCTGCAATTCTGCTCTATTAAGGGCCATAACCTTAGTGAGGCCATACATCCTCATATCTTTTCTCACTACTTCCAAACTTATGTCCTTTTGGGTCTGCCCCTTGCCCCTTTTTAGCCTTCCAATTGAACTAACTCACACCTCCTAACAGGTGCTGTATTGGGTTTGCACCACACATGGCCAACCCTCCTAAGTCTACTCTCTCTCATCTTATCACCTATTGGTGTCACACCAAAATTTTTACAAATGTATTCATTTTGAATTCTATCCCTTATTGTCTTGCCACTCATCCATCTCAACTTCCTCATCTCCGCTACACTCATTCTATGGGTATATTGTTTTTTGACCGTCCAATATTCTGCCTATAAAGCAAAGCTGGTCTCACAGCTGTCCTATGGAAGTTGCCCTTATATATATATAAAAGTGGTGTCATTGGATAGTCTCATGTGTAGATTGGTGAGTAAGAAAAGAGCAATGTCACCTATGTGCCCTTGCCAAATGCTACAAAAAAATGAAACATTTTTCTGCTCTTATTTTGAGTTTGCTTGCTGATGGTTGGGAGGAATAAATAATACATGAATGTTTAGTTGTTGATTAAATCAATTATACATGAGACTGCTGACTAAATATATATTTGCAAATAAATCATTACATTTGTTAGTCCTATGGCCTAGCTGTTGCATTTGACATTGTCTGGCATTCTATTACATGCTTTTGATTATTATGGGGTCCAAAACCCATAATTAAGATTAAAGAGTACCTAAGACTTATTTATGGCTGATGGGTTTTATGTTCTTCCTTCTTCGACTGTACCTTTCAGTATACAATTTAACACTTCTGATTATATAAAAGAATGATTTGAAGATATTTATAGAGACCAGATGCCCATCTGTCGACACTTCTTTCTTGATTTTATAGTTATACAGTCAAGACCTACAATTCTTTCTGCATTTTTTGATTGAACTGTTAACTAGTATTTCTTATACTTTAATGACCAACATAGTGCTCTGAACTCTCGAGGAATTTTGATGGAATATGATATCTGTATATTGCACCCTGTTATATTTTGAGTTTCTGAACCTTGAACACTGTTGCATCTGATTGAAAACATCTTCTGGGCTTTCTCTCTTGGCCTCAAATATATACATTCTTGTGAGCATTGACTAAGGGAACCATTGGCGTTTGACTTTGACCTATGTGAGGGTTTTACTTGTAGGTACACCAAGATGGGTTTTGCAGGCAATGTTGAGCCATGCTTTATTATCCCAACAGTGGTGGCAGTGAATGAATCTTTCCTGAATCAGTCAAGGGTGTCAAGTAAAGGAAGTTGGTTAGCACAGCACAGTGCAGGTGTCATGGCAGACCTGGATTTCTTTATTGGAGATGAGGCTCTATCCCGATCTCGCACAAGTAGCACTTACAATCTTAGCTACCCCATCCACCATGGGCAGGTAAGATTTATTTCTTCTTTCTTTCTGTCTTTCTTCTTTTCAAATTAACATGAATTTGAATCTTGTTGCTTCTTGTTCTGGACAGTTTAACAAATATGTCTATTTCTTTCTTGGGTAGGTTAGCTCTTAGGATTTGCTCTTTTGTCACAAAACTCATATTCATGACTTCGCATTCTCATAGGAGAATAGTTTTGATTATCCTTATTTTTTTATTGCAGGTGGAGAATTGGGATACTATGGAGAGATTTTGGCAGCAATGCATATTCAATTACTTGCGATGTGACCCGGAGGATCACTATTTCCTTTTAACAGAGAGCCCTCTAACTGCTCCTGAGAATCGTGAATACACAGGAGAAATTATGTTTGAAACCTTCAATGTCCCTGGGCTTTATATAGCAGTGCAACCTGTCCTTGCCCTTGCTGCTGGATACACTACTTCCAAGGTTGGTATTGATCAGTAGCCATCTTTGTCAGCCTCTAGTTACTGGCCCTTTCCTGAATAACCAGTCCACATGGGATATTTATGGGACTGGCAGATTTGTATCATGTTCTATTTCGGTAATAAGAAGCGCATGAGATCCTTATTTTCTCTGGTGTTAGCAGCTCATAACTCTTCCAGGATTTCATTGTTTTTTCATAAAATCCAGGGTGCTAGTGCTTCTTAGGCTTCTTTATGTATTCTCCAGATCCTGATGTGCTAGATAATGATGCAAAAAGCTGCAAATATTTCAAATTAGTATTGTTTTTTTTGATAACCTATTTCAAATTAGTATTGTTTTATGTGTGAATTTAAATTATTTACAGTTTTACTAATTGCTGGTCATGTTGTGCTTCACAACTTGATATCAAGTATCTGATGACTCCATAACAGTATTATGTTCTCCACACAGCTCAAATCTCCTTTGTACCGGTCTTTGCTGTGGTTCATGATTGTCTGTTCTATCCTGATTATGTGAATCTATATTTTTATGTTTAAATGATAGTGCTAGTTCTTATTCTCTAATTTTGTAATCAATAATACAGACTTTCATCTATCTCACTCCCCCTCCCCGGGTTTCCCCATGGTGTCTTATAAAGTTTATTTTCTTCAGTGTGAAATGACAGGAGTGGTGGTGGATGTTGGGGATGGGGCTACGCATGTAGTACCGGTGGCAGATGGTTATGTGATAGGGAGCAGCATCAAATCTATCCCAATTGCTGGGAAGGATGTTACTCTCTTCATTCAGCAACTCTTGCGGGTAAGACATTTAGGCTTATTAGGGGAAGATCGCAATCATTTATGACCAACTTGGTTTCTGGGATAGACCACTTAAAGTTTTCAGCATTTAACCCATAAGTCTATCACAATATTCAATATTTTCTGTTGCAATTTCCTGAAAAAGATAATTATTTTGTTTAACTGGATTACAAATGGCTTTTATATTAAAATATCAGTACGGTATTATTGCCAATATCAGCCTTGTGAGAATGGTAGTTGACTTGTGAAGTCATGGCTATGGATTTGGTTTGACAACATGCTCTCTCTGCAACCACCACCACCACCACCCACCCCCCCCCAAAAAAAAAGAAGAAAAGATAAGAGAGAGAGACCTTTGGGAGATCCTCCCAAAACCTTCCCCTCAGATTGCCTCTTTTGTAGTCAGATGCCAAAGTGATGATTCCTTTCTGTCATTTTGCATCTCTCTCTCTCTCTCTCTCTCTCTCTCTCTCTCTACACTAAGGATTTGAAATTCTTCCCTGGTTCCTTTTATCCACAATCTTGCCCTATTAAAAATTCTGTAAATGGTTCAAGACGTGTTATTTTCTTCTAATGTTGCATTCTGGAAATGGTGGTGCGTGTTGTTTTTATGTTGTTCTCATGAATTTTGAGGTAAAGCTGCAGGTTTTGTATCTCTTCAATAGAATTTCAGCTTTTCTTTGCCTCCCATAAATTGTATTGAAAGACAACTAACTGTGAATATTATATGAAACCATGAAACACATCATTGTCATAGAGATAAACTGTCACAAAAATTTTTTGACTGTCATTCCTTAAATATGGTGAGGCAGAATAGAAATCTTGAGGGTTTTTTCATCTTATGCATGCCAAAATGAATGTTTGCTGGAATGTTGTCTTTGAGCATTTATTTATTTTGAATGATCTGTTTTTGAGGAATAAAGGGGATTAACCATGACATATCTAATTTATTCAAGGTTTCAAGCAATGGCCCGCCTAGTGCCTAGGCACCCAAGAGGCCATAGGCCGCCTAGTTCTAGGCGGAAGTTCTTGGGTGCCCACCCGCGCAAATGCCTAGTCCTGGGTAGGTGCCCAAGAACCGCCATAAAAATGACAGAAAAAATAAAAACTCTTTTGGGGGGGCATTCTGGGTCATTTTGACCCATTCAAAAAGGAAACGGGGGATATTCTAATCCCCCAAATTAAAAGCACTTTTCATATTCCCTAGAAACACCCAAAATCAATTGATTTTGTGATTCTTTTTTAAATCAAGAAATTTTGAAAAGTTTGTAGAATCATCTGAAGCTTTACCATATCTTATTGAAATCATTTTTAGGTTCAACTGAGACTATTTTAAGACTTTTGGGGTGATTTTGAAATGTGAATTGATATGAAGAATTGAATATCACCTCTTTCTTTTCTTTTGTATTGGTCATTTGGTCTTATTGGATACTTGGGAGTCCATGAGTATGATTGCATGAAGTATGGACTAAATAGTGTGTTTAAGGACACTAACTCACTAATACATTATGGACTTGGTTTTGTTTTTCACTTTTTCAATTATTCAAAGAATCAAAATTTTCAGTGATTTGAATGTGTTTCAACATTCATGTGCATATATTTGTATAAAAAAGTTGATTAGAATACATATAGTAAAAAGATTTCCTCCTCCCTAGGGAGGAATTTATCCATTTCCTCCCTCGGGCAAAACACATGCTATGGATACTTTCTAGATCTCAATTTTGGGGATGTAATTTTTAGAACCCATAGAATAATTTCGGCAAAAAAACCCCGAAATAAACTCTATGTACTAGAAAAAACTTATGCCTCGAGATTGAGTTGAGACTGTCCAATTTTTTTAGGGCTAGATCTAAGTGTCACAAAACTTAAGATTCAAATTTTTTCTTTTAAAAATAATCATCTTATAGTTACTATGTTCCCCAAAATTTTAAACCAAAAAAATTCTCCTAAATAGGTGTTTTGAGCAAGGTAGGAGATGCGCAATATCCTCCCTAGGGAGCATAGTATATGCGCTCAAACATATAAATGCATACATATACATATTTGACACATGTATCTGCATGTATGTGCGTTTGGACAACATATATATGCATCTTTGTGTATATCTAAAACCTGAGGGCACCTGAGGTTCTAGGCGGCTGCCTAGGCACCTACCTCGGTGGTGGACATCCTAGACCCCCCAGCCGCCTTGGGGCTGCCCCACATTTTTTGTAACCATGAAACAAACAAAGCTGCATCTGAAAAATGCAGGTTGAGCTCTAAAATTTTCTGTAGACAATACGGAGAAGCATATAACCTATAATACAGATTGATTCTGATGCATGTCTGCTTTTGATAAATTGTATACTTGAGTCTACTGCATTAATTCTAGTTTGGTGGAAGGACCTTGGATTCTGTTTAGACTGTAGGTATTTAACTATTTTTGGTTTCTTTGTAATGCATAGTGTTTAAAACATCTAACTTTTGAAGTAAAAGCCCCACTGACGAATGGTGGAGCTGGAATAAGCATTTCACTATTTCAGTTGCAATACAGGGCATGGTTGATTTATTATAAGAATTCTTTATGCTTCGTGACCATCATAAGCTCTGTGAATAGCCCCCTGCAGTTAATTTCATTTTGACATTATTTCATATAGGAAAGAGGAGAACATATTCCACCAGAAGATTCCTTGGAAGTTGCACGGAAGATTAAAGAGATGTACTGTTATACTTGTTCTGACATTGTCAAGGTACTTATTCCCTCAAATAATCCAGTTAATTATGGGAATGTTGATTTTCTGCTATGGTACTTGTTGGCTATCTATGTTATCTATGAGGCATCCATTTCGGACTATTTATTTATTGTCATTGGATTTTTTTTTTTTTGCATAAGCATATTCGAGGGAAGTGTTTTGATGGATTTGTCTCATTTATGTTAGGTTTGCCATATATATATATATATATGGGGTGCTGTTTGTATAGAGCCTAGGCACTAAACAATCAAATTAGAGCCTACCTTAAATAGTGTCAAGAAATGTGGTTTCAATAATGGAAATCTTTGTGATAGCCTTAAAATATGTTTTCATTTTTATTTATAAAGTTCAAAGCTTCAAAAATAGTGTAGATTGACAGATCTATGAAAACTTGAAAATATTGATAATTGACAGTCCAAAAAATGCGTTACAAAATACACTATTTCCGAAATTTGGAATCCATTTTTTTCTCATGTCCATGCATCTTGATGTCGAGATGATCAATTTGAGGATATTTGTGTATCAAAACAACCTCTTCTAGTGAAATTTTTGAGGTAGGCTCTAATTTGATATTTTAGAGCCTCGGCTCTATATGAACTTTTCCCATATATATCTATCTATCTATTTATATATATATATATTTGTCTTCTACAACAATTGGTTTAAATTAGCAAATAGTTTAATAAGATGTGATTAGATCAAAGAGGCCGTGTTCAATTTATAATTTACTTAATTTCAGCTTTACTTTTTTAATGATATGATGATATGCGTCAAATATTTGAGTTCCAAGCTAATCTCCTCGTTGACCCTTCTTGACTCCATTTTGCCCATCTCTCTGATTCATCCTCCAACCGCTGACTGATTTCGATTACCAATTACCAATTACCAATTACCAATTAGGACATGTCTTTATATGCTAAAAAAGTAGCATTTAGACCAAGCACAAAGGTCAGATTGGACAGCAATGCTTTTATATGTAATACTGTCATCAAGATCTGGATATGGTGACCCACTAGGTGATTTTTGTGTGTAGAGTTTGGTAGGTGTGTGTAACTTGCAGACAGTCCGTCTTATTCTGGTTTCTGGATGGGGGAAAACAGCATTATAAAGTTTTATCCCTGATAACTCTCGTTTTATGTACAAAGTTGACCGAATCACTTCAGATAAGCATACCACACGGCAGTATTATCTGACTTATGTGTGACTTAGACTGGGCCTTATATGGGTTGTTTGACCTTTTTGCTGGATTCTTTATTTATTGAACCTTGGTGGTCTTTTAGCACGATTAATTCGACCTTATGAAATATATAGTTGTTTGACCTATTTGGTAGTTCTTCATTAATTTAGCTTTATGGTTTATGATGCGTCACATATTTCTAAGTGGCTTTCTGTTTGCAAGAAGTGTCTATGTAATTTTAATTGTAGCTGATCCACAACCACATGCTTGTGTACACATGTATGATACCATCACAAATAATGTTCAAGATGTTGAGCTTTAACTTTGCTGGAAAGGAATGGAGTAGATATGTGAATTCTTGTTAAATACATGGAGTCACTAACTTAAAAATGGTACTATGTAGATAGCTAAACATTTAAGCATAAGCTTGATCTGTTTATTAGTTTTTGATTGATATTCTTCTCAATCTGCTGATAATTCTGGAATCTGGAGCCTCAGACAGAGAGAAATGTACACAAGCAATTTGTTCTGTTTACGAGTTGCACAATATTAGGTGGCCATCTAATGTTAGAATAGTCAGCAAAATATCTCAAACAGTCAAACTCATCTTACTTTGAGCTTCATGTATAGTTGAGGTCAATGTTCAAAAAATGGATTGCTGACCTTCATCCTGAATTGGCAGGCCGGATCGGTGGATCAGCTGAATCAGCCCTTTCTGGCCTTAAAGAAATTTCAAAAAGTATTAAAGATCGTTATAAATGATGTTTTTTGGATTTTCAATAAAAATGCAGGTAGTGCAATAGGAATTTTCATTGTCTTTGCAAAAATACGTGAATATTGATATGTCGTTACCTATTTGAATGTCCATCTACCATTGAATATTTTATGGTTTTCAAACTCTCAAATTCCCATTGAGAAGATAAGGGCAGCCACTAATCCTAGGACGTCTCTCTCTCTCTTGCACACACCCAAACACAAATTGAACATCTCTTTCTCATGCCACACATATTGAACATCTCTCCCTCTCTCTCTCTCTCTCACAAACATGCACACACAAAAACAAACACATTGGATCTCTCTCTTTTTTTTTTGACAAACAAACATTGGATCTTTCTCTCTCACACACACACATGTTGGGCCTTTCTCTCTCTCACGCATCTTTATGATCATCATCATCATAGCCTTTTCTCTCTTATACCCATATACACACTAAATGCATTGGACATCTATTTCTCCCTCGCATAAACATTTTGGACTACTCTCTCTCTCATGCATCAACAAAAAAACAACTAAAAAGAAATTGTCTGATCTGGAAAGAAGAAAAAATACTGAGCAAACAACATTTGCCCACTCTTTCTTTTTAGGAACTTCTAATCATAGCTTAAAATTGTGACTAAAATTGGATGATTTTGGCATCAATTTTGATGGTATTTTAAAAAAAAGTCTTTCTTATTCTAGAGAGAGAAGAATTGTTTTCGTGGCCCAACATTTCAGTAATTGTTTCAACTACAGCAGTTTAAAAAGCCGTAATAAACCAAAAATTATTTCTCGTTAAACTTGTTACAAGAGCATGATTTTCTCTCTCAAGATTTTTTCTCTCTTTACCTCTCGGAAGTTTCTCATTGAACTTGTTACAAGAGCATGATTTTCTCTCTTTACATCTCGAAAAGTTGAACACCCTTTTGTTTTTCCTTTTGAATGTTTCGACACCCTTATAGTCCCACGTCGGGGACTTGTAAGGGTTAAGTGGGGGCATGGGCCTTATAAAAGGGCTCCATACTGACGTAAACTCTAGTGAAGATGGGGAAGATCCCATCGTGGAGGTAGGACACGTGTTCCTATAGGCCGAGGGGTGGCCACCCGCCTTCAAAAAAAAAATTGGATTCAAAGTTTAAGAAACTAGATAAGGACAAAGGAGGGTGGGCCCCACCACCACCTCTCTCTTCAATAAAAAAAATTTTCAATTTTTTTTAGAAAAAGGTGGCCGGTTCATAATAGAGCTGTCCAGTTCCAAACAGAACAATCTGGTTCGTTGAGAGAACCAGCGAACCGGCTGGTGTCCGAGAACCATACAGTTCTCTCTAGGACCAGTTGTTTCCTGATATTTACAGGGAACTGGCACAGCCTAGCTGCTTCCCTGGTCGGATCGGCCGATTCCCACTTGGAAAGCCGATTTTTAAAACCTTGGTTGAGGTGGTGTTCATCTATTATCTTGATACATGGGGTCATATATAGACTTTGATTTGCACTTGTAGAGTATTATGGGCATATTGTAAGGTGGTTGAATCCTCTTTATGTGATTCAGGAGTTTGGCAAGCATGACAGAGAACCATCAAAGTACATTAAGCATTGGACTGGAATCAAAGCAAAGACTGGAGCACCATACTCATGCGACATTGGCTATGAACGTTTTTTGGGTCCTGAGGTTTGGAAACATATTTTGCCTTCTTTTAAATTTTAGAATTTTTTAGCATACTCAGAATTTGCCTTTGTTCAAGATAAATTAATTTATGATTGAAATGATGAATAGACGGCTTTGAGTTGATATAGTGTAGAAAATTTTCTGTTTATATGTGATTGATAAGTTCAAGAGCATAGTTAATCTGCCTTTCCCTAAGGGTATATTTGGTTCGCGTGAAATATTTACATATGCAAATACTTTACCTGTGTAAATATTTGCATATGCATTCTTTTTACCATGTTTGGTAGCACATTTAAAAGGCATTGTGTAAACAGTTACATATGATTGGTACTTTGGTAGTATTTGGTTGGTGTGAAAATATTTACACAAAACGCCAAGAGATACTTGTTCCTGTTGGAAAAAGCAAGTAAATAGCAGGATTACCATCAGAAGCTAGACAAGATATGAATTGCCCAAGGCAGGCATTTGGCAGCAGCCAACTGCTAAATTACCATCAGAAGCTAACCGAGATATGAACTGCCCAAGGCAGGCATTTTTCAGCAGCGAAATGCCATGAGGCCATTGGCATATTGTTTTTTTCCTCCACATAAAGGCAGGGAAGACCTTGGGAGGGTATTGCAACCCCCATTTCTCCCTAATTTATTTTTTTCATGAATACCAAATGGAACCAACTTGGCCAAACTTAAATTTCAGCCATTATGAACTGATTTGCACTGAAAACAGTCAAAGTTGAGGCCTTCTACTAAAAAATTAGATTCATGATTGGGTTGAATTGCATTAGTTTCATCTTCCATTTTGAACTACGAACTACTCTGATGGTTTGATGAGCTTAGCAGTGTTTTTGTTCGTCTTTCAAACTATTTAACCAAGAGTTGCCTATCTCAAACCAAGTAAATTTCTGGCACATTCCAGAAGAGGTTAGCAATTAGGGCACTGGTTTTCTTGCCTAGGGATGGGGCTTTTAGGTAGAGAGAAAGAGAGACAAGGGACACACGAGAGAGAGGCCTCTGGTTTTCTCGCAGCAGAGGGATGGGGCTTTTAGAGAGAGAGAGAGACAAGGGCCACAGGAGAGAGAGAGGGCTGTGGTTCTCTTGTAGAGGGATGGGGCTTTTAGATAGAGAGAGAGACAGAGGGTCACAGGAGAGAGAGAGGGCTTTGGTTTTCTCATATAGGGATAGGCTTTTTGAGAGAGAGAGACGAGAGTCATGGGGGAGAGAGAGGGCTCTGGTTTGCCCTGCGATGGGGCTTTTTAGAGAGAGAGAGACGAGGTTCATGGGGGCTTTTGGATTTAAGTGGATTGATAAAAAATTTCGGGTCCACAGTATTTGACGGAAGCATGGGAGATATTACCATACCACACCTCATGAGGTGTGGTTTCATTTTACCTTGTGTTGGCCTTTTCATGGTAAAGTATTTTACCATGGTAAAATATTTGCATATGCATTTGGAACGAACCAAATGTGTGAAATGCAATTTACATATGTCAATATTCCTCGGGGAATATTTATGCGCGAACCAAACGTACCCTAAAGTTTGTTAAATGGTTGCATATGCACATATTAGCTGTTACTTGGAGTAGGTACTTAGAAGCGTAATGCTCTTCCAAATGTTGATATAGGTACATAGACATAAAACTAATAAATTCCATCTCTTCGATACTAACCAAGGTTTGAAAAAACGGATTGGTGACCCGGATCACCCATCCGAAAACCGGGTCGGATTGGTGGATCGACGGTTTGGATTGGAGGATCGGCTGGATAGCCAAGATCAGGCTTTAAAAATTTCAAAAAATCACTAAATTTTTTTCTTAGCAGACTATTTTTTTACGTTTTCAAAAAATAGTGGTATTGCATTATATGTTTTTACTGTTTTACTGAAAATAAATAAAAATGAGAACTTGGCTCATGTCTGAGTGTTTGTTATCCACCTACTACATTTATTTTAAAGTCAAAATGAAATTTAAAATGCAACTAATTGCAATAAAATGGATCTCTCTAATTCAAAATTTATAGTGAAAAAAAAAGAAAGTGTATGATAGTTTTGGACCTTTTGATTTAATAGAGAGAAAGAAACGTATGACTCTCACAAATAAATAGCTCTAATGTATAATAATTATTATGGACAAAAATATAGAATTTGGAAACAAGAATTTGCAATCATGTTTTAATAAAATAAAAAAATTAGGTAAATGAATTAAAATTGGGGGCGAGTTTCTACACCTACTTTTTAGCAACTGGACCCACGATGCAGGTTCATCTGTCACTTCACTGGTTGATTTGGTTAATTGTCCCACTATTGAGCCTTCTAATTTAAGATTTTATTTTTTGGGGTAAGAGTTTAAGAATATATACTTACACAAAAACTATAAGTTTATAAGCATATGAAACTGACATAGTCTCCTGTTCTGTTTCTCTCTCTTTTTCTCTATTGTGTCCAAAATCCGAATTTCCTCCTCTATCTTTACATAAATCATCCTTAATTTCCAGAAGCTTGATTTGCAGGGAACTTGCCCAAGTCTAACATCTTTTTGCCTGTTTGCATGAATTAGTTTGTGATAACCATGGTACTATGTACAGATAAGATGAAGGCTGAATGGATGAAAATCAAGTTTTTCATCTCAGTGATATCCATTCACAAAGACGAATCAACCAGTGATCATTCTATGAAATTGATTATGGAATGAACAATGAAAATCAAATAAAAAAATATCCATAGATTTTTTTGGATGCATATCAACAATGGATTCAGCTCAACAGAACCTTCTTGATATGAACTTCCAGAGCTTGTGAACAGATCATTCCATATTCTTTTTGAGTGCAATGTTAAAGCATATGGGGACAGTCTTGAGGTCCCTGGATTGGAAGGCAATCAGCATGAATACATGAGAGTCTTCAGTATTCGAGGTTGTAGCAAACTCTATAAAATGAGGTTCATGCGAGGGTGTTGGTTGATGGCCCCATGTAGGGTCTTAGCAAGGTTTTGCAATAAGTCTTGATAATGTTCTGGCGTATTCACGAGAGAGAGAAAACTAAGAGAGCATGACCCATAGTGATATCGATTGATAGGCACCTAAAATGAAGATAGCATGGCCCATGAGCACGGATGTCAGGCCTTAATCGAGAAATGGTTCAAATTTTTGTTAACAATAAACTCAAGGTCATCTTGATTGAAAATTTGCCTTTTCTTTAAGGTAGGATCTTTGCTTTATTAAGGTCCAATTACGGGACTTCTTTTACCAAATAATCAGTGATTGATATATTGAAAGTGAGCTGGCAAAGTGACTGCAGTTAGCAAAACATTGGGTCTAAATAATAGCCCCCTACTGATTATTGCTCCTTTTTTTAAAAAAAAAAGGAAATAATGTACTAGTGGCATTGTCCTCTTTTGGAGATAACATATATGGTAACATTCTTAACTTTAAATGCTCCTATGCATGTCTTCTACTTAATTTTTCTTTGAGTTGAGTGATACACTTCAGGTGACGTGTATGTCAACATTCTTCTTTAACTTCCTTCACATCAGATGTTCATTTACATGTAAATTATTAGGGTTTGCTTTTAGTTAGGTGATTACTCTCCTGTCCTACCGTTCTCACCCTTCCTTCCCTTTCCAGTTAATCAGTCCTCCCTTGCTCGGGACTTCTAAGGAAAGAGAGGGCTATCCCTTGCTTGTGGCACCCCTGTTTTGCAAGTAGGAGGTCAAGGATTTGACCCTTGTTGTTTGTCCCGTAAAATTTTTTTAGAATTGTCCTGGGCTTCATTGATTACAGTGTTGACACTTGCAACACTACAACCCATGTTTGAATCCCACTGCTGACCTGCCCCAAAAGAAAAAAAGGAGTGACAATTGAAATTTTTTACAAAGGTTGTTTAATTTGATAAAAAAGATAAGCCTGCTTTAAAGTGGTTTATATGTTATGTCTATAAAGTCGACACGTTGGAAATCATGCCGACACTTGCTTTTTAAAAACCTGATACACCTAAGGGAATTATGGACATTCCCTTTATACAAATGAGACACCGGTTATCTACGCAATCAGGAATAATTTGTTGGAATTCATCGAATTGCTTTCATAGAAGAGTGCCAACGTTGCAATTTTTAACCAATCGGGAGACAACCATAGAAGTGGCATTATCCTTTGGATGAAAGATGTGCTCAAGAAAATTCACTTTTGCAGGAGTATTTTAATCAGAAACAAGGAACTCTCTCCTAGTGAGATTGAGTATTGTAGCAGCTCTGATATTTTACATCTGCAGCCTCCCACCAAACATTGGTGAAACATGTTTTTAGATGCTAATTTGAGTGCTGTTGACTTGCCCTCATTGCACTTGGAGGGTGGGTCACCTTAGCATCTCCCCAATTGGGAGAATGCATGTCATAATATGAGTGATGTCAACACTGTTGGTATTTTCAACCATAGTAGAGATGGTAGAGAGGGCATGCCGTATATTACTTTCATTTAGCATGATAGTATTTCGAAGGCCATCCAAAAGGGCTTTGTTGAAGTCATCATCATCATCAGAACCTTTCCTAATTATTTGGGGTCAGCTACATGAATCTCGGTCCGCTACTTTGCTCTGTTAAGGCCATATCCTTAGTGAGGCCACAAGTCCCATATCTTTTCGCACTACTTCCCGCCATGTCCTTTTGGGTCTACCCCTTGCCCTTTTTGAGCCTTCCACTTGAATTAACTCGCACATCCTAACAGGTGTTGTACTGGATCTGCACTGCACGTGGCCAGCCGACCTAAGTCTACTTTCTCTCATCTTATCGCATATTGGAGCCACACTTAAGTTCTCCCGAATATATTCATTTCAAATTCTATCTCTTCTTTCTTACTACCCATCCATCTCAACATCCTCATCTCAGCTACACTCATCTTTTGTTGACTGTTCAAAATTTCGCCCCATAAATTAAAGTTGGTCTCACAGTTGTCCTATAGAACTTACCCTTCAGCTTCATTGGTATGCGGCTTTGTTGAGATCCTAAGAATATAATTACAATTAAGGGAGTTGTTTATCTTAAGAAAATAATTAGTCAAGTACTTAAAGACATCCTTTGCTGGATCACATTTACTATTGCATTTGGGCATTCATTGACACTTGGGGATAAAGTCAAAGTCTTATAGTTCCATCTGAGAAGGGATTTGTTTTGCAGCGATAGAAATAAAAAACCATGTCACCTTTTGCTAGTTATTCACATGGCAAGTTTAGTTGGATCATGTGCTCTTATTAGTAGGTCTTAGCCTACCTAGATTGTGCATAGTGAGTGGCTCTTGGTTTTAACATTTCCTATATCTAGCTCAATGCATAAATAGTACATTAAGTTACTTATTCTTTGACTTAGAATTGGGTTATAATTTTCGATCACTATGATATCTGTATGCAGGTATTTTTTAGCCCTGAGATCTATAGCAGTGATTTCATCACCCCTTTACCCTCTGTTATAGACAAGTGCATCCAATCATCTCCCATTGATACAAGGCGGGCTTTATACAAGGTTGTATATTGTCTCCTATGATTAGATCTCTCACTTTAACTTATTTCTCTGTAGTTTTTCTTTCAGTGTTTATGCTGCCAGGCAAATTTTTTATATCAATTGTGTTAATTGTGATTATGATTTATTTTCAGAACATAGTATTATCTGGAGGGTCTACGATGTTTAAAGACTTCCATAGAAGGTTGCAGCGAGATATAAAGAAGATTGTTGATGCTCGCGTTGCGGCATCTGATGCTCGACTTGGTGGAGACACAAAAGTGATAGCTTATCTTTTTTGACGTTCTTTTTTTATTTTTTTCAAAAAAAAATATAGTTTTTTTTTTCCCATATAAAAGTATACTTCAAAAAGTTTTTGCACCTTTTTGCGTAGTCTAGTCTACTGACTGTTATAATATGTTTGCAACTCAACAGTCTCAGCCAATTGAAGTCAACGTTGTTAGCCATCCCATCCAGCGATTTGCAGTTTGGTTTGGGGGTTCGGTGCTTGCATCAACACCAGAATTTTATGCGGTATTTTCCGTCCTAAGAATGTTTTGCAAGAAGGCGTCTATTTATAATCTTCATAGCAATTCCTTCATGCAAATCTGAATCTCATACTTTATGAGGGCACCTTTGTGTGACCCAAAAATATGGGTAGTGATACTATTCATCCCATCATTTTAAGATTCATCTATTTTACCCAAAACATGGGTGTAAATAATAAAAATATGGATGAGAACAGCAGCCAATATTTGTCTTGATAAGCATAATGTTAGTCATGAACCCCAAAATACAATGCATATTTATACTCTTCTTCTCCATGATAAGTACCTAGAGAATTGCTTGGGGCCTTGGCGGTAGTATTGCCGAGCCCCATGGTGAAGTCTCTGATTCCATTCTCACCATAGGGTAGGGGCCCAAGTCCCCTCTGATTTACCACTTTAGCTCCATTTTCACCAAAGGGTAGGGGCCCAAATCCCCATTGACTTGCCACCTTACTTACCCAAAAAAAATGGTATAAAAAATGTCCTCCAAAGCATCTATTAACTTGCATGGCACTTTTGTCTCATATGTCTTATCTGATGATAGGCCAAGAAACTCATAGAGAACTCCCTTACTGAAAATGCCAGTCAAAATTTCTAGGAGGGGTCATCCTAAGTAGCCATTTAGTGCCATTTATGGACTTGTTTTTGACACTGAGGGAATCTTTGTCACAACCAACGGTCTCAGGAAGTGATTCCCATTTAAGACTCTGGATGGAGGCCATTTTAGATTCATCTTAAATGAGAAGTAATAAAGAACAAGAAATCATCTCCTATACTTCATGTAACACTTCATCTAAGAGTACTCCTCCCGCACAGCGCTCGGTGTTAGTCCTTGGGCTCTGAATCTTGTCCAAAATCCATGTGGGAAATACTAAGTGCATCAACGAACGAGTATTACCATTTTGTTTCCAAAAGAACCTTTGGCAATATGCTCTCCACATTTCTTACCTACTTGTCTACCTCTCCTGTACCACCTCTCATTCTATACGTGGACCCTAACTCAAGATACTATCGTCCTGTCTCCTAGCATCACACCCAATCCCTATGTCTCTCTTAATCATAGTTGCAAATTTGTTGCGAAGTGTCCTGCAAATGCAAAGGTATTATGATCACACACACACACACACCCTTCATTATATTGTACCATAAGGCCTTTGGTTGGTTTTAAGGGAGATTTACCATGAAGGCCACTTTGATTGTAGAACCACTTTAAAGTTTACAGAACCTGCTCCGCTCCCAAGTTTCGTGAAAAGTTTGCCTTCTATGTTTATTCGGACCCAACCTTGTCTCTCATGCTAGCAAGTTGCAAAAGTTCTCTTTCTCCTGACCTCTCTCTCCCCCCCCCCACATATGCACCCACCGGACATACACACAAATTGTTTCAAGTGCTGGAATGATATATAGGTTCACCATTTAGTTGTGCATTTACCGTAGACATGCTGGATTCACCCAATCTCCTATTGAGTGATTCAAACGTCTCCTCGAACAAGGGTTTGCCAAGTTCTGAGCTAACATGGGTTTTTTCCTTGCAGGCTTGCCATACAAAAGCAGAGTACGAGGAGTATGGTGCGAGTGTTTGCCGAACAAATCCCGTATTCAAAGGCATGTACTAACGTAGAAACAGGTCAAAAGTGTAGGTCAAGTTCTTCATCAATCTAGCGGGAGAAAATCCAGTTGTAAAATGAAGATACACCAATTCCTTTACATTTCAAGGTTCCAACCTTGGAGTGTTTCAGGGGCCCTTGCTGGTGGTTATAGCAGGTAGCATGAGCTCCATTACTGGAAAACCGGACCCTGAGAGCTGTACAATAGATGTGATAGTTAGGTGAGCTATGAATTTTGGTACTCCCATTACATTCCTATTCTTTTTTAGAAATAAATCTCATCAGATTTCCAGCCATCATAAAAGTAGATGTTGTATGTTTTGTGATACCTGTATGTAGAAGAGCAGTCTTTGACTGGCTTGTACAGCCTAGGCTGGATGTCATTTTAACTTTCAGCTTAGTTGGGTATGGCGTTTCTGCAATATTTGATCCATATATATTGGCAGTGGAAATATTGTTTGGGGTCAGAGGAAATCAATCCCCAGTTGGGTACCTTTCATTGTCACATAAATTTCTATTGCACTCAATAGTCTCACAATATAAAGAGCCATTTTTCTATTGGTTTATCCATTTCTTTATTCCTTGTTATAAATTTGATGTGGTTGTATAGCTCCAACTTTCTCATTTTTATACCATTTGTTTTTCGTTTGATTTGTTGGATTAATGGTTTGATTTGTTTGATCGTTGGTTTGATTTGTTTCGGCTCCTATTTCTAAACTTGTTTTGATTACTCAGCTCTAAATGATTCGTATTTAAGCATTTATTGTTCTTTTGGTTTGGATTTTATGTGAACAATTCCCTTCGGGACACACCTTTTCTGGTAAATGTCGAAAGTGACAACACACTGGTGAAGAATATCTTAAACTGGTACATATTTGGCCTGTTAATCGAATGCTAGTTTGAAGTTGCATTATTATTTTTGAAAAGTCTTTTTATGGGTAGAGAAAGAAACTTGTAGATAAAGCATTTTTCAGCCAAGATGTAGAAACCCTATCAGAATATGGAGTTTACAAACAGGGAACTACATGCGGACATGTCACCTCACCGGAATGGTTGAGATGAATGTTCCTCCTCGAATGCAGACAGTGAACAGAGGAATGGTTCGGATCAACCATTCATTGTCAACAGCGGATGATTGATGTAACATGTAGTTTACTGTGTGAATTACATCACAACGCGGAACATTTTGACCTTTGGGCAATTTAATTATGTTTATAACGTTTTGTATATATATATATATATATATATATATATATATATATATATATATGGAAAAAGCTGAGATTAGCCTACTAGCTCATATGAATATATGAGTTCAACAGGTCAGATTGAATCTGAGTCGATCTGATGATTATGGATGTTCGGTAATATTTGAATTTTATTTTATTTTTTTACAAATCCAAATCGTTTAAAATTTTAAGAGTGTGTTTATAAACAATAGTTGAATTTTCGAAAAATATCAAAAAAATATTTTACATGAAATAAATTCACCAAATACCTCCAAAACATTTTGGGGGTATTTTGGTCATTTTATTTTTTACAAATAATTTGTTTTATATTTTTATTAGGTATGCCTTGATGAGAAGAACACACGTTTAAAATTTGAAGTGATTTAGATTTGTAAAAAAAAAATTAAAATTCAAATGCGAAATGAGGTTGTGACCGTCTTATCAGTTCAGATTCAATTTGGGTTGTTGGGTATATATTTTCATATGAACTAGTGGGCTAATCTCGTCTTTTTCTTTTTTTTTTTCTATATATATATATATATATATATATATATATATATATATATATATATATAGAAGATATGGGTTCGATGGTTCAGATTGAATCTGAGCCCGATCTAAAGGTCACGACTTTATTTTGTGTTTGAATTTTAATTTTGTTTTTTTTACAAATCTAAATCACTTGAAATTTTAAGCATGTGTTCTTCTCATTAAGTCGCACTTAATAAAAATATAAAAAAAATAATCTGTAAAAATAAAAGTGATAAAAATATTTTTGAAACTTTATGGGGATATTTTGGTCAATTTTTTTCATGTAAAATAATTTTTTTATATTTTTTGAAGATTCACTTATTTTTAATGAACACATGTTTAAAATTTCAAATGATTTGGATTTGTAGAAAAAATATTAAAATTCAAACACTATCAGACATCTGTGATCGTCAGATCAGCCCCCATTCAATCTGGGCCGTTAGGTTCATATCTTCCAATTAGCCCTTGGGCTAATAGGAAGATTTTCCTATATATATATATGTGTGTGTGAAAGAGATAGACATTCTCCATGTAATAATAATTATATAAAGAGAGCATTTACTTTTAGCAAAAGGTTATAATTACTCTTATCCTTAGTATCTCAAATCGGGTGGGTGTGAGTATGTTATTGACTGAACTCAAAGTTTCCAAAAGAATTTATCAAACTTGGAGACACATACCAAGCTATTCAATTTGACATCTAATGGTTAGGAGTAATTGTAACCTCGTTGTAAGAAAGATAAATAGTCCTATGGTACATATTCTTTCTTTTAATATGTTAAATGTCTAGTTTTTTTGATATGTTAAATTTCTAGCTTTGGAGCCTAGTAGATCTTGTTCTTTGGTCAAACTTTCAACGACGTACTTTTTAAAGATATTGTGAAATCATGGTGTTTCTCAAGAACTTGGGAAATCTGTCGGAAGCTTATCCAAATGGAATGCAAAGATGATAAAAGTGAAAAAATAGATTTGAAGTTCCAACGAGGACGTAAAGTTTTTCATAAATAATTTTAAGTTGAGAATTTATTCATCTAAGGACTTTCTATGTACATTATGACATTGTCCTTTAAAAAAGTTCGGTAAAAAAAACTGAAATGATTAGCAGATAATGTATCCATGATAAGATAAATCCTGTAGCAAAAATAATTTTGTCAGACTTTTCCCAATATTTTCAATAGAATGAAAAAGGCACAGGTTTGGGGATCTTCCTAGTCCTAGTCATTTAAGAAAAGAGAAATGATCCTATAGGACTTTTTTCCACCCATGTGTGTTGGACCCATGTGATAACTTTTCTAAAAATCCATACCAACTTTAATGGTGATATTTTGAAGTTTTACACACATGTGATAACTTTTCTAAAAATTCGTACCAACTTTAATGGTGATCCTTTGAAGTCTTACATACATACATGGGGGAGCGTCCTATAGGATCATTACTCGAAAAGAGAAATAATCTTCTTATCTTTTCCCAATATTTTCAATGGAAAGAGCATAGGTTTGGATATCTTGTCGATCAATGCTAAACTTCGATTGAGGAAACCTAGGCCAGGCCAGGATGGGGTCCAATTCTTTAACTCTGCCAGGCCCAGCCACAACGCAAGAGTGGGTCTGCTGACATGGAAGTCCACAAACTTGCTTGGCCCAACCAGCATCCGATAGGCTGGGTTTGGGTTGGATGGGACTTGAACGAGATGTGGCAAGCCATAAGCCATGCCAGTCCCAAGCCCAGCTCACAGGCCTAATAAGGCTGCCCCAGCCTGACCTGGAAGCCCACAGGCCAGTCAGCCCGGTTCACAAGCCTAGCTAAAAGTAGGGCAACTAAGGTTGAAGAAGGGCAACTACGTCGCAAATAGGATGTTTGGTTTGAGGCCAATACCTACAACACTTCCTCCTCTATCATGTGGTAGGCACGAGGCCTATTTATGCCATGCACAGCAGTTTGCTGTGCTGTGACCAGTTATAAGTCACACCAAACACGAATACCGTTAAAGAACTAAGGTGCACGCTTCTTCAATGGGTGCGATTTTTGTGCCCTTGGGGCAAAAAATTTCTCTGGAAATGGTGGCTCCCGTAGAATCCATGTTATAGTGCCAGGGACTGGACCCTAAGAAAGCCACTAGATCTCTATCACACACATACCTGAGCGTGCACACACTCTCTGTATCAACATGCTCATAACAGTCATATTAAAAAAAACATGCTTATAATAGTCCATCTACTTCCACAATGAAATGTGCGTGAACAAATACATTGCAATGGTTATTTCTTCAAGTTGTTGATCTTTTCTGCACCATTTCGACCGTAAGGGGTTACAAGAAAATCATGAATGATCCAAAAATCATAAGCATACACATTTTCTCTCTGAATGAATGGCTTCCCTACAAGTCCATGATAAATAACCGAAACAGGAAAATATCCACTACCATGGGCCATTCCATGGCAATTCAGTTCCAACCTCATAAGAATGAATGAAGATGAATTTGATTTATAAATATGAATTTCTGTGAAAGAAAAGAAACTGATGATTTTGGGAGCATGCAACCAAAAAAGAGGAAGCTCCCTAAGGAGCCCTGTCAAAGGGCTTTGTATCGCTGTAACAGACATCCCAAACGGCATCCATGGCATCCCTTGCAGCTGATTCTGAGCAGTATGGATTCGCCATGACAGACTTTAGGACTCGTCTCCTCACACACTCCTGTTTCCATGAAAAGAATATTATTGTATGATGAGCACAAAGGTTGCATATTTATCAAACAGGTAAAGATGAAAAAACAAGGTCTTATATCTATGCTAAACCTGGGCATGCACGCAGGACACTTTGTACACTCCTGTGGCTTCACCCTTTAGCCTCTGTTGAGTTTCCTGTGGCTTCACCCTTTAGCCTCCCTGTTGCTCATGACAATAGACTTTTACCAGAAGAGAGCTTTCCCCCTCTTGTGACTAACTGCACTACCAAGCATCACGGCAGAAAGGTAGGTCCTTTTAACTGCTGGAATAAGAATGCCCCCTCATTGTACTATTTGAATCTAGGGGGGGTGTCCAAATGGGGGTCTTCTGCTTAGAAGTCATGGAGGTTTTGCCCCAAAAGAAGATAGACGGTAAGACCTATGCTGTTATTGAGCCAGAAATCTATGAAAAATGTGCTAACCGCTGGGAGTACTTTGGTTGGATCCTTTTTGGGAAGCAAGCCCGATTGCAACTATATGAAGAGCATGCTTAGGAAATGTGGGTGATTGAGATAGATTTAGAGATATTTTCTTTGAAGTACGGGTTATTGCTCTTCAGCTTGAATTCTGAGGATGACATACTCAGCTTTAATTCCGAGGATGAAATGCTCATGGCCATGACTAGAGGTCCTTGGTTTATCAATAAAAAGTGTTTAGTTTTACAGAAGTGGGATCCGGGTAAAGGAGGTGGGTTGTGTCAAGTAGTCAGCCAACGTCAAACTTTGCCAAAACTTTTCATGAATTCTTTATAGAGATGGAATCGTAATACGGGTCAAGCTGCATAACCTGCCGACTAGTTTTTTGGGAGCCGGAGATCCTTTATCGTATTGTATCGGTTATTGGCAATCCCATCTTTAGGGACATACCTAGTCATCAAAGATCTAGGCCCGAACCAAGAATCTGTGTTGCCATTGACATTAGTTCGATTTGTTTAGAGGAAATTTGGTTCACTGTAAATGAGGTTTGGAAGAAATGCGATGATCCACGAGTTCATTACAGTTGTCTGTGAGAAATGCAAGACCTTGGATCCTTAAGGGGGAACTCTGTAGAAAAGCTCCCTCAAAATCATGTCGATGGTGCAGGGAGAAAATAATTTGTCTCATATCGATCATTCCAAGGAAGAGGTTTGGAAGGTGGTTAAAGGCAAACTGATGCAGGGAAATTTGAAGAAGCAGTAAAATCGACAAGAAACAAAGCCAAACATAATCACAATTTAAAAAAACCTAGGGTTTCTTCTCCATACCCCAAGCTAAGGCTCTAAAAGCATAAGCTTTCTCTTTTTCAATTTCTAAAAATCATGTGGAATTGGCCCCCTCAAGACCCCACACATCTCTTATATATTATAATTTCATGTTTCACGTACAAAACTTGTCCAAACAAATAATACATTGACCTATATATCCTAATCTAAATTAAAATTCATAATGATAGTTTTACCGCTGTGAACATTACTCATGAATAGTACTTACTACTTACGAAATAAAAAAAAATAAACACCCTAGAATCCCTAAAAATTTAAAAACCCCTAGAAATAACCCTAAAACAACAACTATAATATATATCCTTTAAAGTTGAATAAAACAAAAATTAGAATAATTTTGCCCTCCATCAGCCACACGGCCAGCCGACCTATGTTTACTTTCTCTCATCTTATCGCCTATTGGTGCCACACCTAAATTATCCGAAATGCATTCATTTCGAATTCTATCCCTTCTTGTCTTACCACTCATCCATCTCAACATTCTTATCTTTGCTACACTCATTTTATATGTATATCGTTTTTTGACCGCCCAACATTTTACCTCATAAAATAAAGCTAGTCTCACAATTGTCCTATAGAACTTACTCTTCAGCTTCATTGTTATGAGACGATCACATAAAACTCCAGTTGCACATCTTCATGTCATCCACCTAGCTTCGTTCTATGTGTGACATCTTCCTCAATCTCTCCAATTTCCAGACTATCAACCCAAGATATCAAAAGTGTGCTCTTTTTGATATTTCTTTGCTATCTATCTTAACTAGTTCCCCGTATCTACTCTTATTGTTACTAAACTTGGATTCCATATACTTTGATCGTGCGGCTAATTTTAAAACCTTTAGATTCTAAAGTATCCCTCCAAAGTTTTAACTTTTCGTTGACATCGTTGCAAGTCTCATCGATCAAAACTATGTCATCCGCGAACAACATGCACCATAGTACCTCACCTTGTAGGTGCCTGACGCGAATCGCATCTGACACGTTTATTTATTTAGAAATTAGTTTTCAAGGATTTGGGTAGATTTATTTATTAGTATTTAGGGTGGGTGTTCAATTTTTATTTATTAGGATTAACTTAAATTTTTAAATTTCTTTATTAGTTAGTTTCCTATTTTGTGGTGAACCTGTATATGGTAGTAGATCACATTGGATTCTATGGGGTCCTATTTTCATTGAGGAAATCAAATGGGTTACATGGGAAATAAGGGTGGGTAGGACGTTGGGTCTTGTATGGGATGTGCACAAGTGAGAGAAAATGCCACAAAAGAGGATCTAGGCGAGAAAAAAGGATAGTTGCTATTTTATGGGGATAATACGTGAGGTTAAGGAAGGCGTGAATCAAAAGGAGATTCCTATTCCTATGGGATTGGAAGATCTTAAGAAAGATATCGGATAAGGAAAGGAGGTACTTGAGCTTGAAAGAAGGATCCTAGAATTGTGGATCTAAGACATGGGATAAAGATGGGAAAAGAGATCCTAAAAACGAGGATTTAAGGAAAGTGGTTAACATAAGGGGGAAGATATCCTTATATTCTTGGGATGGAGTTATGGGATGAGTCAAGGATATCAAGAGAGAGGGGAATAGAGGTTCACATGGTGGAGAGAGAGGGAGAGAGAGAAATTCATGTGGTGGAGAGAGAGGGAGAGAGAGAGTTATCCTTTTTTTTATTTAGTTTTTTTTTTTTTTTTGAAGTTTGTATTAAATGAGAGGACATCCCCATAGAGACTTACTTGAATATTTTTACAGAGAGTTTATTTATGAATGAAGAAAGATAGCTTCTTCTTATCCATGTCTTGATTTTCAGCCATATTTTTCTCCTCCAGTATTGTTGAATTTTTTATTGTTTAAGATCGAAAGAAGACCGAATTTAATTTTCCGGACTCCTTTTGCATCAGTGCCTAGTTAAGTCATCCATAACTAAGACAAAGAGGTATGGGCTCAATATTGACCCCTGATGCAGACCTATTGTCACTGAAAACTCACTCGTCTCTCCACTAATTGTTCGTACACTAGTTAGCGCTCTCTGGTACATATCTCTCACCACATCGATGTAGTGTCTGAAGACTCCTTTCTTTCCAACACCCACTAAATAAAATTTCTAGGTACTCTATCATAAGCTTTCTCTAGATCAATAAAGACCATGTGGAAGTTTTTTCCCTTCGCTCTAAACTTCTCAATCAGTTGCATAAGCAGGAAAATAGTTTCGGTTGTTGACCTCCCTGGTATAAAACCGAATTGCTCTTCTGATACGCTCGTTTCATACCTTAGTCGTTGCTCAATCACTCTCTCAGACAACTTTTTAGTGTGGCTCATAAGTTTGATCTCTCGATAGTTTGCACAATTTTGTATGTCTCATTTGTTCTTGTAGATAGGTACCACGATATTTTTCCTCAATTTGCCTGGCATTCTCTTTGTTCTCAAACCTTGTTGAACAACTTGGTTAGGCAATCAATGCCAATCTCCCCCATACACTTCCAAATCTCTATCTGAATACCATCTGGTCCTAAAGCCTTTCTTATCTTCATCCTCTTCAAAACTTCTTTCACTTTTGATATCCTAATCCTACGAATGTATCTATGACCCCCACCGTCATTTATGCCAATGGTTCCTTCTACTGTTATGTTCCCATTGTGTTTGTCATTTAATAATTTTTGAAAGTAAACTCTCCGCCTTTCGTTGACCTCTCTTCATCCTTCACCCGAACCCTCTGAATTTCATTTTTAATGTATTTAATACAGCCTAAATCCCTACACTTTTTCTCTCTCATTTTTGCTAATTTGAAAACATTTTTTCACCTTCTCTTTTTCCCAATTTACTGTATAGACTATCATATGCCTTAAATTTAGCCTTACTTACTATCGTTTTAGCATTTTTCGTAGTCGTTTTATATTCTTCTATGTTTTGATCATTTTTACTACATTGTAAAGTGTTTAATATGATCTTTTTTTGCTAATGGCTTTCTGAACGTCATCACTCCACCACCACATTTCCTTATCGGAATTTCTTTTCCCTCTAGATTCTCTTAAAACTTCTTTTGTCACTTTCTAAATACAATCAGCCATCTCATTCCACATAATATTGATCTCATGTTCAGGGTACCATTTGCCTTTAACTAATTTATCCTTAAATAAGACTATTTTATTTTTTTAAAATTTCACCACCTAGTTCTTGGATACCTATTAATTTCACCCTTTCTCTTTCATGTTTTTATGCAGACATCCATAACTACGAGCCTATGTTGAGTAGTCAAACTCTCTCCAAAAATAACCTTCCAGTCTTTACATGCTGATCGATCTATCTTCTTAACTAGGAAGAAGTCTATCTAGCTTTTATGTGATCCACTTTTATATGGTATTAAATGCTCATCTCACTTTTTAAAGTAAGTATTTGCTATGGCTAGGTTGTCGGCCAAAGCAAAATCTAAAATAGCCTCACCCATCTATTTCTTTCACCAAACTCATATCCCCCATGTAGCCACTCATATCCTCTACTATCCTTTCCTATATGTCCATTTAAGTCCCCTTATAAAAAGGTCCTCTTTCCATTTGGCATGTCTTGCACCAATCCATGTCCTCCCAACATTATCTCTTAATTCTATCCTCTAGTCTACTTGTGGTGCATAAGCATTAATTATGTTAACTATCTCTTCCCTTAATACAAGTTCAATTAATATCAACTTATCACCTACTCTCTTGACATTAACTACTTTATCTTTTAAATCGCTGTCTAATATTATTATGCCTACGTCATTTCTACTATTATCTTTTTCTGTGCACCAAAGTTTATAACCACCTCATTACTGGGATTGATCCAATTTAACTTTGGCCTCTGATTGTCTATAATTTACCAAAAACTACAAGTTTTGCTAGTTTCCAGCCACTCCAATACTAGTTTCTCTCTCTCTCTCTCTCTCTCTCTCTCTATATATATATATATATATATATATATATATATATGTGTGTGTTCACTATTCTTCTTTTCCTCTATTTCACCATAAAGAACTATTTTGCTATTTTCCTGCCACCCATTCCCGGTTTCTTTTCCTCTCTAGGTTCTTGATGTTCAGCCATTCATCGCCTGAAAAATGAGGTTTTCTCATGAGTTTTGCCAGAAATTGGCTGGAAATTCATGGGTTCCGTGGTTGTACTCAAGTTTCAGGAAGGCAGGCCCCCTCCTCCATTGTTGGGTCCTTCTCAGCTTTGTGAGGGGATCTTCAGGTTTAGTAGAGAGCCCATTCTGGGCAATTGCCTGAACCAGAAGGAAATTGCAGCCAAATTTGGCAGAGCTGGTAAAAAATATGGTGGACGAAATGAGAGGGAAGGAGCTCTACTTCGGTGAAAGAAAGAGGCAAAACAGAGAGGGTAAGAACCAGGTATTGGAGAAATGGAGTGGGTAGAGAGAGAGAGAGAGGGAGAGATGAACCAAAAATAATAAAGAGGAGAAAGCAGTTGAAAAAGAGGGGTTAACGGGCACATAGCCCGTCGTGGATTGGCACATTTGTCATGGGCCAAATTCAACTATTTTGTGTAATAAGTATAGATATGAGTCTTTTTACGATAAGTAAAAGCTGGTTATGGGCAGCCACATATGAGCAAACAACATTTCACCGTCCAAATCCTGGATACACAGAACCAGGTTTTGCGAGTAGGATCCAAATGGTCCATAAAAGCAGGGAGCAAATTAAGAAGTGTATGTAATTCATAACAGAAAAATATCGATGTGAGGTACTCGCCTTAAACTAACAAGACAAAAGAAATCTTAGCATGTTTAGGTTTAACCTTTCTAAGGAAAACATCAGTTTAGGTACATCTTCCCACTAATTTTTAAGCAAATATATTTAAGTTTTAGTGTATTAGTAAACAGGATACCTCCATCCAACATGCTTGATAATTATTTATGTTGATATGTTTGTATGTCTGTTTGGCGCAGTGTTTGAAAACTCGCCGAGTCGAGCCGGAATCGCCCGGTTCGACTAGGGAATCGTCGGCTACCGAGCCGGTTCCACGAAAAAATCGGGAATCGTCCGTTTTCAGAGAGAACCGGGCGATTCCCAATAGTAAAATCACGCGTCTCACCGAAAATTTTTGGATTCACACTTGGCTGCCTCACGAGAGCGACACGTGGCACCTACAAACCCTCCACGCATGGCAATTCACCTCGCTCGTATGCCCCCCTCGCTTTTCTACACGCGACTGAATGACTAGTACATAGCACTTTATAGAGAACAAAGGGTCTCTCATCCTTCGATGTGGGATAATTCCCACAAAAAGCCATTCAAGTAAGATGATTTAATATGTATTGAATTGTAGTTGCTAATGAAACACATCAAGCGATGTGGTGGTGTTGGTTGACAACCTTGAATTTTCGGGCGGGCGTCTTGAGTTTGAACCCTGCGCGTCGTCGTTTATAATACAACAATTTTTTTAAGATAAAGATAAAAAATAGAGATAAAGATAAAAAATAAAAAGCTTTTAAAGATAATGAATAAAAAACTTGAAATAAAATAGAAAAAATAAAAATATTTTCTTGTTGTAAAAAAAGCTTAAAAAATAAAAAATAAAAAGCTTTTCAAGATAAAGATAAAAAATATAATACAACATTTTTTTATTTTTTTTGTAAAAAAAATACAAGGTAATATAAAAAGTATTTCTTGCAAAAAAATAAAACAAAAGGCATAAAAAAAATTTTTGACAACAAAAATAAACAAAGGCAGAAAATACTCTTGTAAAAAATTAGAAAAAATAAAAAATAAAAGGCTTTTCAAGATAAAGATAAAAAATATACTACAACATTTTTTTATTTTTCTTGTAAAAAAATTACAAGGTAATATAACAAGTATTTCTTGCAAAAAAATAAAACAAAAGGCATAAAAAAAAAAATGTACTTTGGCATCATCATTTTTTTTTTTTCTTGTAAAAAAAAATAAAAAGTAATTACAACAAGCAAAAAACAAATGTAGTACAACGTCTTCTTCTTTTGTCAAAAAAAAAAAAGAAGATAATCAACAAGTACCATATTTTTCTTGTAAAAATAAATAAAAGATAACACAATAAGTATTTCTTGTCAAAAAAATAAAAGGTATTTCTTAATACAACCTAGGAATAAATGGTCTAATTATATTTTTTATTTTCATAA
This sequence comes from Amborella trichopoda, assembly GCF_054954075.1. Classification (NCBI taxonomy): domain Eukaryota; kingdom Viridiplantae; phylum Streptophyta; class Magnoliopsida; order Amborellales; family Amborellaceae; genus Amborella; species Amborella trichopoda. Next base: position 47,988,141 of record NC_142341.1, on the reverse strand, counting down.
CATGATGGTCTTTAACATAAATTTAGTACTATTAATTTAAAGATAGGATTCATACAATGAGGCCATTTGAAATTTCTCTTTCTGCTAACAATCTTTTCTACTAATTTATTCTAGAAACCTAAATAATTAAAGAAAATTGCTACGCATTCTAATAATTTCTACATTAATAACCAAATCTTTTATTTTATTTATTAATTTTTGTATTATAAATCATGTAGTGTAGTATTTTTCTTACAATTGTCAATAATACATTTTAAATTAGATGATATTATAAAATATTTGGGATTTGTTATTATTTATATAATAAAATAATTATAAAATATTGTTGGTATATAATATTATAGTTAGTTAGGTTGTAATAATTTGGGTTTTTTAGCGAATTAGGGTTTTCCGCCAATTCGAGATTTTAGGGGCCAAATTTTCATCGATTTAGTCAACTATTTATTGTAGTCCATATATGATTATATAATTAATCCATGATAATTCTATGATTTCTTTTGTGTGATGTAAATTTAATGGTCAACATAAGTCCATACAGGGAAAGAACATCTCAATATTCATAAATTGATGAAAACAATGAAAGGTAATAATGTAGTACCCCTATTTCTTATTGGATTCCTAAAAAACAACATTTATAATGAATTTTCATAATTTTTTTGAATTTTTTTAAGGCTTAATCCGAGCGATTCAACCTGATTCCCGATCCGGATCGCCATTCGCCGATCTGGATCGGTCTTTGGGATGCCTGATCAGGGTCACCGATCCGTTTTTTAAACCACTGGTTTGGCGTGAACTGCTGGAAATTGTGGTCTACCTCTATTCTAGAATCTAGACCACCCTAGGCTTCTCAACCCCTTGGTGTTTCTTGTCCAAATCCCTTGGATTGAGAAATCAATTAAGGGAAATATCCTACTTCAAAAACCAGACAGGCTAGGCGAACCAGCCTTCTAGAAATCCAATTGGGATCTCGGGTTGGCAAATCAAACCGATTCTCAGATGTGAGAATCGGTCCCAAACGAAAACAAAAATAAACAAATAAATAACAAATTTAATTTTTGAAATAAATAACTGAAAAGCAATAATAAAATAAAATGGGGAGACCAGGCAATTGGGTGGTCTAGATCACTCGGTTCTTTGACAGACTCGCTTGAACCAAGCAAGTCTATGGGAATTGGACCAATTCATGTTTCTAACTAGGAACCGGGTCGGTCGCCATCGATTCCTAGTTCAGATCGGCGATTCTCAATCCGGATCGGCAATTTTGAAACACTGATCAATACCAAGAAGACTCATGGCATCAAGGAGAACAAAAGCCCCAAGGTTCCTTCTTGATCAAAGTTCACATGTGTTTACATGCTGATCCTATGTGCCCCAACTCGGATTTTGAATCCATAATTCAACCTTCCTTGATTCAAAACTATAGACAATCTTTAGAAACCCTTATACGGTTCAAATCTGGTTTCGTGGGTCTAGATCTACGTTTCCTCAATGCGAAGAATTTCACAGCTTCTCAAGTCTCCAAACTAATGTTTGAAGACTTCATGCTTTGGATTCAAGACTCAACAGAATCGATTTGACTAGGCTAATCCTGATCACTTTTAACGAAAAAAAAAAGAGCTAACAATGAATGGATTCGATGACTCTAAATCTGTTAAGGTTCGCATGATTTTTAAAGATGTTACTTAACTAAAATTGATATTATTGTTCATTAAATTATAGGGGATATTGTATATTATCTTGTACTAATACATGTTGCAGGGTGCCAAGGTCTAAATCATGGTATGTATTTCAATGAATGCAATATTGAGATTTATTTTTTGCATATTTGAAACAGGCGGAAAAAAATTTAGAAAAGCTAGAAAAGTGAGACATGTCCAGTAAAAAATGAACAATTCTAAAAGAGTTAGGAGTACATCACTTTCTTCCTGATCTTTTACTTGCAGATTGAATTATTTCTTTTGTATCCTAAGGAAGTTTCTCTTAAAAAGGCTGTTATGACAATAAAATGTCTTAGCATTGTGAAATAGTTGTTGAATTTCAAGTTCTATTTTTGTTTGGTTCTACAAGATAGGCTAAACTAACATGTCATCAGGTTACTTGCCATAATGACGGCCACTGTTCTAATGCGCAACAGCATTGTTTCTGCAAATTTTCATAACTAATTGCCCTTTATTTAGTTAAAACCCATAATACATGTCAAGCAATATAAAGACACTTGAAAAATACACCAGAAGAAAAAACGAGATGCATGTAGTGGGAAGTGGTTCATGGTATTTTTCATAGGGTGGTTTTAATGCAGCCTCAGGCCCCTATGCCGTCCTATAAAAACTGATGGCAGAGATGCGCTTATACCAAGTCAGTGTTTGTGCATCTTGCACCTTCTGATAGCAGAGGGCAAAAACGGCTGCCAGTGCATGCGGCCACTACCACAGCTACATATAAGCATTTTCCTTTTAAAGTCCTATAACCCAGGTGATCAAGCAAGTTAAAATTATTGGGCATGTCTAAAAAAAAAAAAAGGAAAAACTATTACGTCAATAATCCAATATATGATTCAACACATGTGAATAGGGTGGAGTTCTACGCCAAATAACATCCGCAACATCTACATAGAGTGTGATGAAGTTTTTCATTATGAATGATCTTGTCTAAATCGGCATTTTTGAAACACGAAACAGTAGATGAAGCATTAAAGATAACTGTACTCTGGTGAAATAGGGTATCTTACTTGCTCATGACCTCTGATTCTTAGATGTCCCCGTAGTAGTTCACGTTTGTAGTGGCAATCACCGCTCAGATGACCTGCACGAATCTGATACCAAAATATAAGCCATCATAAAAAGATGAAATTACAAGATTTTCAAGATGAAACCAACCACCAAAGGAGAAAAGTAATGCACATTATTTGAAGTAAACTAAAACAAATTATACAAAACAATATCAGGAAAGGTGAAGTTGAAATCAACCAAGCTAATGGAAAGTTCAACACTCAGTATACAGTTTAAGTTTATTACGTTACCTCACTGCAGGCATGATGTGCGCAATTTGCCCAGTCCAAGTTTGCAGCCCGACAGTCATCATATGCATGTATTAGTTCATGGATAACAACTTGGTCTACTTCATCTTGCATGTTCATATGATTACTACAAACCAAAATCTGGTACAAAAGTAAGGAACTCATAAATCAGTGTCATCACTAAATGATTTTTGAAATATATTGCAAAGGTTAAAACAGGATGTGGTATATTGACACTGACAAAAGCAGGATTAAACTTTTGAGCATTCATTTTTAATGACGCATTGAAATTTATAAAACTACAAGAACCAGTAAATTGAGAAACAGTGAGCCCGATTTTCTTCTTACAGATTAGTTCAAATATACAATCAACCACAGGGAAATCCTAGAGCAAAGAGAGCTCCATTTGCATTGAATCAACAAACAGGAAAATGCAAGAATTCGTCATCCATGAATAATGTGATTTCATGCAGGTAAAGAAGAACCAAAATTACACAAGAGCATTACTTTTGTGCAATGGACTTTTCCTGACGGTGATTACCCTAAATAAGATAAATGCAAGAGATTAATAGTGACAGAGGATTCAGGCAGTCTACATCCAAACAAAAGTATCATTCCAGTCAAGAAATCTGATTGAAGTAACTAGGAATTCCGAATCATCTCTTGCAAACCCATTAGCATGTGATTCCAAGAGGTTCTAGAGTGCCCCGAGGTCAAAATTTTGTTTGCAGTTCTAAGAACTTTAGAACCAAGAAACCCTAGATCCTTGGATCTTTTATTCCCAATAATATGTTCATTTAGGTGCATGGGGACCATTTGCTCCACTTAAGGCCAATTTTTGGTAATATGACCTTATGTTATCTTCCTTGCACAACATATCTTTCGCAATCAAACTCTGATGTCTGTCATATCATCATAATCTTCCATGAAAGTGTGCATATCCATGCAACTTTCAATTTCCTTTAGGGCAAAGTTTCATTTAGCAATAAAAATACTGCTAAAACAAGATGGTAGGATTACTGCATTGTACAAAAAAATACACGGCTCTTAGTTTTTTTTTAGTTTTTTTTTAGTTTTTTTTTAGAAAATTTGATTGTTGGGGTAAGACATGGAGTTTGAGAATTTTTTTTTTGGAACTTTGTGTCTAATTAATGACACTCTTACAAACACCCATTTTGAAATCGAAGGGACAAGAATAATTGCGAATTCCTTGTACAAAAGGTAAATGGTTTCTTTGTAGACAATCCTACACAAGAAACACGAAGAGAATAAGAAAGAGGATGACAAAGTAACATCTAAATGACATCCATTGAAGCTCTCACTCTTCTACAGGGCAGTATTTCATCATCCTTATTTCTCAAAGCATCTGCCTCGTTGTTAGCTCCCGTAAAAATGTGAAGTACCTGCTCATAGTTTTTACAGGCTACAGCTTTCTCTAATTGCAATGAGAAAACACTTGAGCAAGTATATCCTCGCACTCCACAACTAAATGAAGTTGCTGAAAGTAAACTTGGACGTGACATAAACTTCAATTGTATGTTCTTTTCCCAAGTTCCATGGGGTTTATTAAACGAAAGCACCATACTGAAGTCTTTATGAAGCCTGTGATCTATCTCATTACTCTTTTAGGTAGTTCAGTGCTAGGATTCAAACTTGGGACGTAATGTTGCACTGTCAACAACCAATCAAGCCCAAGCCTGACTGTTATATATATGGATAGTTCAGCAGTAGGACTTAAATTTGCACATGGATATGATCTATCCCATTGTCAAACCCCTAGTTGCATTGTTAATTAAATGGAGTAAAAAACCTCCCCATATTTTGTTGGAATCTGAGTCATTTGCAAAACTAAGAAATGAGCAGGCAAATAACATTGAATTCCAAGTGTCTAGATGTACTTGTTTCGATCTGCTACCTTCCAGGGAAGAGAGATGCATATCAATTCAAATAGTACAATATTGCAATGTATAAAACATATTAGCCCTATTATCATATGCACAAAGTAGAGAAAAACTAGTTTAAAACACTGGTCATTGTCGGCATTCAAAGAAAGACAATGCTCATTTTCACTACAAGGGAGGTAACAATGTAGCAAGTGCAATTTATGTTAGTAATCAATTTACATGTGATATAAAGCTATCTCATTTCCTGAGTTAAGGTGACACAGCAATTTAATACTTTGCAAGCTAAGATAAATAACAACTTTCTATCCTTAGAGCTAAACCATCATCCATAGAAGGTTTCTATGAAATGGCCTAGGACACAGGCTTTGACTATGCTCTACACTCATTTTCCCTAATGTATCTATCAGTGTTATCAATATCAGAATGAACCAGCCGATCCAATCCAATCGGTGCCTTGGCCAGTCTGAGCCAAAGCAAAAACTGTGTTTGGCAAAAACTAGTCAAAACTAATATTTGACCTATTTTAACTAGTTGATAGGGTAGTTTGGAACAGCTAGACCGGCTAAACAAGTTTGGAAACTTTTTTTAATATATTCCACATTTTTAATTTAAATTTCTTATGTTTCTTTATTTTCTTAAAATCTAGTCCAACTGGCTGTCGAACCGATTTTGACTCGACCAAACCCCACCTATTTGGTGGCTGGTCCAGTTCTGATAACATTGGTTTCTAGACTTTGGTAAGTAATTATTAAATGGGAATTGTCTATAAAGAGACCATTTATCTTTTGTACAAAAAGGTCACAACTATTTTCACTCATCAAATGTCAAATTGGATGGCTTGGGATGAGTCACAAAGTCCGAGATGTCCAATCAATGACACTCTTACAACCACCCCGTTTGAAATCTAAGGGACAAGAATGATTATGACCTCCTTATAGAAAAGGTAAATGGTATCTTTATACCCTTATTAAATACACTCCAGGAATTTCTCCTTGCTAATGAAGGCATTCCTCCAGTCAACCTTTTTCAAAAAAGAATGAGGGCATTCCTCTCACAAATCAAGACGCAACAAAATTCAGAACGTCTTAGTGACTCTATAGTTTGAACAGGTAGAGTAGAATCCAACCAAAAGGAGTAAGAATGCTCTCACCACCAACTAATCACATTGAGCAAGTCCATTTTTACAATGACAAATGGGTCTCAATAAAAATCATCAAATTCCCCATCAAAGCAAAAGTATCCACACGTAGTAGCATCAGTAACTCATCCCACAAAACGTATGATAATCTCTCATTATGAAAAAAACTCCTTAACTTTTCATTTCCCCTGATTTCTCACAATAAAAGCGCAATTCCTTAGGCCTAGTTACGCACTGTCGTTGCCAGCTCCAAATATACTGAAACCCAATTCCTTCAAAAAACAATAAGCCTGAAAATCATAACCCCACATTTTTTCTCGAAAGAAATCATCAAGTGAAAAGTTTTTCCTTTTATCATATCAAATAACTAATTAAAAAATTAACGCTGCAGCAACTCATATATCTAAGAACTCTATGCCCAAGCAAGTATCTTGATCGTATTCAAATAACATTTGAGTATGGAAAGTAACGGAAATACACACCCCATCTCCACGAACATAGCCACCACTTATCTGCTTATCGCACTCGACAGCCTTCACAAAATCCTCACCAATTCGGCAACCCGCTTTCTCCAAGTTCTCCTTTAGGAATTTCACAGTGGGGCCTACAGAGAGAGATCTTGTAAGCAACCTCTCGAAATCGAAAAAGAACAGAGATCAGGGAAGGAAAAATGGAAAAGGCTTACTTCTGAAACTTCTACGGATCATGTCTTGGCATTCTTCAATTGTTTTCCCTCTGTCAGGATATAGTGAAGAGAATTGACGAGGCGTCTTATTCACTGTTTCAGTCGCTTCCGCCATTTTAGCTCAGAGATGAAGGCTATTAACTTTATTTGTCACTGCTTCGAAAGCTTAGAGAGAGAATGAGTAAAATGAGAGAAAAAATCGAAAAGCTCAGAGAATAATGGCAGCAAATCTACAAGCGCTTAAAGGGATTTGCAGGCCGCGACATTGCCCATTTGAGCTCAATTCTCTGTCCAAAATTTCACCCCTCTCTGTCTAAGCTTCCATCGTTTCTCTCTAACACGACCTCCTTATACGCTCTCTCGTCATATACATTGGAAGTCCCAAGTTCAACGGTTGGTTTTCTTTTTCCTATGTAGACCTAGGCTTCACGAAAATAAAATACACTCTCAACTTGAATCCTAGCTCGAAAAGTACTTTTGGGACTTGGGTCTCAAAAATACATACGCTAGTTTTAAAATCAATTTTCAACATTGCAATGAAATTTGAAATTTGAAGCTAAAAAAAATGTATTGATCGTTTCAATCCATACGCACTTATGTTTACATGGTATATTGTTTTTATGATTTGAAATTCTAAGTTTTTTCACTGACCATAATACGTTGAGGCTGAGATGATCGATTTGAAGGTTTTTTTATGTTATAATTGTAATTTTTGGTGAATTTTGACTTATTTTTATAGGGTTGCAATGCTATTAAAAAAAATTTCTTATATTTTTACGCAATTGCACGTTCTAAAACAGTGTTGTCAAATTCACTTTGCTTCGGCCAAAGACTTTGGATTTTAGGCCTAGACCGAAGTGAAACAAAACCTGATATTGCCGCTTCGATCATATTCGAACAACTTTGATTAGATTCAAGTGTACTTCAGCCTCTTCATCCTAAGCAAATAAATATTTATATAAAAAAATTATTATTTTTAAAATATTTATATATAACTATCTAATTTATATATATATATATAGATTATTTTTTTTTGAAAAAAAAGTCTCAAGTCTTCCCCCAAATCGGCCGACCTCTTCCCAACCACTCAGAGGTCTATAAAAGGACCTAAGTCCAAGCTATTGATGCTTGGACACAAAAAAAATTGCTTAGACTCCATTTAGTTTAGCCATTCAATGAGTGAAGTGAGCCACTTGATAAAATTTAGGAGATGTAATAACCATGAACTCCATCATGAAGACCCATATTTCAGCCTCCAAATGGTAGATCTGAAAAACCTTGATTAGGAAACTTAGTAATCTTATTTCAACCAATGTTACGGCTTGGTCATTTATGAAAAGAAAGAAGAGGACAAACGATGTAAAGTGAAGCCGCGGTCCTGATACGGGCAAAGCTTCAAGCTTCGGGTGTCCCGACCAACTGGCCTGGGCAGGTAAGTTTATCTTTTCCCCATTTTCAGTTTTCTTAGTTAGATCTTAAATTAATTGCATTTCCTTACGTATTTTAGTGCATAAGTCATATCGGCCCTACCGATGATATAAAAGGAGATTTGTTCATGGGTATAAATCAACTCTTAGATCATAATCCGATCGATTCCTGCAACTCATCTACTATTTCCAATTAAGGAGTTTATAGTGTCAAAGGGGATTTTCACTTGAAAATCTCTCAAAATTGCGCTGTAAGTAGTACGTGTTGGGCTTGTTTGTGTGTACTGAATGTCACTAATAATCCGCTGCTTTAATATACCAATCATCTTTTTCAAGGTTTAAAAACCGTCAGGTCGAGTTAAAATCATTTTATTTGACTTGGGAATCGATGGAACCGGTTTGGTATCCAACATCTATTGAGAAACTAACTGGTTTCCAGTTCTGTTAAGGAACTAGCAGATCTAGCCCCACCCTTCTTTTTTCATTTTTTTTTCATTTTTTGTTTTTTCATTTTAAAATTCGTTGGCTCGGTTCTCTTAACCGGATTGCCATCCATTGATTCAAACCAGGTTTTCGGACTAGCGATTCGAGTCATTGAGCCATGTTTCTAAACCTTGTTTGTAATGAATATTTGTTGCTTAGAAGTGTTGTTTATAAAATTATTTAATTTAAGCTCGTAGGTAGTTTAGCGTATAAATTTATCTTTCATAAAAGCTATTTAAAAATCATAAGTTTTTAGCCATAAATAACTAAACATAATTGAAATTCACAATAACAGTTTAATGATCAAGTAATATTATAAACATAATTGAAATTCACAATAACAGTTTAATGATCAAGTAATGTTATAAACATAATTGAAATTCAAAATAACAGTTTAATGATCAAGTACTGTTACGTAAGGAAATTTCTGCTAGTATCCTCTATTTCTTTTAAAAAATCTATACCCATTATATTCATCACCATATTTTTGGTTAGTATTATTTTTTTCCCAAAACACCATTAATTCAAAATTTCAAAATACAAATTGAACCTATTGGTAAAATGGTTCATAAATTGAATTTCTGAATTGGGTTTTTTAGCAACAACCGATTCGGATTTTGAAATTCCAAGCTGATTTATTGAGTTTGGGTCTCCGAATTTCAAATTTTGAACCCCCTTCCTCACTCGATCCCTCGTCCCAAACTCAAATCAGGTTAGATTCTCAAAATCTAAACCGATTTGGAATTTCAATCTCTAATCTATTTTCTTAATAGTTTTGGTTTGGATTTTAAAAGCCACAACCGAGACATAATAACGGGCGACATAATTTATCATTATCATAAACAAATACTGTAGTTTTAGGATTCATGATGAGTTTTGGTAAAATTTTATGTTGGCTGCCTACATAACCCAACCTTTTTACCCAATCATAGGACGAGTTAAGGGAGAGTTTAAGGTCATAAACAAGTCCACAAACACTTATACCCATGAAGAAATTCCAACTTTAATATGGATTAGTTATGCACTTGGAAAATACGACTCGCCATGACTTGTAGTTCTGAATCATTTAAGGAATTGTTATAGCAATATCGCAAACGGACTGATGATTTCTATAGTAGGAATCACCATCCGTACAATGCATATCACATGAGGTAATATTCATACTATTAGTATTGTGCTCCAATTCAATATGAATTGAGATTCCTACTTGTTACAATCACGCTTTATGGAATCTAGATTCCAAACTTACAGGAATGAATAAATTTTAAATGGTGGGCGACATAGATGAATATCAATTAGTTGAAGCGGAATATAAATATCAATTAGTTGAAGAGGACTACACAGTAGAGATCTAAAATCAAGGTAAACATACCATGCTACATGCATTTATGGGTTCCCAATAATGTATTCTATGATCCATATGAACATGAAAAACCTACCTTCATAAGGGCAATCGCCCAATGTGACAATGATGTAACGAAAAGTTTATAGAGGTCACACTAATTTTTAAATCGCCATCCATCTATGATCTAGTCATCAGGCAGCAATGCAAACATATGACCATAGATTTCATATGGTCATATGGAGCACAACATACCTTTATTTGACATAAAATTTATTAAAATACACTTGATAGATCAGCTGTTCAACATTTTATGGATATATTTTAATTTAATTTTAACATACCCATCAAAATATGCAAAGTTATGGAATAGCTGAAAAAAGATAGGCGGATAGATAGGCGGATAAATTGTTGAAACATCAAGTACATTTTGTTAAGGGGTAGTACTATCTGTGAACACAAGTACCTTTCAACCGTTCATATCGAACTTAACCTCATTGAAGGACTACAAAATAATTTTAATTTTATTTTTAATTTATTTAAAAAGTATATTTCTTAAATTTAGGAGATAAATTAATCAAGGTGAACTAAATAAACATAAAAATTAATTTCCCTTAAAAAACATTGACCAAAATATATTTAGAAGCATTTTTAATATTATTTATTTAAAATATTAATCAAAATTATATTTCAGCCGTTACATATAGCCTTATTTAATCCAAACCATTTATTTTGCTAACTCCATGGATTCTCTCTGGTTTAATAAAGGATGAAATTATCTTTAAGAGAAAAGCCATGGGTAAAGTGTCATTTTCCAAAATGATTAATCTAGATTATGGGTTATCACTCTAGATAGGAAACAGTAGAGGATGAGGTTACTACAAGGTCTAGGCTTTATGAAAACAAAATCAAGCCTCAAATTAAATCTTCATCCGAAAAAACACTTTCCGAATGCTTACGATAGCTTTAAAATTAATTTTTAATATTGACAATGAAATCTTAAACTAATAATTAATGCAAATCTTGTAGATATATGAACATTTATTTTTAGGGTGAAATAAATTATCTAAATAATTTGTTATACATCGTTTTTAGAGTTTAAAATTCTATTTTGTTTTTTCAATCATAATGTTCTAGTCAAAATAATTGATATAAAAGTTTTCTAGTCAAAATAATTGATGTAAAAGTTTTTTAATGCTTAAATTGTAATTTTCAACAAGCTATGAGTGAGGCTATATTTATTATTATAAGGCTGCACCCTACCAAACCATTTTCCAACTGTAAAATACTCTTATTTCTCGTGGAAATGGTTCACGCATCAGGTGGACAAGGCGGCTAGAGACACTGTACCAGAGAGCAGAGGAGCCGGAGAGAGAAGAAACCCTAAAAATGGAGGCCTTTTAGCCATTAGTAAACTATCCTTATCCTCTGCAAGACCAATCAAAGCGCTGTTTTTCTTCTTCTATAGACGTGTTTGCAAATCCATCGAACCCTAATCCTAACCCTAACCCTAACCCTAATTTGTTTCAGTTTTCATAGCCCTAATCTGTTTTTCCCTGTGTCTCCAGAAGGTGGAACCGTGATTTTTTTAACCTCTATGTGTTGTTCCTTGTTTCCTTCTTTCCTCTCCTGCTCTTGAAATCGGGGTTTCATGGATCCACCTCGGCCTTCACCTGGAGGTATGGTTATTGTTCCCTGAAGACCCTAATCTGATTTGTAAGTTTGTTCCTCTGCTTTCTCTCTCTGTTATACCTGCTCGAGATTAGAGTTTAATGGATCCAATGGCTGAAGAACAATTAGACTACGAGGATGAGGACTATGGAGCGAACCAGAAGATGCCGTTTCAAACAGGAGGAGCCATTTCTGCTTTGGCAGATGAGGAACTCATGGGAGAAGACGATGAATACGATGATCTCTATAATGATGTTAATGTTGGCGATGGTTTCATGCAATCTCTACAGCATCAAGAGCCAGTCCAGTATGAATCAATGGGCAATGGCGTCCAAGCTCCAAAAGAAGAACCCATTTCCACACCACCAGTGAATATACCTGGTGTTGGCCATGAAGAGAAGGGGGAAAAGGACGCTAAGCTCTCTGGTTTCTCAGATCTGGACCAGAAGAAGGCTTTTCAGGAGCAGGCCTCAAATCAACTGGCTGGGGCTTCGAGTGGTCTGAAGATCAGGGTTTCAGAACCAGTTTCGGAGCCTCAACCACAGGCTTCGGGGTTTCGAAATGCGCCTGCACCTCCTGCCAAGGGGTCTGGATTCAATACAGCTGGTGCTATGGATGCCAATAAACAATTAGCGCAAACTTCCTCCAATGCTGTGCCCAGAGTTGGGCCTGGCCCTGGTCCTGGGATTGGGGCAGGGCCTAATGCCAACATGAACAGAATGATGGGCCCAGGTCCAAACCAAGCAGGGGCAGTTATCGATACCTCGGCAAGGTTCGGTTCCGAAAATTCGAACAGGTTGAGCCATGGAGGAGGGGAAAGTGGCAATACGATGCTCTTTGTCGGTGAGCTCCAATGGTGGACCACTGATGCAGAGCTTGAGAGTGTGCTTTCTCAGTATGGTCGGGTAAAAGACCTCAAATTCTTTGATGAAAGGGCAAGTGGCAAATCGAAAGGCTATTGCCAAGTCGAATTCTATGATCCAGCTGCTGCAGCTGCTTGCAAAGAGAGCATGAATGGTCATGTATTCAATGGTAGAGCCTGTGTTGTGGCCTTTGCTTCTCAACATACTCTAAAGCAGTTGACTACAAACTATTTGAACAAAACCCAGGCGCAAGCCCAAGCCCAATCCCAAGGTAGGAGGCCCATGAATGATGGGGGTGGTCGAGCCGGTGGGCCTTCTTATCAGGGTGGCGATAGGAACTATGGGAACAAGATGGGTTGGGGTCGAGGAAACCAAGGAGTACCAAACCGGGGCCAAGGGCCCGCTGGGCTCAGGGGAAGGCCTGGCGGACTTACTGGTAAAGCAATGGTTGGAGGACCAAGTGGGGCAAATCCATACGGTCAAGCTCTTTCAGCCCCACCTCTTGGGGGGCCACCTGGTGGGCTTCTACACCCACAAGGAATGATGGGTTCAGGTTTTGACCCCACATATGGTGCCCACTTGGGTAGAGGAAGTGGCTATGGTGGTTTTTCAGGCCCCCATTTTCCAGGCATGTTGCCATCCTTCTCGCCTATGGGCACCGTGGGGTTACCTGGAGTTGCCCCCCATGTCAACCCTGCATTTTTTGGACGCGGTGTCTCAGCAAATGGGATGGGTATGATGGGAAGCGGGGCCATGGATGGGCATCATGGGGGCATGTGGGGTGATTCAAGCATGGGTGGTGGGGTTGGTTGGGGGAACGAGGAGCATGGACGTAGAACTCGAGAATCAAGTTATGGGGACGATGGGGCATCAGACTATGGGTATGGTGATGGTGGTCATGAGAGAGGAGGGGGAAGGTCGAATCCAGGGAGAGAGAAGGATAGGGGGTCAGAGCGTGATTGGTCCAGTGGTCCTGAGAGGAGGCATAGGGATGATAGGGATTCAGATTGGGATAGGGATCCGCGTTACAAGGATGAAAAGGATGGGTATTCAGACCATAGGCAGAGGGAGAGAGACTGGGATAATGAAGATGATTGGGACAGGGGGAGGACATCGTCGAGGTCTAGGAGCAAGTCGCGTATGATGCAGGAGGAGGATCAGAGGTCACGGTCAAAGGATGTGGATTATGGGAAGAGGCGGCGGGTCCCATCAGAGTGATATTATGAATTCGGTGTTTTGATTTCGAGCAAGTGTTTTGACATAGAACGATGGTGCCATCATAATTTGATCAGGATTTATGGTGTTGGATTTGGCAGGATTAGATGGCTGGACAATCTTTGGAGTGTCGTGCTGACTGATTATCAATCAGTCTTATAGCATGGCCTTGCTGTCGCTGCCATAAGAACCATTTCTCTTGTTGGTATCCTTTTAGGGTGCAGACATGAGTTTGGCTTCATGACACCGAAGTAAGTTTCTATTGTGTGGCATAAGAGAGATGGTTGCCGTCTCTCCCTATATTTGCTTTTATTTTCTTTCTTTCTTTTTTTTTCCTTTTTTTCCTTTTCTGAATTTCATTAACTATGACGTTGACACTTTGGTTAAGAAACTTGTTAGCTTTTAGTAGTAACTGATATGATCCATGGGGATGCATTCTCTTTTTACTTTTTTGTTTCATAGAATACATTTGCTGAGGTTTGTTATAGTTTTGACATACTGTTGACTAAATTAATTACTGTATCCTAGGTCTATTGTGATGCATTGTTGTGTGTATATTGCTATATATATTTGTGGTGACTTCTGTTTTAAAAAATTGTTCAAATCCGCATGACTAACATCTTGTTTCTAATAGAAAGTTTATGTTAGATAATTCTGAGTTTGATAGATTATGGTGTTGCCATTTAAGTTTCTTTGACCATCTTGCCTTGCATAGGGACTTATGTTAACTCATAGATGATATGACTATGCCTGATTGTGTCATTAGGAGGATTTTATCACGTAGGGTTGTTTTTAAGCACAGTAACCAGTACCACCATGTCTTATGTGAGTCTATAAAATATGATGCATTTTGGCATAGTATTACGTACCTTTGTACCGTCCATAATATGTGTCGTTTTGCCTGCTAAAGCCAGGGGGATTTGTGGCTAGTATTGAGTTAATGCTCTGAAGTGTAATCCCACTTTTCTCCTCTGGACTCACCCTGAGCTTTTTCTTATTGAGAGGTCTCTTTTGGAACTTGCTAGTGAGCTGTTATTTCCTTTTTCCCTGAATACTCCTATTTGTTTATTGTGTTAGATTTGCATTAGCTAATGTATTTTTGTTGAGGAGCATACATGTTCCCTTTCTGGTTAACTCAGTACTTCCTCTTTATGATATGTCACTGTCACCTATGAAGTACCTTTTTTGGGTTTTGATCAGTAGATACTTTTGTGGTTATGAGCTGCATAATTAGGCCTTTGTCTTATATTACTATTTTCTTATTTATATTATTTTGGGCGGGTGTGCTGGAATTTGAACCGAGACCGTAGTTTTACTTCCCCTATGTTCTAACCACTAATCCAATAGGATGAAGCTTGTTTTTATTTTCCATAGAACCTTACTCAGTAAGGGTTATAGCTGTCAAATGGCACTATAGCTTATTGAGAAATAGAGAATCCTGATTTACGCTGTTGGGTTTGAAAGATATAACCATGCGGCTGAAAAAGAAGTTGGTTTAATTATTATGGGTTTCATAATGTTATTTAAGGAAACGTTTAATCAAAGAATGAGGAATGGCTGGAGGCATTTGAGTTTGTGAGTCCATGTTGGTCCCTTTCTTTCATGTTCTCCAAGGGGCTAACTGGTTAATCGATTTGATAGTCAGGTTTAAAGTTACTTGTTTCTTCATTTTGATTGGAGGTTCTTCCCTTTCTTAAAGGGCTTAGAGGGCAGCGGCTCAATTTCTTCAATGCTATGCACCTTTTTTTGTTCCTTTCATTCGCAGTTTTATCTCATAATTTGGCCTTTGGATGAATTTATTCCTGATAGATAAATCGTTAGTGTTTATTTCCTGGAGTTTTTTGTTGGGTCATTGAGTTCATCACTCTGGACAACCTTTCCCTCTGTGAGGGGCACTTTGCGTTTGTACTCTGTCCTTTTTATTCCAAGGGTTGGGTTTGTTAGGAGGATCTGGGAACAGGATAGAGGTTTTCTTAGTCATATCATTTACCTAATACTTTTTGGGTGGGTTTTTTTGGCCTTTCTCCTGGTGCCAAGGATTCTGACCACCTGTGATATATTGACAGTCTAGAGATTGTTTGGAGGTCATCCCTAACACAGGGATCCAAGCATTCAATCATTGCCTTGTATGTTGTAACTTCGGAAAAACATCTGGGATTCTGGAGCGTTATGTAGATGTAATTCATGCATTTATGGGTTCATGCTGACAGAATGGCGGCAACTTTCATGGTAAGGCATAATGTCTTGAACATGTGATTGCAAGTAGTCATTCGGGGGACTTGTTGGTAGAGCAATAGTAGAATCTTCAAAGTGTGAGTATCAGCAATGGGTTGCACAAGCAAACAATTGGGACCTCCACAATCATGGGAATTAGTTGAGGTTTTTATATGGAATCATGTTCAATTATTTTGTTCAATAGTGGAGGACGATGTCATTTAGTGGAATAATGCGCTCCACACCAAAGGTGTGGGTGAGAAAGGCACCAATCAGGACTTGAAGCTAAATTCTAGTGAATAACCACTGAGTTTACTTGCACCAATCAGGACTTAAAACCTAGCCTCTACCGTCTTGACCCAAGCACATTTCCTTGCATCAAAGTTCTTTTCCTATATGTAGAACTTGTTTTGGTTCAAGATAACCACTGAGTCAACTTGATTTTTCCAATGGGTGAGTTCTAAAATGAAATACTATGAATGTGCCAAAGTACTTCATGTATCTAATTTTTCTTGTTACCTGACCAATAAATGATTGCATCTAAAAAAAAAAAATTGATCGCATCTAATTTGGAATCATTGTGGTATAATTGGTTGACGAGCTTGGTTCATTCCCATAATTCAAACATACCTATTTTAACTTATCATATAAACGTATGAAGGACTCGCTGAGGTATTTTTATTATACTGTTTGATGGAGTGAGTCGATGGCATCTCCAAGAGTCTTGGCTGTTTTTGAATATGCAGCGTCATTAGCACTGGATAAGGTTCAAATTCGAGGGCAATTATGCGATATTGTTTGGGTCCTTCTATATGGCCACCAGGCTAGTGTTAGACATGGATCTTATGGAGTCTTGGTTCGTAGAGGAATTGCCTTGTCATAGACATAGACATAGACACAGTCAGAGACATGAATCTTCCTTTTTGATTGAGTGGACACATTTACTATGAAACCGAGCATGTATTCATATTTTGATGGAAATTAAGGTATGATTATTTTTTGGAAAGGTAGCCGTCCACATCATGTGGACGTCTGGCAGGTGCACTAGCACCCTTCCACATGGTTGAGATTTCACAAGGCCATATCCAACGGCCCAAAATTAGTCTCATATTTTATTTTTTTATTTTAAACAAGATATTTGGGGTGTAGGTGTATTTTTTTTAATATAACTAAATAAAAATGATTAAAAATAATTTAAATATAAAATGACTAAATTTCATATTAACATCATTTTTAAATAAAAATAAAAATAAAAAACGAAATTCAATTTTGAACCCTTGGATGTGGCTAGTGCAATCTGAACTATTAAAAGGTGCTTGTGCACTTTGTAAGCGTCCACATGCAATACCAACCCTTAATTTTTAAAGGCTAATCTCTACTGCATAGTTTCTAGAAGTAAGTTGTCTGTCCCAACATGCTCAATGAATATGAAACTTTCCTAAATTTTGAAG
This sequence comes from Amborella trichopoda, assembly GCF_054954075.1. NCBI lineage: Eukaryota > Viridiplantae > Streptophyta > Magnoliopsida > Amborellales > Amborellaceae > Amborella > Amborella trichopoda. The sequence continues at coordinate 47,970,732 of NC_142341.1, read as the reverse complement.
TTTTCAGTTATGAATGATTGTTGTTTTAAAAAAGAATGCTAGATTTCAAAAAATATATTATTGATATGTACCAAGCATCTAAGCCTATCAAAGATGTTCTTTTCTTTTGTTGTAATCTAGCATTTATGGCCTCATGATATTTTTTTATTTAATCAAAGCCATTTATTATTTGTATTTGACAGATTTTACTTGATTAGGTTCATCATAGATGTGAACAAATAGATCTGATTTAGATTTATTAAGGAATTTTGAATTTTGGAGGATACCTAGTTCTGGCAATATCTATTGCTGCATTTATGGGTATCAAACTATTGGATGCATTCAAAGAATTTCAAATTTAAAGGAATTTCCTCTCAAAATGTGCTTTTCTCTTAGGATTGCCATCACAATGTGTGGGCAGCAGACAATTTCCAAAAAAAAAGGGGGTAGAGAGAAGACTATTGTGTATGTATGTATGTTTGTTTGCATGTCTGTATGTACGTACGTATGTGTGTTTCTGTGCTTATGTGTGTCCACACAGACATGCTTGCACACACGTGTGCAGGTCTGTGTCACCTAATATTTTTTCTTATGGCATGTTGAATGACATCTTGTGAATGTCTGAAACCAACATGCATAGATTCCAGGCAACATGGATTTATTGCAAAGCAGAAGCAGCTCTTATTGACTACTTGGGGAGTGTTCTAGTGACACTCATCTCGATCTCTAATAGTTGAGGCCCATAGGTGGAAAGAAAATGTTTGTAGACAATACTCAATAGTTGTTGATGATCTTTATTACTCTATACTCGTGAGTCATTGCCAGGATCAGTTTGTAATGTGTACTACGATGACCCATTAAAAAAAAAAGAGTATGGTTCACTGGGACATCCATATGTCCATTAGTTCCTCAGAAATGGAGGGGGCGGTCTTAGAGGAGTTGATTGGGGTGTCAGTGTGTTAGAATCACTTCAGAGGCTTCTTCAGTTTGGCTGGAAATGAAGTGTTTATTGCTTAGTCCTAACCAGGGAAGTCTTTTGGTATTCTTTTAGGGCCTGTTTATCCGGACACCAAATGCATTTAATTCTACTTTTTATAACAAACTAGTCAGCAAAGTATTCCACAATGTGTTTGTCTACGGCCACTTCAGAGTCCGCCTTGAACCATGCTTTAAATAAGCCCCTCAATCTATTTAATCTCACTAGAAAATTTTTTTTGTGGCCTTTATACACGTTTAATGTTGGTCATAATAAATCAGCTTAGTCAAGCCAAGAACGGAAAAGTTTGTTAGAAAATATAGAAGTATAGGAAGTCAATTATAGAGAAGGAGGTTTTCTGGCCTAAATAGGTTGGCTGCTTGCTATTTTCCATTGAACTTTGTGTTATGTTGTTAATTTTGTAATTGCAATCCTGTTAACCTTTCCTTCAAATTTTTTTTTTGTAATTGCAATCTGAAATATTATTTAAAAAAGTCACTATTGAGGCGATTGGTTGTGAAACTGTGTGTATATGCTATGCAGTTATGCTCATGACTCAAGATTAGTGCACACACATTAGTTATGTAATTTTGGTTTTAAATATCAATATGTATTATGTATTTTAACCTTTTATATAAATTGTCAATCTCAAAATTGGAGGGATGAACAGAAATTTCCTCGAATCTTCAATAGTCATCTATGACTTGTCCCTAATAGTAATTCTCTCTTTTAAGTAACCTACATGTGCATTGAAAGCTCAGAGCTCCATTCTTGTAATTTATTTTATAAATTAAAGAAACCCCAAAATAATTGGTTCATATCTTGTAAATAGGTTGATTTAAACCCTAAAATTTGTTTTCAACTAGAATGTTTTCTCTAATTGCGCAGAATCCTAAAGATTGATGTTAATCTCTAAGACCAATAAAAAAAGATCCTAATCTCCCAAAGAACGGCTGCACCATAGAAAACTCAATAGATATCCTTTAAAATTTGCAAGTTCTCATAAAAACTCCTAGAGTCTTTTGAAAAATTTCTAACGCTTTCGAAGGCTTGTGACTTTTTAATAAATTCCCCCCCTCTTAAAATTGATGACTTTTTACCATGCTTCGACTTTATAGCTACATCTTATGCTTGGAGGCCTAAGCTGAAGTCTTAGGCTTTTTGGGCTGAAGCAAAGCGAATATAATATCACCTGTAGGAATTCAAATCCACTTAATATTTTCCCCTCATGTTGCTAATTGAAATGCTTATGAAGTTATGATGAGTGCTTGGTGTAAGATGTAAAAACTATGTAACCTCAATCTGTGAATCAGTTTTGGGACTCACGACTTCCCCATGTTGATTCAGCTTGGTTCGTTCAGGGTTCATGTTGAGCAAAACAAATTGTTTTCAGTTAACTCACAAACTCTTTAAAAGCTCAACGTGTTAGATAAATCTTCTAGGTTTACCATGCTGAAAACAAAAGTGGGTTTTCTCCTCTTTTTTTTTTTTTTGATGCGAAGCTTTTCTCCTTTTTTTTAAAAAGGTTCCTATAACCTTATCGTAGGGTTTTGTTATTTTTTCTCATAGTTTAGGACCTTAATTTTATTAAGTTTGTTAGCAATCCTCTTTTTTTTGTGAAGATGCATGAAACACTCTGAATCTGAGCCGTGTCTGGTCTCACAAGCATTATCTTTATCATACTCTCTCTCAAAGTATTGGCAAAATTTCAGATGTGGCTTGTGGTTCTTACAAGCTTAATTTCAAATTGTTGTGCACCTTGTACCTACCAATTGCCTATCAATTCAAGCATGGTTCTTACACTTTTTGGTGTTTCCAAACCTCTTGAGGCTTGGTAGTTTTTTCCAGTTCCTTATTTGCGAGACATAAGTACTTGTGTGGGTGTTCTTTTAATCATCATATTTTAACCATATATTGAACGCCTATCTTTGACATAGCTTGTGGTTCTTGGATGCTCAGTTTTCAAATTCCATCCACTTTGTCCCTAACTAGTTAAGCATAGTTCTTACTCTTTTTGGTGTTTCCACACCGTGTGTGGCTTTATACCTTTTTCCAGTTCCTTATTTTGTGAGACTTAAATGCCATATGTGGAGATTCTCTTCATCATAGTTTGATCCATATATTTGCCACCTATCCTGAGTTGGAATTCTGCCTTGTTTTGAAGGGAATGCGTTTCCTTATCTAGTTTTGCATCTGGAAATTACAATATTCCATCTTAGGCTTAAGATTCTACTACAATATTGGGTCACTTTCATCATAGCTATCTGACTTCTATTTGATGTAGTAAACCATGGTTCTTATGATTCTGAAACTTTATATCTCAAGAAAGGAAAATTGTTTCATGCAGGCTAGATCGCATTTCTACAATATGCAGTCCAAAGCTATAAAGCATCCATCTTAAAGATAGATGCAAATAGGTGGTCCATCTTAAAACAATTGTAACTAACAGTCCAATTGTTTTCTTAATATAATTATTATTTCTAGTTTTCAAATTTTTTTTTTTTTTTATATTCATGATCTCCGTGTTAAAGATTATATATTCTCTAAAAATTAGGATCAAATTATATTTAAAAAATATATTTATTGCCAAGGCTGCATTTCTACAATATGTGGACTTACCGCATAGAAACCATGTCCCTCAAGAAATTTGCTGTTGACTTTTGAGACATCTGTGTCAGTTACTTTTCTATTGTGAATCTAATGCTACGTGGTACTTGGATGCCCAGATGCTGATTCTAATGTTCTTATAATGACATTAACATTGGATTGTTTATGTAATTGGCTTATCCTTTTTTGTTGTTTTCTTATGGGCACTTTTTGTGCCTTTTTTTTTTTTTTTTAATAAGTCACACTATACTTGATTATAGAAAAGGATCTGAGCTAATGAGTCCCTATTGCATGAAACCTCAATGATGGAATGTGCTTCATTTTTTCTTTCTTGCTGTTTATTGAGGTCCTTTGGTATAGGTTCTTGTGGTGTGCCCTATCTATGTGCCTAACTCATCCCATTATCGTTTTAGGATGCAAGCTTTGTGCATGCTTGCCCTGCTAGCATTGGTTGGAGTGGGGGCTTTCATCAAGCAGGTTGCTTTGTTCTAGCCAGATGCTATAGCTTCCCTTTCCATATCTTCCAACATAAGGAAAGATCGTATCATTTCAGAATTTGGGTTATTTGAAAATGGCCAATTGAAGCAGTTTCCCGTCTGCATTGCATGGAAGATTTGTATCTTCAATGTTACTTGGGTTAAGATGTTGATGTGGTATTGTTGGGTTATTGAGCTGTGTAACTAGGGCCTTAGTTTTTGGCTTATGATTCTAGTTGCTGTAACAAATTGTTCTAACTGGCCGGTGTATTCATGAAAAGCTGTATGGGCAGGTCTCAGTTTATCTAGGTTGATTTTTTCTGGAGCCATTCCAGTATGAGTTGTGTAACAAGGTTATAATCTTCTGTTCTTTAAGAGAATAGTTTTGTAACCTTCTATTGTATGAGATACTGTTCCACGTGGAGACATTCCTGCAAGCAATGTTTGAAGAATTAGGTTTTAAAGTTGTAGTAATCTACAGTGGGAAACTAGGGTTCAAGTTGTAATATTTAGGGTCATGAGTTGAGTCTTGTAACCATGTGCAAAAATGTATACTAATGTATGCAATATTCTGACATTTATCATGGAGATGGAAGGGGATCTTGTTATGTAAATTATTTTTGTTTGTTTACATCCTGGATTGGGATTTTGAGTTACATCACATGCACTTCCATGCTGATGTATCCAGTATTCTGATATGTATATAGGAGAAGTGAATCTTTTAATGTAAAAAGTCCTTGTTATGAAGATCCTAGATTGGGGATTTTAGTTTTGGCCATGTGTAGTTGTATCCTGATAAATGGACCATTCTGACATGTATCAAGGAGATGGAGGGGACCTCTTTTATGTGGTATCATTTTTGTTTGTTTGCATCCTTGATTGGGGTTTTGGAGTGTAAGCCACATGCAATTGCATGCTTGATGTATCCGGTATTCTGACATTTATTAAGAGGAAGGGATCTATTCAAACAAAAGTCTTTGTTGTGTACATTCAAGATTTGGGATTTGAGACTTAAACCATATGCAGTTGTATGCTAATGTATGCAGTATTCAGACATGTATAAAGGGGATGGGAGGTGATCTCTTTATGTAAATCATTTTTGTTTGTTTATATCATGGATTGGGCTTTTTGAGTTGAACCACATGCAATTGCATGCTGATGTATCGGGTATTCTGAATGTATCAAAGGGAAGGGAATCTGTTCATGTGAAAGTCTTTGTGATGTGCATCCTAGATTGGGGTTAGAGTCTCAACCATAAGCGGTTGTTTGTTAATGATATGTTGTATCCTAACATGTATTAAGGAGTAGAGGGATGAGATTTCTCCATGTATCCATCTTTGTTATATTGATCCCAGATTAGGGTTGTGTTGTAATCGTCAATTGTACAACATATATGTGGTATTCTGACATGTATCATGGAAAGCAAAATCTCCATGTAATCATTTTTGTTATGTGGATCCTACATTTAAATTAGGGTTGAACTTGTAATCATCAGCAACTGTATGCTGGATGCATCTAGTGTGAGGATATTTATCAAGATGGGAAGATATTTATTAATGCAATCATCCATGTTATCCTGATGCTTTGAGCGCTGAATAGCCTTGTGATTGGGGTTCAGTGTTGATCATTGGTTTCCTGAGTTTGATGTAACGGGCGTCTGATTCTTTTTATTGGGTTTGAGTCTGCTGGTTTTACCATGTATCCTCTACAATGTTGTCAAGAAATTCCAGTGTGTTCTTCGGTCATTTGAGCCTGGATTTGTTTTTGGATTTGAGTATTGAATGACGCATATGATTGTACGAAGCTAATGTAAGCGATGCTGCACACAAGCTGCTGTCATTTGTTAATTGAAGTGATGAGGGGCAGTGTATTGGTTTCTCCTTAGATTTCTTGTGTAGAGCCATTTGAGTATGTAATTACTTTACAAGTGTGTACTTCGGTCATTTGTGCCTGGATTTGTTTTTGGACTAGTTTTGAATTATGCATTTGATTGTATGAAGCTAATGTAAGCGATGTTTCACGCAAGCTGCTGTCTTTTGTTAATTGAAGTGCTGAGGGGGGGCAGTGTATTGGTTTTTCCTTAGATTTCTTGAGTAGAGCCATTTGAGTATGTAATTACTTTACAAGTTTTGTATATTGGTTTGTGAAGTTCTCGTGATATTTGTTGCTCTACATTGGTGTTATGCGTTGCAATTAGATTGCTCTGTTGCTTCTTACTGTTACGCATCGGAGGCTGATTTGATTGAAGTTGATGGTTTTGTGGCATGAATTTGGGCTTTTAAGGTAGACTAGAAAGAAAAGAAGAGAGATGCAAAAATGTGCCTGATCTAATTTTGTAGTGCATGGTATCTTTCCTCCCTCCCTCATTTTCTATGAAATTTATCCCTAACACTCGGTCACTTATCCAAGTCACTTGCTCACTCACTCCCTCGAATTTCTATGAAATTTCTCTCTCTATTTTCTATGAAACTTGTTCCTATCACTCATTTACTCATCTATTTTCTATCAAATTTGTGCTGAATTATTTGTTTTGGGCCTCCTATAAGTTTTGTAAATATATATATTTTGGATCGAAATACTTGTTTGATGAAATCAAGAAATCAGAATTATGGTTTTTGTTGTATGTTTTTGAATTTTGGCCCACAATTTCTTTAGGGATTTCTGAGACCTGTTTTAGCCACAATCTAAAACATGTTGAGATCGTTTCACATAATATATTTCGATTTTTCATGGTTTTTTTTTAATCAAAATAGTTGGGGTTTTTTGAAAGGTTGCGGTTTGTATATAGCTGAGGCTCTAAACAATCAAAGTGAATTACACCTTCAAATGGTGTCGAGAAATGTGGTTTCAATACATAAATCTGTGTGATAGACTTAAAATGTATTTTCATCTTTAATTATAAAATTTAAAGCTTTAAAACTAGTGTAGATCGTGTAGGTCTATAAAATTTAGAAAGTATTAAAAATTAATGGTCCAAAAATGCATTTTAAGATGTACCATCCATTTTGTTTTCATGCCCATGCATCTTGATGTTGAGATAATATTTGAGTATCCAAACCACCTCGTCTAGTGAAATATTCCAGTGAAATATTTGAGTGGGCTCTAATTTGTTCGTTTAGTACTTCGGCTCTATATAAATTATTTTCTTTTGAAATAATGCTATGTTTTGTAATTTTAATACATGATTTTGTTAGGTTTAAAGGGTTTGGCCCTATCTAAAATAGATATTTCATCATTTAGCTTTTAATATATATAGATTTCAATGTTCGAAAATCATCTTTTATTTTTTGACAACGAAAATGTTTCGGATTTTTGACAAAATGCCATATTTGGATGAGGTGGGGGCAATATATTTCTTGATCGAGCTGTTATTTGTTGATCAACGAGTAGGTTGTGCACATTTTCATGGATTTACAGTTTATTTAAGAGAAACTTTTCATCTAATCTAAAAAACAAAAAGGTTTTTATATGATTGCAACCGTGTATTATAGAAGCAAGGTTTACCACAAACATACTGTAGACAGGAGTATTTTGAAGCTAGAAAATTATCCTATTAAATATCTCCACGTCTTTTTTTTGGGTAAGGTTCAGTAGTTTGGGTAAGGTTCAATCGATATCAAGGTATAAATATTATTATAGGAGTAGTCACTAGGCTCTCCTCAGGGCATTGGTAGTGTGCCTGGTAATGAGCATATCTTCAAAGCTCGATTAGAAGATTCCTGGGTACTATATTAGTGGGAATGAAAACTTAGACCGGTAGCTAACACTTAAGAAGATTCTTGGGTATCTAAATTTCCTATATTAGTGAGAATGAAAATTTAGACCGGTAGCTAACACTTAAATGGTACTACCATCATCACCTCAACTCCAGTCCGATTCTTGGGTATCTAAATTTCCTATATTAGTGAGAATGAAAATTTAGACCGGTAGCTAACACTTAAATGGTACTACCATCATCACCTCAACTCCAGTCCCACCGTTAGTGGATATATGTGCGTTATACATAGAGATATAAGAATATATAAAAATTTTTTATGGATGTTAATGAAGACTTTGGCCAAATTTGGACCAAATCATTAACTTATTACATGATTGGGGCACAGAGTTACACATTGTAGGCCAAATGGGTTGGGTCGACCCGTTGACCCGAACCGAGTTTGGGTTCAAATGATTTGAACTTGATCTGGGTGTCCAGCCCAGGTTGGGGTTGACCCGACCCGACCCGGTACATAATACATAAAATATATATATTTTATAATATAAAAATAATATTTTAAAATTTAAAATTTGTGGACCTTGGTTTGAGTCAAGTTTGGGTCCAAATGACTTGGGCCCAACCCAGTCCAGCTTGGGTTTTAGTTCAAATCATTAGGACCCGATCCTATCCAGGTTGGATTCAAGTCCAAGCAGAGCCTGGATGCGTCAGGTCTGGGTTGGGATTGACCTGAGCCGACCCATTGCCACCCCTAACACATTGCTACGGTGAAAGCAACGATAAGGCTGATGCCCTAGGTGCAAGTCAAACGATTTCGATAGTCAATAGAGTTATAGGCTATTGACATTGTGTATAGTTCTTGCAGATATTTGTATAGACGACATTGTGGATAGTTTTAGGCTATTGACATTGTGTTTAGTTCCTGATGAAGCCACGCTCCTTTTTTGATTGGGCCAAAGAAGGGTCGCAAAATCCAAGAGGGAAAGAAATAGTACTGACGTTCTTTGACTGGGCCAAAGATGGGTGGCAGAACCCAAAAGGAAAATAAAAGATAATGACATAATAAGGATAAATTATTAGGATTATTTATTAGGATTATTTTAATTATTCTTTTATTTAAGGAGTGTATATGGATAATTAGCAGGGAGACTTTAGAGTTTATATTGTTTTATCTTGTATGGATTGGGTTAGTTTGAGGGATATAATTAGGATAAGGGTAAATTTAGAAGAGAGTTTATTTTTATCAACAATAATAAAAACTAGGGAGGTTTTTTTTTTCTGGGTAAAACATAAAAAGGAAAACGTGGCTATCTAGAAGCCTATGAATATGAGAGAAAGAAAATAGGGATAGGTGCAGAGAGAAGTTTTTTATTAGTTATCTTATTTTAGTCAATTTAAATGGACATCTCCTTTCATCATAGATCAGTCTATGAATTGAATAAAAATTGATCTTTTGAAATAGATTGTTTTGGAGGTGGATTCCCTCTCAGACATTTGAGAGATGGTATTTTTCTTTTAACCTTCATTCTTTCTCTTAACCTTCCTTCTTTATTGTCAATTTTCTGGTTTTGATTCTCTCCCTGCATCAGTTCCACACTTACTAATGAAATAGAATCAAGTTACCATTCAAATAAAAACAAAACAAATAAGATATAGAAGAAGAAATAAATACTCAAAAAAGAAATTAATAATATAGTTCGAATATTCTTGTAATGAAATAGACCATTATTTCAAAGAACCAGAGCTTAACAATATTGGAAAAGAAAAATATAGTGGGCATAAATTTTTATAATTAAAAATTTTAAAGCTGATCATAAACCATTTTTTGAAATGTCGAATTTTAAAGTGAATAACGTCTTCATCTATTAACAATTATTCACTAAATGGTTTCCTATTTCGTACTTTTTAAAAAGGATGTGTCAAAATACACTTAATAAATTGACTATTTAACATTTTACCTATTTGTTTTGATTTAGTTTCAAAATACTCATCAAAGTACACGTGCTTTGGAAAGTTGAAAGGCAGACATATTTTGAAAATTTTCCGCTTTCAAAAATTAATAAGAACTTTTGAAGTATTTAATAATCCATTATATAAATCTAAAAATTTCTTATAAACTAAATTTTAAGGATGATAATTAAATGATATGATAACATTAGCTTTTTTTTACAAATTTTAGAATTTCTTAAAATATAAATTAGTCATAATGTAGTCGAAAATACTAAAAAATTGAATTTGAGAATATAAAATATTTTCAAAATAGTATTATTTTTTGCTAGTAAATACACTATAATTTTTTAAAAGATTTAATAAATCACTATAAAAAGATATTGGAAGTTCATTATAACTACTTTTTAGAAGCATATCATGTGAATTAGTTAATAATGAAAAAAGGATGCATCTATGGGTTTATAACCTATTTATGTGCGCCCCCCCCCCTTACTAAAATCCATCTTTAAGATGAATTTTTTATCCAAAATTTTAGGGTTTGAGCATCTCTACTGCGACAATGATCATGAATATGGATTTTTTTCTGTTTTGAAAAAAGAAAAACGACACTTCTTAGAATTTTTTCCACCATCAATTTTGATTTTTAGTGGAAGCACTATTTTTTGATGTCCATCTTAGAGATGGACATTTGATACATGAGGAGACTGGTAATAACAGGTGAGTAGGCTTTTCAAAACCATGTCCTTTTAAATTTCCTACTTTTTGTAGAAAAGTGATAATGATTTCCATGAAGCAAATAAAATTTATTAAGATTAGTGGAAATCAGTCAAAATTTATTCTTAGAGAATGAAAATTTTAATCAAAACAACAAAAAGGTCTAGACCATAATTTTTTTTTAATGTCGTAAATAAAATTTAAAAAGCATTTAAAATCGAGAATTAAAACATATAAAAGACTTTTCAAAACTAATTTACTATTTTGTAGCCCAAATAGTATGATCTATTTTAGACATTTCAAAATTCTTAATTTAAATTTGTCGATTAATTTAGTTGTTCGTCACATATTGTAGGCCACGATCTAGTAAAGCAATTCTAGATGAAAACATAACATACATGGATAGTATGCGTCGTTATTTTTTATAACTTTTTCAAAAATCTTCAGTAATTAGGAATAGCCATAATTGAAATTTAAAGCCATGAGAAACTCAAAACTACAAAATAAAAGCACCCATATATGTAATTCCAGACCATAATAAAGGGAAAATATTAAGTAAATGATCAGACCTCATGAAGTTGGTTAAATCAATTATTTTAAAATTTGGATTGTTATTGTTGATTAAATCTTCTTAAATACATGTTATAGTGACCAAATTGCCTCCATTCAAATTTGAGTATCTTGAGGAAGTAGGGGCATAGAAAGTTTGTGGATGATAGATATTTAATTTTTTATATTTCAATCAATAAAAGTCAAAACATAAAAAATTCAGAAATTAAAATTTAGAAAGATTTTAAACCCATTTTATATTTCAAAGTAAAAATCTAGAAAAGGAAAACATATGGATATATTTTCTGAAAATATTTGAAAGATTCATAATTGCGAAAATAAAAAAAAATAATCATAAACTATTTTTGAAGCATAAACTTAGCACAAAAAATTATATATACAAAATACATTTTTCTAAAGGAATATTCTAATTTTCATTTCAATTTAAAGTATTCCATGCCTATATAACCCATGCTCATATTGTCTCTCCCATTATATATGTCATGCTTAATACATGTAAGGAAAAAGTTATATAAGGTTGCAATCTTAAAATGTAGAACTAAGAAGTACCCAAAAAAATCCATGTTAAAAGGTTTTTTTGAAGTTGAAATTCCTTTAATTGATCATCTCGACATCCAGATATATGAATATGTAAAAAACAAAAAGACTTTTGAGTCTCAAAAATAGTGCATCTTACAACACATTATTTGTAAATTTTTATAACTAACGATGAAAATTGATTCTCAAGCCATCCTAAGAATTTTTACACCAAAATTATATCTTATGATCAATTTTGGGGGTGCACCTTATTGTGATTGTTTAAGGTTGCAACACCTATTATTATTCTTTCATATTTATCTATTGAAAGCTCTATTTACCTATACCTTGCCCTAAACTCCCTATCTTGCCCTAAACTCCCTATTCACATGTCCTATATCCTCTTTAGCATCCCTATCTTTCAAGATAACATGTCCTACATCCTCTTTAGCAGTAGGGTCTCTTTTTATTTGAATGCCACGTGTTCTTCCTTTTTTTTTAAATTTTATATATATATATATATATATATATATATATATATATTATTCTTTTACGTTTATCTATTAAAATCTCCATTTTAACCCTCTTAGTTAGGCTTGAACTCTTGAACTCAAGCTCTTTCTAATCTTTCAAGCAATAGGATCCCATTTTATTTTAATTGCACACGTCCTATACCTAATTTTTATATCTGTAGTACAGGCTACAACAATATAGATAATATCAGATTACTAATGTACGAGGATCCCATTTTATTTTAATTACACATGTCCTATGCTTAACTTTGATATATGTAGTACTTAAAATATAGGTAATACTAGTGTCATCAGAACTAGATTAGTTATCGAACCTTCGAAGTATCGAGTACAATCAAAACTGATTCAATCATCTGTAGAAATAATTGGAATCGAATATTAAAAACAAAAATATAGCAAAAATATATTAAAGATATATATTAAAAAATTACCTAGCTTATGTAACTGGTGTACCTAGTCAAAACCGGCTAGTCCGACCAATTTAGTTTCGGCCAACTTTCATCAAATGCAGTTTTACTTTAGATCGGACCAGCTAAAGTATCGTTAAATGGTTTAACCATTCTGAACGTCTTAATAACATTTGAATAAAATGGGTGAACATAACGATAAGAATAAGAGTTGTGTTGTTTTCTTGATTTATAATCGCTTTATATTTATTTACCGGGTTGACCAGCAGGATATGGGCCAGGCCTAGTTTCAAGCCAGATGGGGCACCTGTTAGGCCTTGTGGGCCTTGCCTAGTATGATTGAAATATTTTTGGGCCAGCCCTGGCGCGAACCTTTTTAAGTTCCTGCCTGGCCCAATTTTTCGGGGCCATGTCTAGATTCAAATTATGGGCCCAGGTTAGGCTTGAGCCCATATTGCACAGTTTTGAGCCAGCTTGGCCAGGGCAGGCCAGGCCCGAGGCATTACCGGCCCTAGTCATGGTTTTATATAAACAAATTTGAGTATGAGAAAGAATCATGCCCTCGTGAATAGGGCTGGGCCATGCTTCAACAAGGCCGCCCTAGCCCAATCCTTGCCCAAAAATGTGCCACATACCGAATTTTTTTGGTGTGGCTCGGTCTGTGCCCGACCCCAATCCATGATAATGAGGCCTTAGCTGAGCCCAGCCCAAAATCAATTCAGGCCGGGTTGGTGCTAGCCCAGGATTGGCCCAAATTTGTGGGCCTACGATGCCTAGCCCATGGGTCCTAATATACAGGCCAAACCCAGCCCGAAACTAAGTCTTGCCCAAAAGCCTATGGGCTGGACCAGTCCCATTGACAGCGCTGCTCGTGAGAGAGAGAGGGGCACAAAGTCCATACGGCTATGCATGCGTTTTATTGTATGATCGAAATCCGATGGCAAAGCGCATGGGATTTTTGTAGCTTTTGTTAAGCTTTTGTTATTAAAACTTTTGGATTATTTGGAGTCATCAAGTGGTGCTGTGGTGTAGTCGGTTATCACGTCAGTCTTACACACTGAAGGTCCCCAGTTCGAGCCTGGGCAGCACCACTCCCTCTTGTTTTTTGGGCCCCCTTCTCTCTTCTTTCAACTAGCAAAAGATTTTATGCTCCTGAGGGTGCATATTCAATATTTAGTACTTTATTTTATTTCTTATAATTAAAACTAATAATTAAGGGCCATGATTTCATGCAACGGTTGTATCATAGTACGATGCAAAATCCAAAATCCATGTCTGTGTTATTTGTATGATCCAAAATTTTATACACACACTCTCTTCATCTTAATAATCAATTCAAGAAAAATAAAAATTCAATTTGAACCCTTAGAAAAAATACAATTTGAACCCCGAGAAAAAATTCAATTTGAACCCTTAGATATTGTCAAAATGAATTCACCTCCAACAATGAATCTAGACCATTCATTTGGTGAATTTCAAGATCTTATCATTTGCAAACTCAAAATCATTTTTTTTTTTTTTAACATCGTTCATCTAATGATAATGCATCTAAAAAATTTGGAAAAGAAAAAATACCTCTAAAGGCTATATCTAAGTATCTTATCAAAATGGACGGCCTAAGTTAATTGAGCTAAAAGAATACTTTGTAGATTAGGTTTTCAAATTTTTCTTTTTTTGTGGTTGTTCATTAGAATGAAATTAGTGTATATTTTAAATTTTGGATCAAACAAATAGCCTTAACATTATTTTTTAAGATGGTTGTATTATATTACTATACAACCGTTGCATGAAATCATCGCTCAATAATTAATATGTTCTTGCTATAGCATATTAAATATTCTTTTCTTGAGTAAAACCTTATTTAAGAATATTTTTAGGACCTAAAATTTTAGGGCTTGTGGATCTAACCTCTCAGCATAGCGACATACATTCAAAAAAATAAATAAAGGAAATTTTGTACATCAATACACGCGCCTAAAAGAATAATTACTTAAGCTTGAACATATTGTCTTTTATTATAATTATAATTATTTTATTATTTTATGGTTAAATCTAAATGTTTAGAAAAATAAAATTCATTTTCTTGTAAATAAATTTAAAATAAAGTTCAAAATTAAAAATCCAAAAAAATAATAATCCTGCAATACTCTTTTGTATCATAGAGTTGAAAAGAGCACCTTGTGCACAATGCAAGCACTCGTGGCAAGTATAAGGGCATAAGTGGCATTCAAAAGTTTATATCTTTGCTTTTTTATCCTTATGCTTGGAAAGCTCATCATCATTAGCAGAGTATTTTTTTAACTATTTGGGGTCGGTCATACGAATTTTGATCCACCATTGTGCTTTATTAAGAGCCAGTGAGGCCATAAGTCGTCATATTTTTTCTCACCACTTCCAATCATGTTCTTTTGAGTCTATTCATTGCCTTTTTTGAGCCTTCTACATGAACCAACTCATACCAACTAACATATATTGTATTGGTTCTCCTTGACCACCCAACATTTTGCCCCATAAAACAAAGCTAGTCTCACCGCTGTCCTATAGAACTTCAGCTTCAGCTTCATTGGTATGTGGCAATCACATAAAACCTCGATTGTACATCTTGACCTCGCCCATCCAACTCTAATTCTATGTACGACATCTTCTTTAATCTATTATTTTTCTTAGATTATCGACCCAAAATATTGAAAGTGCGCTCTTTTTAGTAATTTTTTGTCGCCAATCTTAACTACTTCCTCGTCTCTACTCATTTTACAACTAAACTTGTATTCCATATACTCTGTCTTAATTTGACTAATTTTAAAAATGTTAGATTCTAAAGTATCCCTTTAAAGTTCTAACTTTATGGTGATGCCGCTTTAGGTCTCATCGATCAAAACTATGTCATCTGCAGACAACGGTACCTCATCTTGTAGGTGCCTAGTTAAGTCGTCTATAACTAAGACAAATAGGTACGAGCTCAACGCTGATCCCCTTATGTGGACATATTGTCACTGAAAATTCACTTGTGTATTCACTAATTGTTCGTTCACTAATTAGCATTGCCTCGAACATATTTCTCATCAAGTCAATATAATATCTTGAGACTCATTTATTTTCCAACAACTACCAAATTAAATCTCAAGGTATCATAGGAAAACTAAAAAGTAATTAATTTTTTAAGGGATGTAAATATCTCCTATATTTTCAAAGTTTTAAAAAATGTTCCCAATATTTTGTATTTTACATTAGTGTCCGATCTTTTAAAAGTCCATCTAGTATTTCAATTTATCTTATTTTATCTATATCAAATTGAGTACAAATTTTGGATATTCATATTTCACACCATCACATATATATAAAATACAAAAAAATAAAAATAAAACTATCAAAATATATGCACAAATTTTAGGTGTACTTTTGTCATTATGCACATTTTATTTCATATGAAATTATTTTTTATAATTTTATATCTTTTGTATGTTTACTGTAGTGCGAAGTATAGACAACCAAAATTGAAAAATTTAATTTATAGAAAAAACAAAACTAAAAATACCATCCTCGCCTATTATGGGACAAAATAGCGGAGTATGCAAAGCACAAGAGAAGCCTCAAGACAGATACCAAAAGTGGCAATTTTTTTTTTGAAAGAAAGACAATATAAAATATATTGCAAGAGAAAGGATGTGTTGGTGAAAAGAGAGTTTCAAAACGGGAAATTTAATACGGTTTCTATAGGTTGCAACCTTAAACAATCCAACTACAGAGTACCTCCAAATTTTATTATAACATGTAATTTTGGTGTAAATTTTTTTTTGGATTAATTGAAAATATTTTTGCATGTCTAATTATTAAATTTTAAATTTTAAAAATAGTTAAAATCAAGTAGAACTATAAATATACGAAAACCTTGAAAATAGACTGTCTAAAAAATGTGTTGCAAGATGCAGCGGTCTTGGGACTCAAAATCTTTTTTTGTTTTTTGTTTTTTCATATTCATATATCTCAATGACGAGATGATCAATTAGAGGGTTATTCAACATTAAAAACAACATTTTCTAATGGAATTTTTAGTTGATATTTGATTCTACGTTTTACTCGTTGCAACTTTGTATAAACTTTTTCATTTATAAAATATGTAGTGGCAGTGGTTGTCACTGTGAATAGCGTTGTACGTTCTCTATGTTCTTGAAAATATAATACCTCAAAATTGAATGGAGATTGTCCAATTCTTGGAGATAAGATGTAAGTTAGAAAACTGCAAACTCAAATTTTTATTTTAAAATAATCATGGACAAAGTGGTTCCCAAAAGTCAAAATTGAAAATCGATGACTACCTTATACTATACAAGTAAGGCACACCTCCAAAATTTGTCGGGGAAAAGGTAGTGTTAGAAATCTCATGATGGCTTAAAAATCAATGATCAACTCTATTCATGAAACTTAAAATTTTAAAACAGGTGAACACTTGAAATTTTCGAAAATAGACTGTTCAAATAACTTATTATAAGATGCATTATTTTAGGATTTGAAGTTCTTTTTTTTCTTTATGTCCATATAACTCGAAGTGGAGATGATTAATTGGAAGGTATCTCTTAATAACAAACTTTTCTTTTAGATTTTTGAGGTCCACCTTACTTCTATTGTACAAGGATGCAATCTTGAATAAACTATTGGGACAATTACTAAAAAAAAAAAAAAAAGAAAAAAAAGAAAAGAAAAAAGATTATACTTTCTATGCAACTTACCTCCATTTTCTTGTACACAAAAATCAATTTGGCCATATTTGATGTTGACTTTCGGACCCAGCACCACATTGCCGGAGCGCACCATCGCATTGCTGGAGCACTGTACACATTGTCGGAGCACACCATCGTATTGCCGGAGCATTGTGCACATTGCCGGAGCGCACCATCGCATGTAATTCCAGAGTGTTCCACTATTGGACCGCACTTACACAATGCTGGATCTTTGTGACTCTAGAGTGTTTCACTGCTGGATCCCTGTGACTCCAGAGTGTTTCACTGTTGGATCGCACAGTGCCGAAGCGCTTGATCCACTACCGGATCGCACTTACAACCGGAGCCTCTATTTTGGTGAGATAGAGGAGAGAGGTGTGGGTAAGTTAAAAGTATGGGAGGTTAGTTTAGGTAATTTTTTATTTATTTTTGATTGGGGGTATTTTATATAGAAAGTTTATTTTGAGGAAAAAAGTGAGAAAAAAAAAGAAGTTAAAGTCGAGGTAAGTTGCATATATCTTCTTAGGGTTTTTGATAATTTTCCCTTAACTCCTTCCTTCAAAAACTTTCCAATGAAAAAATTACCACCGTAGATGTACAATATGATCCCGCCGAGCTTGATTTCCACGCTATTCAAATGCAGTGTGAGGAAAGGGAGAAACACGCATGCAAGTATGGTACGAGAGAGAGGCAAGCTTTAGGGCTACTGCCAATACTTTTGCCGCCACAATTTTCCCCAGAGCTCTCTCTCTCTTCAAACAATGGCGGAAAATGGTGCTTCTGCAAACTGTGAAATGATGATGCATCCAGTTTTCATCAACACTAGTATCGATACCCACATAACCCTGCTCATCTCTTCTCAAGATACTGTGGAGGATCTCAAAAGTCAGCTCTCTCTCTCTCTCTCTCTAAAATATGAATTGTTGTCTCTGTAATTTACTTTGACATATCTGCTTGATTTGATACCTTTCGTGGGAGAAAAGACTTTCTTGTGATGAGCTTATATTTTGTACGGTTTCTGGTTATTCTTCTTGTGCTGTTAACTGGTTTAGTTTCTTTGGCGATTGATGGGAGCATGCAATGTCTGTGTTGATTTGGGTTCGGGTTTCAAAGTCGATTAGATTTTGGTTTTCTTAAGAGATGATGCTTTGGGGCCCCCTCCCCTTTTTTTTTTGTTGCGGATTGTGTAAGGATTTGTTCATGGCGTATCTTTGATTTCATTGCAATGCATGGAAATTATCATTGTTTCTGTTCTTTGTTTGCAGGGAAATTAAGCAATGAACACCATCTTTGTTTCCCTGATATAGGAGAAATTACGATTCATGCATTAAAGGTATGATAGCTCTTTGCTTACAGTCATGGATTGTGATAAAATTGTCATTACAGTTTCCTATTATTGTATTCCTCTTTCTTAGTCCATCTTTTTATTTTCATTCTCAGCAAGAATTTTCTGTTTTTAGTTTTCTTTGTTGGTTCAGATCATCCATGTTCCTAACCAGCATCACCACCACCCGCCCCCGCCCCCGTCCCCGCCCCCGCCCCCGCCCCCGCCATCTCTCTCTCTCTCTGGCTTGTCTAGCCTTGCTCAATTGGTCACATTATTAGCAAGTATTTGTTGCTGATGCCGATGATAAAATTGAAATGTATCATTAGTCTCTCTCCCCTCCTCTTTTCTATTGTTTGTTTAAGCCTTGCTTAGTTGGTCATACCATTTGCTAGTAGTTTTGGTGATTCCTACGATATAATAGTGCACATTCCCCCCCCCCCCCCCCCCCCCCCCTATCTCTATCTCTCTCTCTCTCTCTCTCTCTCTCTTTGCTTAAATTTATTTCTATAATTCTATTTTCCGTGTCAAATTGATAGACTGTTTCATTTGGTCACAGATGAAAATGGGTTCACACTTGTATCAATTACCAAATTCCATGATGGTTCAGCCATTCTTTCAGGGGAAGAAAGGAGCTTGGTTTCTCTACATAGATGCTTGTCCTGTGAACCCAGTGAAATCTGTAGTGAACTCCAAGGACCATCTCTTGAGACTAGAGAACGGTGAGGCTCAACAAAAATCCAGTTTGATCTGTTTTAGGGGTGATGCCACTGACTCTCTGGACCATGTTTCAAAAGGGACGGTTGCTCCTTCTAGTGAAAGAGATTACCTTAGATCTGATAAGGCTTTTACCCAGTCCAGTAACCATGCTGAGAACCCCACTTTGCTTGAAAATCCAGTTTTTGAGAATTTACCCCTAACCCAAGTGATCAGCAGTAATATAAAAGACATTCAAATTCATTCTGCCATTTTCACCAACAATGAAAGAGAAAATTCTATTGAGGCTGGTGACAATGTCATGGTTGATAAGGTAGAAAAGGAGCCAATGGAGAAGCGAAACACATTACCTCATGATCTCCAGAGTGAGGAACAAGGGTCCTTAGTTCAGAGCAAGAAAAGGCGCAAGGACTCATTGACTAAATCAGATGACATTTTGGAAAATACTCAAGTTCCCAACACTAATTCTAAGAAAAGGCGCAAAACTAAGAAAGAAATCGAAGATGGTGTCGGGAATGGGCATAAAGAAACTGAGGTGGGTAATGACAGGGTTAGCAAAGAGGCACCTGGTTTAGAGAGAAATGCCATTTTAGATGCTTTGAAAGGCAGTGATAACATGGAGATTACGCCACTAGAAGAATTGTCTGATAGAATGGTCAAAGTGAAGAAGAGGAAAGATAAAGAGTGTAATGATGAAGTTGGGGATGGAGCTAAGGAAACTGAAACAGTGACTGACAGATGTATTAATGGTGCAAACAGAACTGTCAAAGTTAAAAAAACGAGAAAGGAACCAGCCAATCATCAGGAAGCAAAGCCTAATGCTTTGCCTACTGTTTCTTCTCTAGGAAATGGTAACACTAAGCAAGAAGAGAAAATAAATCTGGAAATGAACTTATCTGAAAATTTAGAGAGAGAGAATGACTTTGATTATTCTGGAATGAAAAAAGTTAGTCTAGACATGATTTCTCAGGATACATTAGAAAGCAATTCCAAGAACAATTCATCAAGCGTTCTGGATGAGAATAACAGAGATCCACCAGAAAGTCCAAGAATGTCCACCCAAAAGGACAGTCATCATCAACTTGACATTGTTAGTCGTGCCACCTCAGACTCTTTTGCCAATTCGGGTGATATTGTTCTTAGCCAGGTAAATAGAGGGAAAACTTCAAAGATACCTGTTAAGGTTAAAGAAAAGAAGCTTAGGAAGCCAAAGGACAATCATGTTGATCATGCAGATGAAGATCTCGGTGTTCATCGGGATCATGGGCCAATGAAAGACAACGAGATTTCATCAGGTGTCAATAAAATAGAAAACAAGGCTCCAAATTTCTCAAACAAGAAGCTGAGATCAAAGAAGAAAGAGTTAACAAAGCCTGCTGTGTCTGCTCTAGGAAATGATGGAATTGATCGAGGAGAGAAAGAAAATAGTGTAATGAACATTTCCAAAAATTTGGAGAGAGAGAATGACATTGATGTGTCTCAGGATACACTACGAAACAATTCCCAGATCAATCAGGGGGATCTTCCAAAGAGTTCTACAAAGTCCTCTCAGAAAGATGGTCATCATCATGAAATTGTCATTGGTGCTGCCTTAGATTATTTTGCAAATAATTCAGGTGATATGATCTTTGGCGAAGTAGAAAATAAAGCCGATGCTTTAGGGCAACCCAATGAGAAAAAAAATAAAAAGCCAAAACAACAAAAGGATAGAGGGGATGCATTAAGGCAACCCATTGAGCTAAAAAATAAAAAGGCAAAACAAGGCGAGGATATCCATAAATTAGATAATGAAGCTCCAAAATCATCAAAGAAGCAGCCAAGGAAATCTAGGAAGGAAGCAGCTACAAATGATACAAATGATTTGGAATCCTTGCAGCTAACCCAAGATTCTGTGAATTTAGAGGCTGTGGTTACTGGAAGTAAAAGTGTAAGGAAACCAAAGAACACTCAAGATATTAGGCCTCCAAAAAATGATAGTTGCTTCGATGTTGGTGAAACTATCCATACCGATCAGAGGGATGAAACTGAAAAAGATATGTTTGCATTGTCGGAGACTGAAAAGCGCAAGAAAGTGACTTCACATGAAATTTCAAAGAACCGATTGATGGGGTCTAAGGAAGAAGCAAAAAAGATGGTAGAGAAAGAGATTCCACAATTATCTGAAACTTTAGAAGCCAAGCAGATTAACTCAAGGATGCTCGAGTCTAGTGTGAAAAAGGGATCACCCAACACTAAAGTTATTGATGATAAATACCAAAATGCTAATTCTTTAGATTGTGACCGCCCTGGAACTGGAAGTATGCATGTGTTAGATAAAGTGAATTTCTTTGGTCGCACTGCACCTGAAGGAGGTAGAGATAAAGTTGTTGGTAATGCAAAAAAGGATACTAGAAAAGAACACTTGAGTATTTCTCGGGATGCAGCGGTTGATTCTAGTGCAAGCACAAGATCCTTGCCTGACGATCTTGACAGAAACAAAGGGAGGAAAAAGCTTATCTCCGAAGGAAACCACCGTTATGAGGTAAAGGGAAATGAAATGAAAAGTTCAAAGCTAGTTTCAAGCGAGCTAAAGTCTAAGATGGGTTCTTCAGCCAAATCAATTTCACTTTTTAGGAATGATGAAGATGATGATGATGATGATGAGAGCTCTGAAGAGGAAAGCGAGTCGGGGACATCTGAATCTTCAGATAATTCTTCTGCATCAGTTGATTCAGATGACCAAGCCCACAAATCCTTGCATACATCAAGATATGGTATTTCTCATTCTTAAGATTTATTTTGATTGTTTTCGTTTGTAGAATTCAACTTTACTTTTATGATTACTAGATGTCTTTCTGATCTATAAAATTAAGACCTCTTTCTTTTTGAGAATCTGTGGTGGTTTTCTTTGAAAATATCACTTGTTGATATGTTGGTGTCCTTTTGATTATTGTTCTTTAGAACTATTTGGGGTCGGCTACACGAATCTATAGTACGATGCGTACACACACACATCATCATCAACATCAGAGCATTTTCCCAACTATTTGGGGTCAGTTACGCGAATCCTGGTCCGCCATTCTACTCTATCAAGGGCCATACCCTTAGTGAGTCTATAAGTCTCTATATAGTTTTTCACTACTTCTAACCATGCCCTTTTAGGCCTACTTTTTGTCCTTTTTGAGCCTTCCACTTGAATCAACTTGTGCCTCTCCATATATATATATATGAAAAGTCTTTCCAATGCCTATAGGCGAAAATGGATAGTGAGTTCGCCTACCTTCATCACCGTCCAAATTTCATTGCACGGTCACGATTGTCCGGTAGTGTTTTATTTTTCATTTTTTTTTACAAATCGGAATGACCTAAAATTTGGAGGGTATGTACATCTTACTAAGCCGCATCTAATAAAAATATAAAAAAAATTATCCGTGAAATTGTTTTTGACCAAAAAACCCCGAAACTTTTTGAGGTATTTTGGTCAATTTTTTTCATGTCAAATATTTTTTTTATATTTTTCGAAAATTCTCTTATTTTTGATGAATACACCTCCAAATTTCAAGTCATTCTGATTTGTAGAAAAAAAATAAACAATGAAACACTGCCGGACAAATCGTGACCGCACGATGAACTTTGGACGGTGATGGGGGTAGGCGAAATCACTGTTCATTTTCGCCTATAGGCGTTGCGTAGTGTTTTCCATATATATATATACTTATCTACAAAATTGAGACACTTAGGTCTTGTGAACCCCTTCAGGTGCTAGAAGATCTGCAATCTTGTTGGTGATGTGCAATGTAAATTTTTTTGGTAGTTAACAAAAGTTTAGTTAATCTAATTAATTTCTTCACAAGTATGTATTCACAAAATTGGAATGCTACTATGAAACCCTACTTGTCTACGAAGTGAAACACTAAGCGAGGCCCATGCCCAATCATCTGCAATGTTATTGGTTTCCCTCCATGAGTGGTGGCGTGAAACCGAAATGTTTCTCTTCATTGGTTTCCCTCCATGAGTGGTGGACTGAAACCAAAATGTTGCGCAAAGTTGTGAATATCTCTAAAAAATGGATGCCAACGACAATGGAGGCTTTGACTCCTTCACCTAAGAGATCACATTCTTTGCCTCTCCTTACTTATGTTTCCTTTGACTCATTTCATTCCCTTCAATACAGCAAGATAGTGTCATCCTTTTTGATCCTTGAGGCTTGATTTTATAGGACAATATCTTGCCCTTCTATAGTCGATACGATAGCCTATTGTCTACACTTGTTCCCTACACTTTACACCACCATTTTGTGGTCATTAAGCCTTCATTACATTGCTGTAACTTCTGTTTCAAGATTAGTTACAGCAAGGTAAACCTTGGTTTGCATGAGGGTTATGACTAAGTTACGTGCTCTCATCATGCCTTATCATAGTGTGTACTAGCCTTATTGCCTAGTCTTCGCGCCATCTATTTGTGAGATTTTGGATCCATAACCTTGCTGTAATTAGTGTTCTAAGTCTCAGTTACAGCAAGGTAAAAATTGATTTCCATGAGTTTTGTAGCTTAGATTGATAGTCTATAAAAGGCCCTTTCATAAGGAGTCGATATGATGGATCAATTGGTCAGCACTGGCATGATCATGCTAGATCTCTTTATGATGTGTGTTCACTGATCTAAGCATCTTTGAGTGACCTATTATTGTGTAAGACTGCTTCCTTGGTTGGCTTCCTATATTTCAGGAGTGAGGAGAGTCCCACATCCCTGCGCTATTACAGGCGGAGATTTTGCTTGGGTGTAATAGTTTCGAGGGGTGACCGTGAGCAAACTGAGTTCTATGATTGCCTTCCCATGGTCGAAACTTTCTTAATTGAGTTCTAATAAGTTTGTACCAGTCTTGTTAAGTGAAGTAATGCAGTTGGATTGTATTTTTATGTAAATTAAAGGTGTATATTGTGTAGAGAAATTGTATGGTGCAGATGTTTGTATAATGTACACATTGTCTTGTATGTAATGCTTCCTTAACTTGTGTTTTGAGTGGAAATTGATGGGGGCTATGAGGAGTTCCTTTTCTTCTTTATTTTGAGTTGTAAAAGGGGATTTAAGGTGGTGGTATTAGTCCCACCTTGCTGTAATTTTGTGTTTTTTGTCCTTGAATTGATGTATACTAGCCTCTTGTAATAAAAATTTATACAAGGGGCTAATTCATGCATCCAACAAAAAGCAGGGATTGAAACCTACTGAATCACTTATAGATCGTACCAGCAAGTTGGATCTCATTTTTGATACTCCTTCGGAAGATGTGTTCTATATCAGACTTGTGGGGAAACTCATATATTTGTCTAGCGCTGATATGATCTTTTTAGTCAATTCATGGATGCATATTGATCTACACATATGGATTCTGTCGCCAAGATCTAGAGCTATCTCAATTCATCTTCATTTTGTTAACAACCATTGAATATCGACAACCTAAGTAGCCAAATACAGGTATGAGTATCCTATCTGACACACATACCCACCAGGTGACATACATTTTCGTATATAATACACAAACTAAATATTATTTGTACTATAAGGGCTATATATGTTAACATTCATTTTATATTTTTGGTACATCATACTGATTTCGTATCACGTTCTGGGTGACGTATACAATATATTTTATTGTGGACTATTATAAGTTTAGGCACACGGGCACTATACATCTTTTTTATTTTATGTAATTTCTTTTTCCCTGTTGGTTAGTTAATGTTCAGCAAGACAAGTAGCGTCGTCGGTAACTTCTAGTTGCATGCCTTCTCTCTCCATCGCAGCTCTAAAGCTGTGTTAGTCTTAGGGTTGGGTTGTCTCTTCAGGTAGAACGTAGGGCATCTATAACGGTTTGGTCTGTCTTCCCTTAACGTTTTTTCAATACACAAATTTATATTTTTTTTCCTATCAATAGCCAACATTTATATCTTTTATACATAGGTGAGGTTTGTATAAGGTGCCCACCTTATACTATAAAAGTAAGACGTACCTTGAAATTTTGTCGGAAGATGTAGTTATGTTGTTGAGGTCTAAATTTTGTTGGAAGATATAGTTCTGGTGTTGAGGTATAAGAAGGGTGATGACCTTAAACTTTCCCTTAAACCGTCTCATACATAGGTAAAGGGGCTGCGTTGTGTTAGGTACGTAGCAAATGTAAAATTTTGCCAAAACTTATCCTGAACATACAATATCTGCTTATATTAGGGTGTTCCCCAGAAACGACGCACTGTACCGGAACCCGGGTACAGTGACAAATGAACAAGGGGTAGCTAGGGCATTCCCTAGAAGCGATGCGCTGTACCGGACCTCAGGTACAATGAGAAATGAGCAGGGTTAGCTAGGGTGTTCTCTAGTAGTGATGCGCCGCAGTGCCACCCGGTTGCAGTGAAAAAGAGGCAAAGGTTCCAGCAACATCTTGGACGAGTGCAGGTAAAGAAGTTAGTCTAAGAGAATAGAATTCGTTTAGCCACATAGAATGTAGGAACACTTACAGGTAAGAGTATGGAGTTAGTGGATACAATGAGACCAAGAAGAGTAAACATAGTCTGTTCGCAGGAAACTAAATGGAAAAGAGAAAACGCTATAGAAATAGATGTGTATAAACATTAGTATACAGGAAAGGATAATAATAGAAATGGCGTAGGCATAATAGTATACAAAGATTTAAAAGATAAAGTAGTTAATGTCAAAAGAATAGGTGATAGGCTCTTATTAATTAACCTTGTATTAGGGGATGAGATAATTAACGTAATTAGAGCTTATGTACCACAAGTAGGATTAGATGATATAATTAAAATACAATTTTGGGAGGACAGATGGAATAGTCCAAGACATACCAAATGGAGAGAGGACCTTTTTAGCAGGTGACTTAAATGGTCATGTAGAGAAGGATAGTAGAGGATATGAAGGGGTACATAGGGGATATGGGTTTGGAAAAAAAATGAGATGGGTGAGACTATTCTAGATTTTACTATAGCCTACGACCTAGCAATAGCAAACACTTACTTTAAGCAAGATGAACATTTAATAACTATAAAAGTGAATCACATAAAAGCCAAATAGACCTATTCCTGGTTAAGAAAGTAGATCGACCGTCATGTAAAGACTGCAAGGTTATCCTAGGAGAGAGTTTGATTACCCAACATAGGCTCGTGGTTATGGACGTCTGCATAAAGACATGGAAGAGAAGGGGTGAAAGTAATGGTATCCAAGAACTAGGTGGTGGAATTTAAAAAATAAGAAAATATATTTATTTAGGGATAAATTAGTTCAAGAAGGAAATGGAACTCTAAACATGATGTCAATGTAATATGGAATGAGATGGGTGACTGTATCAAGAAAGTGGCAAAAGAAGTTTTAGGAGAATCTAGAGGGAAAAGAAACTCTGATATAGAAACTTGGTGCTAGAGTGATGAGGTTCAGAAGGGCCATTAACGAAAAAACGATCATGTTATAAAATTTGGCAGTGTAATAGAAACGATCAAAACTTAGAAAAATATAAAAATGCTAAGAAAAACGTTAAACAAATAGTAAGTAAAGCTAAACTTAAGGCATATGATAATCTTTAGAATAAACTAGGAACAAGAGAAGGTGAAAAAGATGTCTTCAAATTAGCAAAAATATGAGAGAAAGAGTGTATGTATCTAAACCATATTAAATGCATTAAGAGTGTGGATCAAAGGGGTCTTGGTAAGGGATGTTGAGGTCAATGAAAGGTAGAGAGTTTATTTTCAAAAATTATTAAAGGGAAAATATCTCTATACCCCCTGTTTTTAACTTTCATTTCTCAATACACCCAAGGTTTCAAAACATATCTTTGAGCTTGAAGATCCTACGTATTATATCTTCTAACCCCTTGAATCTATTTTACTAACTTTGACCCTTTTTTTTTTATCCCAAACAAATTTTAAAAATATATACCGTTTCTAAACTGCATCCTCTCTTCACGTGATTTCCTAAAACATCTCTCTCTCTCAATCTCCGTATTCCCTTTTTCCATCTCTTCTCTCTCCAACAAATACTCCAACCTTCTCTCTCTAAAAACCGCCATTATAGACCTCGACAACTCTCTCCAGAACTTGAACCTCACAGTTGACCAGTTCACCGACGGGATCGCACCGGAAATATCCCAGATCGACGACCTCAAGCCTCTCAATCTCTCTAACTTCTTTAATGGCAGTTAATGACATTAAAGATCAATGGCCTCAAGCTCGACACCCTGTTTTTGCAGGTTAATGGCTTTTTTGGTTGATTACACCAGAGCTTGGAAGCTTGAAGAGCTTGAAATCCATGGACCTGAGCAATAACATGCTTGATGAATAGATCCATGTGGAGTTTTCGATGAATAGATCCCTGTGGAGTTTTCGGAGCTCAAGAACTGGCCCTATTAAATCTCTTCCGAAATCGGCTTCACTCCTCAATCCCTGGTTTTATTGGGGATTTGCCTGAGCTCCAGGTCCTTCAGCTGTGGGAGAACAATTTTACAGGGAGTGTTCCTCAACAACTTGGAATGAATGGTACAACTTCAAAAAAAAAGCCAACTTGGAATGAATGGTAATCTTGTTCTTTTTGATGTCTCATCAAACAAGTTCCCTGGTTCGTTCCACCTCACTTTGCTATGGTGGAAAGCTTACCCCTCTAATAACCCTAAACAACTGCTTGTTCGGTCCAATACCAGAGTCCCTTGGTGAATGTGTTTCTCTCGTTAGAATTAGAATGGGACATAATTACTTGAATGGCTCGATCCCAAAAGGTTTGCTCTCTCTCTCTCTCTCTCTCTCAAATCTTATTCAGGTCGAGCTCCAAGATAACTATCTCACTGGAAATTTGACAGATTCAAGTAAAGACTATGAAAATTTAGGTCAGTTGAATCTATCGAATAGTAAGAGAGGTCGAGAGATAGAGAGGGAGATGGTGGAAATATGGAGAGAGAAAGAGAGACATTTTGGGAGAATCACTTGAAGAGAGAGGGGATGAAGGGAGAGGATGGGGTTTAAAGAACATGTCTTTTTTAAGGCTTGTTTGGGCTAAAAAAATAGGGTGGGTAAATTTGGTTCAGAGGGTTAGAAGATATAATATATGGTATCTTCATGCCCCATGCTATACTTTGAAAACTTGGGTCTATTACAGTGTTCGAAAATCGAACCGGAACGGTTAACCGGACATGGGCCCGGAAGCGATTTAACCGGCCAACCGGTAGACTGGCCGATTCAACCGCTCTAACCGGGCAAGTTCTGAACGATAAAAATAAGTGTTGAAAACAATAAAAAAGATACAAAAAAATCTACTAAAGCATATAAAGAATGTGATTAAAACAAAACACACTCAAATGAAGTTGAAAATTAATGAAAAAAATGGACTTACCGAATCGATTTGTGCCTAGGGGTATTTTTAAATTTTTTTGAAAAAGATGGAAAAATATAAAAGTGAGTATCAATGACCAATTTTTTTTTAAATTTTTACCATAATGTAAATAATATTAAAATAGTGTTTAAAAAATCGACTTGACCAACTCTTTATTTAAAAGAAAATGAAGAAATTAAGTTATAGTTGATAAAAAAATAGTGCCTATATTATGTATAAGTATTTAACAACTAAGAATTAAGGGCGTATTTATCAACTAAGTAGTAAATGACGTATTGGTTAGTGGGTCTGATAATAAAGGACTACTTTAAGAGAGGATTCTAGTTCGGACTACTTTTAAGAGAGGATTTTAGTTCGATTCCAATGGGTAAGTAATTTTTTTGAACCAACGAAATGAATTCTTAAATTTTTTTGAACCAACGAAATGAATTCTTTTAATTTTTTTGAACCAACGAAATGAATTCTTAAAATTTTTTAAACCAACGAAATGAATTTTTAAAAGAAAGCTCACTAGTGGGGGGATTCGAACCATGATTCATATAAAACTTAATCATCAAAGCTAACCAATAAACCATTCTAATGTATTTGATATAAATTTGTAGTATTTTATTTAAAGTTTAAAATATCGGTTGATCACCAAAACCGTAATTGGTTTGTACAAACAAAATGAATTCTTAAAAGAAAGCTCACTGGTGGTGGGATTCGAACCATGATTCATATAAAACTTAATCATCAAAGTTAACCAATAAACCATTCTAATGTATTTGATATAAATTTGAATTAGTATTTTATTTAAAGTTTAAAATATCAGTTGATCATCAAAACTGCCCATAACCGGAATCGGCTAGTTTGGTTCCTATCTAACCAGCTGGTTAGCGGTAAGATTGGCCGGTTTTGCGAACACTGGTCTATTGAGAAATGAAACTTAAAAATAGGGGGTACGGAGATATTTTCCCATTATTAAATGACGAACACAATAGGAACTTAGGGGTAGAAGGAACTGTTGGTACAAATAAGGCCGAAGGTCATAGATACATTTGTAGGATTAGGATGTCGGAAGTGAAAGAAACTTCGAAAAGGATGAAAATAGGAAAGACTTTAGGATTATATGGTATCCTGATAAAGGTTTGGAAGTGCATGGGGGAGATTGGCATTGACTAGTTGACGAAGCTGTACAACAAAGTTTTGAGAAGAAAAACAATACCAAATGAATGGACGAAAAGTATTGTGGTACCTATTTTTAAGAACAAAGGAGACATACAGAATTATGTGAACTATTGAGGGATCAAGCTTATGAGCCATACTATGAGGCTCTGGGAGAGAGTGTT
This sequence comes from Amborella trichopoda, assembly GCF_054954075.1. Taxonomy (NCBI): domain Eukaryota; kingdom Viridiplantae; phylum Streptophyta; class Magnoliopsida; order Amborellales; family Amborellaceae; genus Amborella; species Amborella trichopoda. Next base: position 47,940,842 of record NC_142341.1, on the reverse strand, counting down.
TGAGCAACGACTAAAGCATGAAACGAATGTACCTGAAAACCAATTTGGTTTTATGCCAGGAAAGTCAACAACTGAGGCTTTTTCCTACTTAGGCAATTGATTGAGAAGTTTAAGACGAAGGGAAAAGACCTCCATATGGTCTTTATTGATCTAGAGAAAGCTTATGATAGAGTACCTTGAGATTTGATTTGGTAGGTGTTGGAAAAGAAAGTAGTCTTTAGACACTACATCGACTTGGTGTGAGTATGTACGATGGAGCGATAATTAATGTACGAACAACTAGTGGAGAGACAATTGAGTTTTTAGTGATAATAGGTCTACATCAAGGGTTAGCATTGAGCCCGTATCTCTTTGTTTTAGTTATGGACGACTTAACTAGGTTCTTACAAGATGAGGTATCGTGGTGCATGTTGCTCGCATATGTCATGGTTTTGATCGATGAGACCGGAAACATAGTCAACACAAAGTTAGAATTTTGGAGGGATGCTCTAGAATCCAAAGGTTTTAAAATTAGCCTGACTAAGACATAGTATATGGAATGCAAGTTTAGTAATAATAGGAGTAGAGATGAGGAAGTAGTTAAGATTGATGGCCATGAAGTACAAAAAAGATCGCACTTTCCATATCAACAGTATGATTAAATGCACATAGCATTAAATGATTAAATGCGGAGTCAACAGTATGATTAAATGCACATAAAAAGATCGCACTGAAGTAGACATGATTAAATGCTCAACACTCTAATGTCAAGTAAAAGTTAATCACCAAATCCAGATACCCAAATTTACAAAAGTATTTTAGTGCGGGGAGTTCCTTCTCAAGAGTTGAACGAGATAGATTCCCAAGTAACTTGAGCAAGTAAAATCAAGCTCATCAAGCTTTACCCTTGAAAACACATTAATGTTGTACAACTGTGAAACTGCTTCATCAGTCATAAGATTGAAATCCTTGAGTATTTCTATCGTAACATTATTCCACCAACCAAAGTATTTACTTATGCCAAATTAAATCAGGGCTGACTGGATTTGTGGGCCTCATGAGACGAGAGAGAGGAGTGATCCTTGAATGCTAATCAGGTCTACTTGTGAGTTTGATGCTTTGTTTCCATTCAATTATGTGATCATAAAAGAAATCATGGTTGTTATGATCATTTTATTTGAAGTAGTGGGTTTCAGTTTGCGGCAAAAATAAAATAAAATATGAAGGTTCCTGGGAATATCTGTCTTCTCTTGAATGTAATAGGGAAGCTCGTAGTTTGTGAGACTTGGATTGTCTATAAGCTGCTTGCAATCATTCTGCTGGCATGGGTCTTTTCTTCACTCTTGAGTATATGGGGAGTGCTTTTGAAAGCATCAGGTGTATTTTGGTCATTTTGGACAAAGTTTTTTTATGTACCTCCCAAAAAAAAGGGGGTAATCTTGCTATTTTTCCTATCAGTGTATTTATATTCTTTTTTTGTTTTGTGTTTAAACATTTTTAACTGAAGTTTTAATTTTTATATTAGATGAGTGATGATATCTTTACTGGTGCAATAACACAGGGGAATCTGCTGACGTAAACGAGAAGAAAAGGGAGACTGTTCAAAAATCTTATATTCAAGAAAAGTAAGTAGTATGTGAGCTGTGGAAGTTGAGTAAAGAGGGACTACTTTTTTTCTCTAATCGCATCCCAGACCTATGCCTTTGAATTTGCTTATAAATATGATTCTTTATACAATATGAATATGCTTTCTGGAAGTTCATGTGGTTTGAATTATTGACATTATTGTAAAATGCATATTCTCTGTACTATAGAGAAATGTGTACAGACACAAACACCCCCATAACTCTATTATTCCTCGTATAGGATGGACCATTATTTCTGCAGATGTTACTTTCGTATTTCTTGTTACCTAGTTGCAATATTTAGTCAGGATTAGTAAAATCGTCTCTTCGATTGGAATTGGGTGATGTAATCATTAGATTGTTGTAAATCGTGTATTCTTATATGACCTTGTTGCTGATTTTTATGAATATATGCAGTTTCCTATGATTTCTTTAGAAAACCGTTAAGCAACTGTATCAAAATTAGCTTCTTTATAAATCAATGCAGAACTTGTGATTAGTAGAATCAGATGGATTTCTAAGTCCTAAATCCCGGACCAAAACTATTAAATCGGGTTATGTAGTGACTAGATTTTTTATTAGTATAGTTAGGATTATTGGACATTTGAATTAATGCAGAACTTGTGACTAGTAAATTTCAGCTGGATTTTTGAGACCTAAATCCAGGAGATGGGGCTGGAATAGGGTCCTGTAATCACTAAGCTTTTCATTAATATGGCCAATTTGATTGAAATCTTGGAAAACACATTTTCTGATTCCATGTAGCACTGTTTTACCTTGAAACGTTTCCCTCCATTGATAAATATGATACATGAATTCGTTTTTTTTATGATGCGAAAATTCTTTTTTCCTCCCCTATTTTGATGAAGTATGGTATCCAAAATCAAACTGGGCAGTTCTCCCATTTTATTATGCAGCCAGAATTCGAATATGCATTCTTAGATCTGTCTCCTTTTATAGTGTCCCATGCCCCAAGTTTGTTTGCGTGATGTTTCTTTTCTATTGAATCTCTCAACTATTGAATGGGAAAAAATAGTTTGTGAGTTGTAATCCTTCTTAGATCTACTTTCCTTGGTTGTGTTTGAAATCGAGTGGTATTTATTGCTTAATGCAATGGTTTAGTTCCTGGACAGCATGTTAGTTGATTTAATAAAAATCGAGTGTTATTTATTGCTTCATGCAATGGTTTAGTTCCTGGATGGCATGTTAGTTGATATAATAAAAATCGAGTGTTATTTATTGCTTAATGCAATGGTTTAGTTCCTGGACAGCATGTTAGTTGATTTAATAGTCTTAGATCTACTTTCCTTGGTTTTGTTTGAAATCGAGTGTTATTTATTGCTTAATGCAATGGTTTAGTTCCTGGACAGCATGTTAGTTGATTTAATAAAAATCGAGTGTTATTTATTGCTTAATGCAATGGTTTAGTTCCTGGACAGCATGTTAGGTGATTTAATAGTTTTCAAGTTACAATCTCTCTTACATCTACTTTCCTGGTTGTGTTTGAAATAGCATTTTGTTTATTGCTTAATAAAAGGGTTTAGGTACTTGATGACATGTTATTTGATTTGTACACAGGACCAAATATGCAGATATCGAGTGTTATTTATTGCTTAATGCAATGGTTTAGTTCCTGGACAGCATGTTAGTTGATTTAATAGTTTTCAAGTTACAATATCTCTTACATCTACTTTCCTGGTTGTGTTTGAAATCGCATTTTGTTTATTGCTTAATAAAAGGGTTTAGTTACTTGATGACACGTTATTTGATTTGTGCACAGGACCAAATATGCAGAAATTGTTGCTAAGACAAGCTTAAATGACATCTTGAAAACTACAAGTGGCCGCAAAAAGGCTCAGAGTAGGCTACCCAATGCTGAACTTAAGGATGCCAAAGGTGTGGCCCTTGATGATGTTATGGCTTCTCAAGGCTCTTAGCTTCTTCGGTTTCTTTATACAGAGGCGTTGTTCTCACTTAAGATAGATACATGTGTTGGTGTTGAGCCAAATTTTGGACCTCTGAGATTGGCTTTATATAGTAATCTGTGTAAATAGAGAGAAAACGTTCTGGTTATTTTGGACTTTGTTGTTTCATTTATTGTCTTCATTTTCTTTGTATCAAGGTAGATATCAAAGACATGTTTTGTGTCAGTGTTATATGGTTGTCCTCTTGGCTCTTTCCTATTAAAGGGTGGTGACAAGTTCATATGGTTGTCCTCTTGGCTCTTTCCTATTAAAGGGAGGTGACAAGTTCAAATTTTGACTCTTGTTCTATAATATTTCTATGGGACAAACTGGGAAAAGAAACGATATGAAATTGTGTCTTTTTGGACTTCCACTGATTGATCATTTTACAATGAAAATGGTTGAAGCCTTAGGGGCTATTTGCACTCTATTTTGTTATTTGATTCTAATGGTTCTCATGATATTTTTGACGATACTAAAAGCTTTTCCTTTTTAGAAATGGTACTATTTGCATGGTTGAAGCCTTAGGGGCTTTTTGCACTCTCATTTTGTTATTTGATTCTAATGGTTCTCATGATATTTTTGACGATACTAAAAGCTTTGCCTTTTTAGAAATGGTTCTAATGGTTCTCCTGATATTTTTGAAGTTACTAAAAGCTTTTCCTTTTTAGAAATGGTACTATTTGCACTCTATGTTGTTACGATATGTAAAGGTGTAAAGTAGTTTATGGGTGGGTCGAGGGACGCATGACTACATTTACGTCCCCTTACTCATCAACTCCACATCTATTTTTAAGATAGATGTGGAGTTGATGAGTGAGTGCCCGTGTTCGCAAAATCGAATCAGAACGGTTAACCGGACATAGGCTCGAAAGTAGTTTAACCAGCTTAACCGGTAAACTGGCCGATTCAGCCGCTCTAATCGGACAAATCTCGGGTGGTAAAAAAAGAGTTAAAAATGATTAAAACAAAACACATTCATATGAAGTTGAAAATTAATGAAAAAAAATAGATTTTAATAAATTGATTTGTGCTTAAGGGTAATTTTAAAATTTCTTGAAAAAGATGAGAAAGTATAAAAATGCGTATTAATGACCAAAATGATTTTTAATCTTTATTATAATGTAATTTTTTTAAAAAAATGCATTACAAATCAAAATTTCAATTTTTGGGAATTTATATGCATTTTTTTTAAAATACCTATTGATCGCCAAAACTGCCCAAAACCAGAACCGGCCAGTGATCTAACTGAGCAGTAAGTGTTTTGTGCATCAGGGGATGCAACCCTACCCTCTGAATGAAAAATAAATGTAACATTGTTCATGCAATTTTTGCTACTCCCTCTGAATGAAAAATAAATGCGACATTGTTCATACAATTTGAGAGCCATTTACTACAGGTTGGGCTTCCTCTTCTTTAGAAGGACATTGTTCATACAATTTTTGCTACTCCCTCTTGACTGAAAAATAAATGTGACATTGTTCATACAATTTCAGAGCCATTTACTACAGGTTGGGTTTCCTCTTCTTTAGAAGGACAGTGTTCATACAATTTTTGCTACTCCCTCTGAATGAAAAATATATGTGCCATTGTTCATACAATTTCAGAGCCATTTACAACAGGTTGGGCTTCCTCTTCTTTAGAAGGACATTGTTCATACAATTTTTGCTACTCCCTCTGAATGAAAAATAAATGTGACATTGTTCATACAATTTCAGAGCTATTTACTACAGGTTGGGCTTCCTCTTCTTTAGAAGGCCCCAACTTTCTACTACCGAAGGATTTTAGGCTTGACAGTCTCCTTACAATGCTTCTTGATCTTGAAGATGACACGCTTCTTTCATTCCTCGTCTCTATCTCTTCCGCTAAGCTATTCACAAGGTTCTCAAACCGGCGCCTGAATGTTGGAAACCTTGAGATTGACTTGCTGATCCCTCGCAGCCTGCAAAAATTTAAACAAGAAACTAAAGATTACAGATCTCCTAAATATTACAGCTGATCCCTCGCAGCCTGCAAAAATTTAAACTCAGAAGAAAGAAACTAAAGATTTCTAAGGAATTACAGCTGATCCCTCGCAGCCTGCAAAAATTTAAACTCAGAAGAAAGAAACTAAAGATTTCTAAGGAATCTTTCTTCTAAGGAAAGATGAAAATTTAAATGAAAAGGGTAAAGAGAAAGAAACTAAAGATTACAGATCTCCTAATTTAAAGATTACAGATCTCCTAATTTTCTAAGTTAATTTTCTAAGGAATCTTTCTTCTAAGGAAAGATGAAAATTTGAAGAAAAGGGTAAAGAGAAAGCATGGATAAGGGGAGGTGGATGAGTGAGATGACGCAACAAAAAGATGTGAGCACCAATTAAAGAACCAATTAAAGAACAGAACAGAAGATGTCAGCACCAATTTAGACTCAGAATTGGTGGATGAGTGAGAAGACGCAACAAAAAGATGTGAGCACCAATTAAAGAACAGAACAGAAGATGTCAGCACCAATTTCGACCGACTATAAGAAAGGCTCAGTCTAAAAACATGAACATGTAAACTATGAGAAAGGCGAAAAACACACGTCTAAAAAAAAACACAAACAAGTTAAATATCGAAGGGTCCAGAAACTATACTTCAAAAAAGAAAAATCTAAGATCTAATATCAGTTCAAAATAACCTTCGGGCTAAAGCTTCAATTTCAGCACGCTTAATCTCAGATTCAGGTGGGGACCCAATATTCCAGTCCTTCATTCGCTCAGACTCACCACCGAATAAAACCAATTTATTCAGATAGTCCTCTTCAGCCTCTGAAAGCCTCTGTGCTTTGATCTGCTCCTTGATTATCATTAACGGATCAAAGAACCAATCAAAGAGCTTCTCTCTAGGTTTGTTCGTGGTAGTTATCTCCGTTTTATCACCTTAACAAACATCAAATAAACCACCTCAATTAAGTGTATACACCTCAAAAATGTACAGTAAAGAAATAATCCATCTTTGAGTAAACACAAATCATTTCCCTGACAACCCATCTTGGGATCCATTAAGTTGCATTATAAACTTGTTGAATATTAATACAGGCATAACGGTAAGGGTACGCACACCTTTTATAGGTGAGGAAGGGAGTCTCCTACTTATTTGGAAGACCGCCTTTTCCATCATATTTGATGGAAGGCTGGCCTTCCAAAAATCAACACATTTTAGCGTTGAGAAATGGCTTTTGGAAGGGCGTGAAATACCGCTCTTCCAAGATCTCCCCATTATCAAATGTGGATGTAGGAGGTTCAACTGCCACTTCCAAAATCTCCGCTTATCAAACACGCCCCAAAAGACACTTAAATAGAGGCACATAAGTATTCATCATTAACAAGTACACTCACTCACTTAATAGAAAACCAGGAGAATTCGCCTTGGCTGACCGTAAAAGTCCTTGAAAAATGCAATATGCTGGTAAGCCAATGCTCAGGATCCTGTTTCCTCCATTATTTGATCTCCATTGTTCAATATCTTTCATTGTTATTGGCCCTCCAAGAGCCAGGTTTTCTCCATGGCGTTTACATTCCACAAAGATGTGATCAAGTACCTGATGAACATACTTTCTCGTCAGATGTCACATTGCTCTCATTCTATTTAATCTCGCACGACACACACGAGGAAATGTGCTCTCTCTCTCTCACACACACACATACACACACAAAATTATAACTAGACGAAATTGCAGAAGAGCGTGGGAGCATAGTGTACATCTACTCCCTCAAAAGACCCACCAGGGAGAATTTTTTTAATCTGAAACTTTGGAAACTACCTAATAATCACTAGATGATTATTTTCAAAAGAAAAAAAATTATCTTAGATTGGGTTTTATACGAGGGAGTAAATGGACAGTGTGCTCCAGTGGGAGTATAATATCTATTGGCATAACAGAAAGACGAACCTCTAGAGGTTTCAATTCAACCATGGAATCCCTAAAAGACTGGGCACGCAGTGGGGGGCCCCTTCCTTCGGGTTTCTCTTTCATGAAAGAAGCAGGCCTGGAGAGTGAGCCAGAAAGGGAGGGCTTCTTTTTCCGGTATTGAGGCCTGTCAGTCCCAATAACGTCTCAGTTATCATTAACAAAGATGGTGACCATTGTGATAAATATAAATTCATTTTACATCTTCTTTCCATGTTCTTAGTGATTGTATGCTACCTTGGAAAGCAAGAGCCTTCTCGCATGTCCAAAACATCATTCGTATATTCATCGTACAAGGATATGGCAGACATAATGTAGGCTAGTCCAAAGCAGGCCGAGGATTCCTGTCAAAGAAAATTAAAACAATACACATAATTCATTCTTCCATAGAGATTTTTAAATCATTAGGTGCTCTCTCTCTCTCTCTCTTTCTACACACACATACTGGCAACTACAAACAATAAAAAGCCCACGAGACAGATAATAATTGGAAATAACTTGTACCTGGTAAGTCACGACAGCCGCAAACAAGCCCAAGAAAAAACTAAAGAAAATTGAACTAAGTATAGCTCCGATTACTACTGATGGCCACAGAAGAATAGCCAGCCCAGCAAATGGCACACATGCAGTCTCCAAGAAAGGTCCTTCCCTTCCTATAAGATCATGTACCAGACGGTGCCACCCTTTAAAAAGCATGTAGGGGCTCTTGTAAAGAGCTATCAACAAGACCAGTGGCATGTCAACTAAAATGCCAAGCAGTCCAATTATGATACAACCAATCAAACGAAACAACCTGCAAATTACCACAGCATGTGTATCAATCAATTAAACCATTAAAAGGAGCATATTTGAATTTTATGATACAACCAATCAAACGAAACAACCTGCAAATTACCACAGCATGTGTATCAATCAATTAAACCATTAAAAGGAGCATATTTGAGTTTAAGACTAAATCCTCCTATTATTAGAATTTGAAAAGCGCACGAGATAAAAAAAAGGCCTATTAAATGGGATAGTGCAGTGTCCTGTTTAAAAAATTGGCTACCACTGGATAGGAGTCACTTAATAGGCGTTCGAGATAGAACCAATCCATAAAAGCCAAACAACTCCATCTCCATGAGCTGAAAGGCTGTGTTCCATAAACTAGTGCATGAGTGATTCTTGCAGTTGCTAACTCAGCATCAAAACAGGCATTGATGTGATGGCCACATAATTAAAAAGAAAAGAACCATGCATTTGAAAAGGAGCTCTCTCAAATCAATGCTTCAACATAAATCACCTAACCGACATATGCACCAAAATTGGCAAGCCATCAGTGAATTGGTTCACCTCCCTATGCCTATGCTCCATCTTGTGCTGACTAATATTCACTTTACAGTTAGTCCAATCTACTAAAATGTCCATCACATTCCAAAAAAATCATATAATGTACCAAATCACTACCTTCATGGGAAAGCCATATTGCACAGAAGGAATGCAAATCCCATTAAAGTAGTTCCATTGACAAAGGGAGTTCTCATTGTATGGCTGGAGGCTAGAGAAAGGCCTATATGACCAAATGGCCCCAGCCCAGTTTGCCTGCAAACTCTACCCACCCCAATTTGAACTTGGTTGCTTATGTTGCACTTGTCAAAATTAAGCTACAGGGCATAGGGCCAGTATAACCATGTTCTCTAAACACCATGAGACATCATCACTAACTAAAGCTATGGAAAGGGATATATAATAAAACCCTAAAAACTCAAATAAGAGCCAAACATGAAATATTGATAAGTCACAATCAAGGAAATTAAATATATTACTAGAATTTTGGCTCTTTCTTCTCTTTAAGTTCTCATGGTATCCAATGACAGAGCACAAGTAATCACAAACCACAATGTGGCTCCATCCCATGATTTGATGGCATCATCTATGTGACTTAGATGAGAATTAAAGTGATTATGTTTCATAGTGTCATCTAAGTGTCAACAATTTTAATGAACAAGTTATTATTGTGTTTGAGTGTGAACAATTTTAATATTCAAGTTATTATTGTTTGGGTATAAACAATTTTAGTGATCGAGTTAATGCTAAGCATAGGGACTTCAAGACAATGATTTGTGGATGAGAAGACCTACAAGATCAAGGACTAATTTCTGCAATCCAAGGTTATAAGGGAAAATGAGGTCGGGCTCAAGTGTCAAATGGGAATGTGGAGAACTCCCTTACATGCAATGTATCAATGATTAAGTGAAAGAAAAAGTATAGGGAAAATGAGGTCAGGCTGAAGTGTCAAATGGGAATGTGGAGAACTCCCTTACGTGCAATGTATCAATGATTAAGTGAAAGAAAAAGTATTCACTGCTAAACATTAATCAGGTCATTAAGTAAACGCTAAACATTAATCAAGTCATGAAGTAAATGCTAGAAAGATATATTCCAATATTGGATACATTCAAATGTTAAGTGCCTAAAAATCTCCGCAACAGCAAAAGAAAATAAGCACTGGTGTAAACCAAAATTAATAAAACAACTGACAATAAAGGTGAAAAAATTGACAGAGGCACAGGCCTTGGATTAGTGGGATGATTTCAAATTCATCTAACGAATTGAACACTAGACAGGTCAGCTATAATTTCAAATTCATCTAACGAATTGACCACTAGACAGGTTAGCTATAGTATTCTTAGCCAAAATGCAAACTTAACTGAGATTTCTTCAGTTTAATCTAAATTGAAAGCATACATGACTAAAATGTACATATTTTTCTTCTGCAATAGTTATAAAACCTTCTCGAGTTTCATAAATTACTTCCCTAAAATGAAAGAAAACTTACAGTTCCTCACAATGATCAGGTACAAAAGAAAGAGTAACAGCTAAACGAAAAGATCGGAACACAAAAAGTTATATCCCACATAAGAATCCCACCTGATTTCATGTCGTATTCCACTTGGAGGCTCTTGGTGGCTAAGATCATCCATAATAAAGAAATATGAGAAGAAACAGACGTCTGTGAAGTCCCTTACTATGATAAAACATCCTGTTATTGTGCTCCATGTCCCATCCTGAAAGTATGAAATCCATTTTATTAACCTGAAATAAGTTCCAAGACTCTATACCCTCACATTCAAAATTTTAACATTAGCAAACATCATCCTCAATATATATAACTATTGAATTTGAAAGAAAGGGACATACCACTACACAGTGGTAAAATTGGTCAATCTTCCCCTCTCCAACAGCTTCAAATGTACAAATTAGTGGTCTTAATAAGCCATAGCCTGCTCCTACCAATATACTACCAGCAATTCCTACTATTGGCCATAAAACGAGGAGAACTGAAACGCAAATACATAGCGCAATCTTCAAAAGTGGCCCTAGCTGTTTGGCCCTGTCTTTAAAGAATAGGAATAAAAAAAAATAAAAAACTGTTACTGAAAGATGGTTAATATATAACTAAATTCATTCTGGCATTACAAAAGTGGGAAAATACTCAAAGATAAAGAAATGCAAACAAATAAGAAGTACCTTGCTATGCAATAATGTGTCCAAACTACATGTGCTGGCCATAGACCGATTATTACCGCTGAATTCCCAATTGCCATTATTACCCAAACTGGAAGGCAAAATATTAAGCCTGAAACCAATTCCATGGAAACCAATTCCATGGACAACAATCAAAGGCAGCACTGATGGTATTATAGGAAAGTATTAAGCATTTAAAGCGCCAGTATTCAGCATGAATTGACATGGTTTAAATATCTCTAGAAAATAATGAAACATAGAGAAATATATCAATTGATATGAATTCACGCATTTGTGAAAGACATTACAAAAAACAAAGCAAAAAGGAAAGGGAAGAGGAACTAACCTTTTATTATGCCCAGAAAGAGAAGCCCAAGAAAGAAGGGCAAGAAATAGAGAAAGCTCTTGAGAGAAGCACAGAAACCCTTTGGAATTTCCATGATTCCCATGATTAAACACAGATCCAAAAGCACTTCCACCCACAATAGTCAATATATTTTCAGAAAACCCATTAAATTAGAAATAAAAGAAAATTGCACCAAATGGAATCCACTAACTCAGAAACAAATGGAAAACCCAATAAATTGCACCTAACACAGAAAGCAGAAAAATGGAAACAGTACTAAAAAAACCCAGTAATAACAACAAATCAAAGGCAATATCTTGCCCCCTAAAAAACGTTCCTTGAAGTACTTTCCCTGGTGAAAAAGGCCTTCATTTGAGACAAATTACAGCATCAAAAGCATTCCTTTGAGTAAAGGAAACTGTATATATGCGCAAAACCAAAACCCAAAAAAGCATATACTTGTAAATAAAGCTTCACACGTATCACCAATTTAAGAGTTCATGAACCCAGAAAACCATATTTCTTACAACCAAAGCTTCAAAATTTCTCTCTCCCCCACTTTCTCCTGAAACTTCATACTTTTATGAAAAAAGAATCGAGTGCAACCCATCACCCCTTTAGTCTCGAAGAAGACGGGTGAAGAGTTGCACCTCTTGTGATTTTGCAGTGCCCCTTCTCTCCTTTTTTTTTTTTTTTTCTTTTTTTGGAAAGGGGTTCACTGAAATTATCCAGAAAAAAGTAAAATGCAAAAAATTTACAAAAGCCAAGAAGAGTCTTTTTCTAATTTAATTTTTTAAAGTTTTTTTTGTTGTCCATAAAACATACCAAAAAAAAGATAGAAAAAGAAAGCAAAATAGAAAGTGATAGGAGTGGTAGTGGTTGCACAACCGTCAGCACTGATTCCCCATTTGTAGTATTCTTAAAAAACAAATGCAATCATGCGTAGATGTCTTTTTGCAAAAGAATAAATTATTTTTCAAAGAATAAATTTGAGATTTGAAATTTCCCTTGTGGGTTCTTCATAAAATTGAACAGGATCAAGAGATTTTTTTTTGTGCTGCTAATTAAAAGACCGTTAGTCAAAGTACGACCGTGATTAGTTTTTCGTTGAGATATATTTGTTGTAGGCCCTAAAATAAATATTTGTTGTAGGCCCTAAAATAAACGTCACACTTAAAATGTGTTGATGAGCCCGCGTATCGTGCTCCTGAAGGATCTGTTTCAGATTGTCCATATGCTCCCTTTGAGAAGTGAGCGGTGAAAATTTGCAATTTAGGGTATAAACTTTTTCGTTCTTTGTGCCACCCCAAATTTTTAATAGCGGCTCAATGTGTGAGAAATCATATCTAATTTCACAATTATACTAAGCTTAATAACAAGAAAAATAGACAGTAATGATCTTATGTGATATATTAATTTTATTTTTCTACGAATTATATTAACTTGAAAATTTGAATATCTACCCTACTCAATCAATCGTCGAAAAAAATATAAAAGAATAATTTATAATAAATAAATTGACTAAAATACCTTTAAAACTTTCGACGTATCTTAGTCGATTTATTTTATAAATTGCTTTTTTATAATTTTTTTGTTTGAATGGCTGTAAATAACTGCAAATGTGCACTTTCTAGTAACATCTAGGTGTCAAAATACACGCCCACTCCCTGTCTGAAAGGGGAGACCACGGACCAGGTGAGATGGCGGCCTCATTTTTTGACATGGTTTTCAAACAATATCAAAAGATTCTATGTTCCCCCGCGAGCATTTAGAGTATTAAATGAAAACCCTTATTTTGAGCATTTTTTAGAACCCGAATATTTAGATGTAACCCCCTTTGCCTAGTAGTCAGCTTGAAAGAGAAAGATAATATCATATACTTTATAAAGGCGTACTAAATGATAATCTCATATTATACATAAAGAAAAAAAGTTTATATAAGCTTGACAATTTAAAATGTTGAATTGAGGTACACCTCTAAAATCATTCGAAAAAAAAGTTGTTTTGATGTTGAAAACACATCTATTTGATCATCTCAACCTCTAGATGTATAGATATAGAGAAAAAAAGATATTTGAGGTCTTAAGAATAGTAGCAACATATTATCTGGAGGGTCTATTTTCAAGATTTTTATGTGTTTATAGATCTGTATGATTTGAACTAGTTTTAAAATTTTAAATTTTATAATTAAAGATAAAAATAGATCCTCAAACCATCCTAAGAATTTTCGACATCAAAATTGCATTTCATGACAAAGTTTGGAAGTGCATCTTGATTTGATTGTTTAAGGTTGCAACCTTAACCCTTACATAAAATACTCCATAAGAAAAGACTATACAAATTTTAGATGGAAAGATTAAGTGTGCTTAAAAACTAAGAGCCCAAATTATAGTAGTTTTAATGTGGATCCCGCAGGATGGCAAGCAGTATGGTCCCGCAGGAGCAAACATCTGAACCTTGAGGAACATACAAAGAAATCAACAAATAGGGATTTGGTGGCTTTCTACTGGTCCAAGGTCAAACAATTAGGAGCGGGTTTAAATGGTGGTCTTACAGGACCCAACCTTAATGTGACAGCCATCAAAATGGACATTTCAAATTCAGTCCTCAAGCAGATTTTGATTGGGTAAAGATAAATTTACTTGCATGTACCCACAAATTTTTGTAATTTAAGAAATGTCCCCCCACATTTTTGGTCTTAGCTTCTAAAAACAAATAGGACCTTGAAGGTATGAAGTTGTTCGAAAAACATTGAACAAGGCTTGGACAAAAAAAAAAAAAAAGAAAAAAAAAAGTTAATTGCAAACTCTGGATCCGGAAGGTTTGAAGTTTGGTTTTTGAAGCTCAAGGTAAGCTTCGGACTTTCACAACCAAAAATTATTTTTAGATCAACCGGGGCTGCATTTCAAGTATGGGTGTGGTTTGTATAGAACCTAGGCTCTAAACAATCAAATAAGAGCCTACCTTCAAATAGTATCGAGAAATGTGGTTTCAATACTAGAAATATTTGTGATGGCCTTAATATATATTTTTATATTTATTTATAGAGTAATGATCCAATGAGTCCCTCTCACACGCATATGTGTAGCACTTTAAACGATCATTATTAAATTTTATACAAATCTTTAGAAAAGTCAAGTCCCACACCCATGTGATAATTTTTCTAGAGACCTGTGCCAAATTTAATGTTCGTCCTACACACATGGGTGTGGGACGGTCTCATAGGATCATTACTCTTATTTATAAAGTTTAAAGCTTAAAAAATAGTGTAGATCGACATATCTATGAAAACTTGAAAATCTTGAAAATTGACGGTAAAAAAATACGTTACAAAATACATTATTCTAAAACTTGAAATCCATTTTTTTTTCATGTCTATGCATCTTGATGTCGAGATGATCAATTTAAAAATATTTGGGAATCAAAACAACCTCTTCTAGTGAAATTTTTGAAGTAGGCTCAAATTTGATTGTTTAGAGCCACGGTTCTATATAAACTTTTCCCTTCAAGTATATAGTCAACTTCGGACTTTCAAGGTATTAAGTGTTTTTTGCAACAAATTCAGACCTTGAAAGTGAGTTAAGTGCATGACAAACACCTGCAGAACTTTTGATCCCAAAGGTAAACTTCAAACCTTAAGGGTGAAAAAGGCAATGTTGTCAAAAATAAAAAATTGAAAAACAAATGTATGAATGTGAAAAAGTAAATTTTATAGAATATTTTTTAAAATAATAGGAATTTGAGGGATATGTATGTAAATTTCTGTTTTGTAACAAATCAGTTTTAGAGAGATAAAATATAATTTGAACCAATTAGTATCCATCAGGTCCCCTAAATGCTTGACCCGCAATCAATGAACAACTTCGTTCCATAGGGTGAGAATGCTTTTGGTTAGACTTAGACCGCCTGACGATTAATGTCCGTCCAATTTCATCTTATCAGATTCTCGCGATAACTGTATTAGGCTATATATGTTTTTTAATAGGGGTGTCTTAGTCTATAATCTGATGTGATGAAATCGGACGGACATTAATCGCCAAGCAGTTTTAAGTCTAACTAATGGTAAAAGAATATCGTTGCCCTATGGAACCAAGTTAGTTTGTTAATGGGTCTTGTCAGGTCAAATATCTTTTAACGCTATTTGAAGGTGTACTTTAATTTAGGTTGTTTAGGGTCTCAACATTATATATTTATCCAAAGATGGATATAAGTGACGGTCCCTTTAAGAAAAAGGTAAAATAAATTGCTCAAATGTTTTTTTTAAAAAATATCATTTTTATTTTATACATATTAATGATCCCTATATTAGGGATTGTATATTCCTTACCAATCATAGTCAAAATTATACAATCCCTAATATAGGGATCATTAATATGTATAAAACAAAAATGATATTTTTTTAAAAAAACATTTGAGCAATTTATTTTAACTTTTTCTTAAAGGGACCGTCACTTATATCCATCTTTGGATAAATATATAATGTTGAGACCCTAAACAACCTAAATTAAAGTACACATTCAAATAGCGTTAATGAGTCCGGGAAATTTATAGAAATTGTCCATTAAACTGTGGACCATCTTAAATATTAAAATATGGAGCCAACAACTCACCTGCTGAGAGAAGGGCCATGGAGTATGATGGTCTGGCCTTCACTTCGGAGCTCCCGACCTGACTCTTGGGTCAAACTGAGTTTCGAGGGTAGTGTGAGGAAGGGTGGTGAGATAGTAGGGTATGGTGTATTGCTAAGAGACTGTAATGGCTCTACATTCCAGATCTACCAGGGTCGTTTACATCCTTGCAGCCTAAATGAGGTTGAGCTATGGGCACTCAAGTTTGGTATCATGAAATGGCGTCCCTGTAGTACGAAAGTGATCGTAGGGGAGATTCAGCCAATGTCATTATTTGGTGCAAATCCTCATAAAATTACCTTCGTAAGAAAATCTCATATTTTATGAGATTGAGATCAATATTGATAAATTTTTTTTTAAAAATAAAAATATATAGAATTCTTGGATATATATTTTGATTTTCGAGATATATATAACATCTATGAGAAATTTCCTATTTAATATGAATTTTTAATCTTATATAAATATAACGAAAGTAGAAAAAATAAGTGTACCCTATTTAAATCACCATATGAGAAAGGCAGTCTCCTTTAGAGAGAGATGCATGAGCTTCCTGTGCTTGAGAGGCAAGACCTCCTTGTAGAGAGAAGAGAGCTTCATATAGAGAGAAACACTTAGAGAGAAGAGTGCTTTCTATGGAATGAAATACTACGTTGTGCCTCATGTAGAGTGAGAGGCTGGTGTCTTGTAGAAACACGGTTTCTATAGAGATTTTGGGTGGTTTCCATTTTTAGTGAAAAAGAAATTTTGGGTGGTTTCTCTCTTTGGGTGGTTTTAGTGAGAGAAAATCTCCATTTCTCTCAAGGGCATTTTTTGGACAACGGTTTAGTTGTAGAATATAAATGTGTCTCTAATTGGACAGTTATTTAGCAGTGGAATAGAGATCAAAGATTGGCAGTGGTGCTTGTCGGGAGAACAGATCTAAAAGGATTTGCTCAACTGGGTTTCGTCGAGAGTTAAAGAGGAAACTTTCATTTGTATAATGGATTTCAATTTGCATTGCTCTGTGGATGTAGTATTTTTGGAGTGAACCACGTAAATCTTTGTGTTCTTACGTTATTGTGACGTGTTTGTTTTATGCTTTATTTCTTGTATTAAGGCTCGTACTTTTTTATTATTTGAATGCGAATTATGGTTTGTACTCTTATCTATTTTATTTTTAGCTGATAATTACACGATCTTAGTGAATCCTCTTTTGATATTCATGTTTCCACATCTAAGAGGGTTATTCAATCATAACAAAATACACCACAAGCTTGGAGCCGATAGATCTTACATAGCCTCCATGGACGCCACATTATGGATAGATCTTACATAGCCTCCATGGACGTGAAGCAATATTCACTCTTAAGATGGCTTCCATGGACGTGAAGCAGTATTCACTCGTTAACAAGGAACGAAATGGGAGGCAGACACACTCTTGCCTAGCAGGGTTTAACACAACTGTTTTGGTTTTGCTTCCTTGTTCTTTTTTTCTTCTTCCTTTATTTATTTTTTGTCGATTCCTACATATGCAACTTTTATCATCTCAATGAAATCTTGTTAACATTCAAATTAAATAAAAAAAGGATTGTTGGATAGGTCCAGCTAAGTTCAATTTAATGATTTAAAAAAAACACAAAACAAAAAAAAAGATAAAAAGAAACCTATGCGAGGAGTTTTAGGATAAAAACAAGACCATTCTATAACCAATTTGATCAATTCCCGATCCAGATCGGTGATCAGGTTAAAAAACAACCGAATTTTAAATGCTCGGTATGGCATAATCCATTTGATCTCGATAATTCATGATCTTAAGTTTTCTCACCATATGATGATGGGATTCACTTGACTCTGTCATGTCCAACTCATAGATTGGACCTCATACGCTATAACCATGCTCTGGTGATTACATGGATCGTCACAAATTCTTTAAGAGTCGGTTGGGGCCTCGGTACTACAATCAATCCCTATGATAAATTCCCATGCTCCGATTTCATCAAAAAGTAGGGCCCAAATCCCATTTGACATACTTAAAAAAAAAAAAAGCATCCATCGCACCGTACACTGATATACATGAACGGAAGGGGTACAGCCGCGTGTTCTTGGTCATTTTCCAAAAGAGAGGACCCACTACTTTTTGTTTAGATGGTTGGGGAGTTGGCCCGCCACCCCTTGCTTTTCTTACAAGTAATATTGCCAAATGATTATGTGATCCTGGTGGTGCATATCCTATATTCACCCTTCTTGGTAAAGGAAAATTGTTTTATGCCGGTTGGACCCCATTCATCTTAAAGATAGATGAAAGTGGGTGTTCCACTTAAAAACAATCAAAACTAACTGTCCAAATATGTTTTTTATTAGAATTATTACTTTTAATTTTTAAAATTTATTTATTTTTTTAATATTTATGATATCCACATTAAGATTACATGTCTTTAAAAAGTAAGTCTTTAAATGCGTCTCAAGAGTAGATTTATTAAAAGGTCGGCATTTCTACATATGCGAGATTGGCCCCATAAAAACCGGGTCCCATGACCATTTAGTAGTTTTAGTATCCAAAAAAGTATGTAACCTTTAGAACGAAAAATGTTATATAAATTAACTGCTAAACAATAAAGGATAAGGTTTCTATGAGTTGGCCGACACAACTGTTTAAGTGAGTCATCTATCCAAGATCCATTTCAAAAAGAAGTGCCCAAATTTACAGTCTCGAGAAAGAAGTTTTTACCAAAAAAGAAGCAAATGCTGATATTTTGAAGGCATTTGAAAATTAGAACCAGAATCTCTTCAAATCAATTGAGGTTATATACTTGCAAGAACAACATGAAAGGAGGAAAAAGAAAAAAACCCAAAAAGCTCTGATTAATAGGGGAAAATGCCCAGATTTTTACATTCCCAAAAAAAACCCACAAAAGCAAACCACAAAATTAAATCAATGAAGAATTTTTCCTTACCACACAAATGAGTCCTTGTTAATGGAGGGTATTTTCTTCAAAAAATACAATAATAATGGAGTGAAATTTAGAACTCTCAAGAAGGTGTGATTTATGGTGGTGGTTGAGCCTGTCAGGAGGCGGCGAGCAACAATGGAGAAAGGGTGCAATGGAATGAGCATATCCTGGTTTTGTTGGGTTTTGAGGATTAGCAAAACCAGGTTATAATGCGTAAAAGTCAATCCAAACATCCCAGTACGTATCTTAACCTAGATGTACAAAACCAGGTTTTCTATGTGATAGGTCCCAAACGACCCCAATTAGGGAATGAAAATCTCAACCATGATGAGTAGGAATATGAAAAAGGAAATTAAATTTTAAAAATAAAATAAAATTCTTGATAAAATTTCAACATTGTTAATTTTAAATTTTAGTAGGACTACTATGTTAGATGGATGTTTAATGCGTCAAGGGACCCTTGTACAAGTGTTTCCCCAAACCCACATACTATTTTACCAAAAATAAATAACACCATGAGATTCAACCCAGTTTTCAACAATCAAATTTAAGTGTTTAAAATTAAAAAATAACTTCTTTTCCACAAAAAAAATGCTATTATTCTGAAAAAAACTATTAAAATACACATAAGAGATCAACCACTAAGTTACTCATTATCTTCATCGTCTAAGCTTTATCTTAATTATTTGTGGTAGCTACATGAATCCTATTTCTCTATTCTTATATACTTTTTCTTAAAATACATCTGAGTAAGATTTGAAATAACTAAAAAACATAAATTATTCAATTATTTAAAATCGAAAAATGGTTTCATGGGGTTGCAGCCCAATCAAATTAAGTAAAGCCTCACCTCATAACTCATCGAAAATTCCAATTCAAGCATTTGAAAACCTTCACATCAATCATCTCGACTTGAACATTATGTTAGTGAAAAATTACGATTTCAAGCTCTAAAATTAGGATATAATGTAACAAATTATCTAGACGGTCTATTTCACCCAAACAATAAATGCTACAGATTCACAAGATCTGTACTATTTATTGAGTTTCAAATTTTATTGTCAGTGTTAAAAATTGATTTTAGAGCCATGATGAGATTTTTCGTGCCGCAAGCGCTTTCTAGGCAATGATTTGAGGTGAGGCTTTATTTTGTTTTCATAAAGCCTAGGAGTTATGAAAACCTCATCCTTCCAAACTTAGATATATTTTGATAAATTTCCCTTATTATATAATAAAGGGTGTGGTTTGTATAGAGCCAAGGCTCTAAACAATCAAAGTAAAGCGTACCTTCAAATAGTATCGATAAATGTGGTTTCAATACTGAAAATCCTTGTGATAGCCTTAAAATATACTTTTATCTTTAATTATAAATTTTAAAGCTCCAAACTAGTGTAGATTGAGCAGATTTGTGAAAAATTGAATATCTTGAAAATTGATGGTCCAAAAATGCTTTACAAGATGCACTATTTCCAAAACTTGAAATGTTTTTTTTTTCTCAGGTCCATGCATCTTGATGTCGAGATGATCAATTTGAAGATATTTGGGCATCAAACCAACCTCTTCTAGTGAAATTTTTGAGGTAGGCTCTAATTTGATTGTTTAGAGCCTCTACTCTATATAAACTTTTTCCTATAATTAAGGTTGCAACCTTAAAATGTAGAATTATATATGCACATAAAAAAATCCATCAGAAATGTTGTTTTAACATTGAAAAGCCTTCTAATAGATCATCTCGACATAGAGATGTATGAATGTGATAAAAAAATAAATTTGTCGCCCAGAAAGAGTTCATCTTGCAACACCTTATCTAAATCGTCCATTTTCAAGATTTTCATATGTTGATGATCTACTTGATTTTAACTATTTTTGAAGTTTAAAATTTTATAATTAGATATGAAAATAGATTTTGAGATAATTCTAAGAATGTTTTACACCAAAAGTGCATGTTATGATAATATTTGGAGGTGCGCCTTAATTGGATTGTTTAAGGCTGCAACCTTATAGAAACCACACCCTTTATTGGCAAACTTATACATAGAATCCGCAATTTTTTTTTGAGATAATTTAGTGGGGAAGACAGCCCCTAGTCATTTTTTTCAATAGATTAGAAATTACATTTTTAGAAGTATTAAGTGGGGTGGTGTTACTGGTAGGAATAAAGACACAACATGGCGATTAAGTCTAGGAACACTACCACGACGACCAGCCCTTTTCCTAATATTAAACATTTCTCTCGTGTCATTGGTTCTCATGTACCTCGAAGAAACCAAATAAGGCTGATAAACGTTAAATTTAGGCTAAGATAATTAAATTTTTATGGAATCGACTATCTTATAAGAAATTAATATACGGTGGATAATTCAGTTGGTTACTTACTTAGTGCATACCTTCTACCGTACAATGTAATTTTATTATTATTATTTTTTATGATTTTCAGCTAGTTTTGGCTAAAAACATGTGATTTTAAATAAATTATTTTGAATAAAGTAAAAATAAATTTTAGAAAAGATAAATTTATATGTAAAACTGTTTATAAGTTTGTCTCATATAACTTTATAATAGACACTGTCAAACAAATGATAACTTATTATCATGATTAATTTTATTAAAATAATGAATTGTTATATCCAAACATGCCCTTAATCATCGCCATATCCTCGAGTATGTGGTTATGACCTAGGCTTTATGGAGAAAATAGAGCCTCATATCTTATATCTAATTGGAAATTGGAGTGCACTTTCAAGTGCTTACATATCCACTAGGTCCGCATCATTTTTTGATATTCAAATTTCATAATTAAGGGCATAAATAGATTTTAAAGCTACCATAGGGTTCTTGATGTTGGAAATACATTTTTGGTGGGATTTTGAGGGCCTCGTGTTAACTTTTTCCATTCTCCAAAGGCCTCCACACTATGGATATTTATTGTTTCTTGCGCTTGTTGAGACATCATGAATACGAGTTTTATCTGATGCTTTAGGAGCTTAGACACTTTAAAATTAACAATATAAATATTTATGCTTACGCGATATAACTTTTTGCCTATTTCGTTTGTTTGGACAAGAAGAAGTACTCGAAGTAATTGGGAATCTTTTGAGGTAGTTATCTCGGAATTGGTATTGTTTTGGCAAGTTAACCAGAGTTTAGGGCCCTTAGCCTTGTATTAAACTAAATAAAATAATTTACAAGATAAGCACATCCTACACTATATCTCAAGTTCGATTCCTACCGCTGAACCACCCAAAGAAAGAAAAAAGTCCATGCATTTCCTTTACATGAAAAGGATATATATTTAGCAGGGTCAACCGCCTTAACACCTAAAATAGTAACTAGAAAACCTAAACCTCATATATGAAAACTAAAAATTTCAAATGAAAAACACAGTAAGCATTTAGGCTGTAATAGTGTGGCCATAATTTCCCATGGTTTGGTTCCTGATCATGGCTTGAAGCTTCCTTTCTTTGTTGGCAGGGTCCTCTAGCAACAACACTTTGTCCATGTCTTTAACTCCCACCATATGGAGGAAGTCTTGATCCTCTCTCTCCTTCCCTTTGAATAGAAGCCTTTGTGATTGTGGCTCCATGCTTGTGACTAGTGATAAAATTATCTTCATTTCACCTGCAATTAATTGACAGTTGGCATATTGTAAGAGGAATGCTACAGTTTATTGGGTGAATGAGAGAGAGAGTTTTTTGTTTTTTTATTTTTTTTGACAAATGTTATAAATCTTTATTAATCAAAACAGATCACCCAAGTGGGAAGAGAGAGAGAGTTTTGTTCTATCCTTGTTGCATTGATGCAACAAGTGTGGTCAAATTCGCTTTACTTTGGCTATTTTTGACGGAAGTCTTCGGATTTTTCAATTGTTTTTGAAATTTGTATCTTTATTTTTCATTATTTATATAGAAATATTTAATTTAATTATATTAAATTTAGAAAAAAATCCCAAATTTCTCCCGAATCAATTGAAGCACCGAATTGTTTAGTTTTTCTCACCAAACCGAAAAAAGCTTTGACAATATTGGATGTAACCCAATTGTTTAAAAACCGATGAAAATAATTGTGTTTTGCAAATAGTATGGAAAAAAAAAAAATAACAACTTTGGGTGAAAGGGCAAGAAATATTACCGAATGTTGCATTTGATTGGATGGAGATTTGATGGGAATTAGACCCATTTGAGACTTTCACTCTAATCATCTCACATTTCCCATTCTTCTCTCCTTTCTCTCTCTTCTGAACCAACATTCCACCGGGCCTTAATTCCCAATCAATCACACCACCACCACCACCTCCATTTTCTCCTAGAGAAAGCTTAGAACTTGACCTTGAAAACCTCTTTGTCTTCAATTTGATCAACATTCTCTACAACACTTTCTTCTCTCTCTCTAACCTTGACACCCACCTCCTTTTCTCGCTCTAAACCCCAAATTGACTCTTGGATTCCTTCTCTCACTAAAATTTGAGTCTTGGGTGCTTCTTATAAGAGTGAATGAGGGCTTGGAGCTATTGTATTGACTTATTTTCTATGAAAAAAGGGCACAAAAAAATAGAAAAAAAAACAAACTAGCATACATTAAGGAGACAAGCCGCCCTTGGAATAAATAAACAAGAATTTTTTTTTTTTTTTTTTTGGGGTTTAAGAATTAAGAGTGTGGTAGCCAATGGAGTGGTGACAAGTGTGGAATCTTGGTTGGTCGAAATCAGGGGAGTTTATCGTGGCGATCTTCTAGGGCTGGGGGGGTGCACATGGGGGCGGGGAGCAACAAGCGTGCTCGAATGGGGCGTTTAGATTAGGATTAAGATTTTCCCTCCACCTTTTTGTATTTTTTTATCTTATTATTGATGATTAATTGAGTATGCTAGATGTATGACCAAAATGCCCTTGATTTAGAAGGGAAAAATAAAATAAAATAGTGACACCATTGGAAACTATTGTCATAAGGAAAAATTTCATATAAGGGTGAAGCTTTAAACCATCAAATTAAGGGGACACCTCAAAAATTTATTAGAAAAGGTTGTTTTGATGCTAAAAAATATTCAAATCGATCATCTCGACCTCAAGAAGTATGGACATGAGAAAAAAATAGATTTCAAGTTATGGAAATAGTGTATCTTGTAATAGATTTTCTGGATCGTCAATTTTCAAGATGTTCAAGCATTTATAGACTTGCTTGATCTACACTATTCTTGGAGCTTTAAATCTTATAATTAGAGATGAAAATAAATTTGCAGGCTATGACAAATATTTTCAATACTAAAACATCATCTTTCAACTCAAATTGAAGTTGTGCCGTACTTTGATTGTTTTGGGCCTCAACCTAATACGGACCACACCCTTGTCGAAATGATAGTTATGCCTTTGTTAGGACTAGTGTTTTAAAACTTGGAATCGGGTTTAAGATTGGCCACCATCCTAATTGAACTGGTGGGAATTTAGAAAAAGTAAAATACTTAGTTCAACAATTCTCGATTTGGATTGCTGGGTTTTAAAACTCTAATGCAGTAAATATAAATGGGCAATGTCCTCTCTTGCTACACAAGTCCTGGTCTATCAAGAACCATACTCTCAGTGAAACCATATAGTGCGATATTTATCTCTCTCTTGGATATATTGGACTTGATGGTGGGGGGAGAGAGATTTATTTATTTATTGTCTACAAGCTGAAAAGAAATTTGTGAGCATTTGACTCAAATGATAGTATCAATATTTTTGAGAAGAATGAATAGAAGTATGAGTTTTGAATTAGTATTTTTTCTCAAATTTTTATAAAATTTCTCTTTCTCCCTCCAAGCTCTAAAATAAGAATTCCTTTAATAGAACATGAATCATCAGCTTTTTATTTGAATATTCTTATAATCTACCTAAGATCTTTCTCTCTCTCTCTCTCCAATCAAGTTAAAATAGGAAATTCTATAGATTATAAAAACAACACTATTTACCTCAACAACATAAGTATCAATGTTAAGGCATCAAATTAAAATACAAAAATAGTAAAAAATAACCACCTATTCTAATAAGATTAAGAATAAATGAATGACTTAAAAACTAAATAAAAAAAAAAAATAATTTTATTAAAATTCGATATTTTTAACATTTTGTTTAAACTATACCATCATACAAGTAGCATTAGCAAGTGTGAAGACATAATTCCACCTCTAAAAATTGAGTGGCATTCTTGTATTTCATTCCAAAAAGCTAGACATTTTGGTAGGCCTCAGATTATAAATTTGAAACTCCCTAGATTTCAAGATGTGGTCCGGAGGAATAAAAAAGAAAAGACATGCTTAGAGAGAATATTTCTAGGAGATAGGATCGGAATTTGTCAAGTTTAGGGTTTGTCTCTATGTGGCATGAATTTAGTAGGTAGGCCTTCGAGTCCTTAGGATTTGAGTCGATACCATCATGAGACGGTAGGGGTGCAATGGATCAGGGTCAGGCCTTGGACCCGAGGGGTAGACTAGGTCCAGGTTTGGGAATGGGTCCAAAAATTAGAATCGGCAGATCCGTTCCAAGTTCAAATCTTGGACCCGTACACTATTCAGATATGAATTTGGGTTCAGGTGCCTCACTATATTTTCAGGTATGCATCTGGGTATGTGTCTAAATCTGGTGAATTTGGATCATGGTCCGAATTTAGGTCCGGCCAGACCCGTTGCCACCACTACTTAAGTGAGAGAGAGAGAGAGGCGATGCCGCCCATGTGGGTACGAATAATATATGGAGTATGGTTAATAATTTGCATTATATATGCATGTGTTGGCTCTTATAGTGTAGATAATAATCTGCTATGTATTGTGGGATTAGTTTTATGGTTCTAGCTCTCACACGCCTAGGAAGTAGCACATCAATGGTAGAGGAAACCGCTCTCCTTTTGATTCAAATTTTCCATTAAAAAAAGTCTCTCTCTCTCCAAACTTCAATAGAAAAGTTTGCTCTCTCTAATCTAGAACTTTAAGGGGGCTTGCCTTGGTCTAGACCAAGCCCGACCCTTGAGCAACATTTTGTGGCTAAGGCCCTAGTTTTTTTAGAGCCGGGCCACCCAAATCATTGCCACCCCTACTTGCAATTAATTTTTATACTCCTCCACTCACCGAAACCGAACCCCCCCCATCTTCCCCTCTAAGAATGTGCTTAGGCTCACATGCATCTACGTGGGTGTATTTAGTTTTTATGTAATTTTTATTAACTATATTATAGAAATTTCCTCTTTATTCATATTTTCCATCGATTTCTTTATTTGCTTCTCTGTGGTAGGAATAAAACTCAAAATAGCACATTTTGGCTTCCTGTGACATTGCCTACCTAGCCTTGAGCCCTACATAAATTAGTATTTGATACTTATAATAATTATGTTTGAATCTCATATTAGGATTTTGCCATTGATAATGTGAACCTCATGTCATGAAATCAAATATCTACGTGAGGCTAAAGCCAACACATCATTTTTCTCATTCACACCCTTGCTAATGTAAACCCAATTTTTTACGTGAAATGAAATCCAGCCCTTGATTTCCTCACTAAAATAGGAACCCAATTTCTCGAAAACGTCAGACGTATTATTTTTCTCTCTATACAATGGAAGTTACACAAAAATATTTAATTTGTTCCGAGGTTTAAAAATTTGGTGATTCAGATCAGAATAACTCGATCTAGATCGAAAATCATTCTTGGCGATCCCAATCGTGTAATATATCGGGATTCGACGATATCTCTTTGAATCGCCCGGGTCAGTCCCCCATACCTTGAAAGAGTTAAATTCCCACGGGCTTCAACCGGTTCCCGTGGTTTTCAAGTATCTATTTCTTAGAAAAAATTACGTGGCCACCTGACAAGCATTTTTTATAGTGTATTTCTTAGAAAAAACTGATGCGGCCACCTGACAAGTACTTTATATTGATTCTTCTTCAAGACTTTTTCCTGGGACATCAATTTGGAAGGGAAAAAATTTATATAAGGTTGCAACCTTACCTCTAAAGCTATAAATACACCTCAAAAATCCATCGGAAAAGATAGTTTTAATATTGAAAAACCCTTTGATTGATCATCTCAATGTCAAGATGTATGACCATGAAAAATAAAAAGATTTTAAATCTCACAAATAGTGCATTTTACAGCATATTGTCTTACACTATCCATTTTAAAGATTTTCGTATGTTTATAGATCTACTTGATTTTAACCATTTTTTAAATTTATAATTTTATAATTCGATATAAAAATACATTTTGAGATAATCCTAAGAATATTTTACATCAAAATTATATACCATGATAAAATTTGAAGGTGCACCTTATCTCTACAGCTACGGATGCATTTGTATGCCAAGTGCACCTATTTGGAAGAGATGATTGGGGCTCGTTTTGGTTATGCTACCAAGGAGAATGCGATCCTAGACCGGCACCTTATATATCAGATGGCATTAAGGTATTTAAATTACAAATCTTACTAGAACTGCCTGTTCTTTATCAAAACATATAACATAGTTTTTGATGCAATAAGTAGAGGACATCGCTTTCTAATAGTAGGTATGAAAAATAAAGCAGTATTATTTTTTTTGGTTAGTTCAGTGGTAGGAATTGAACTTGAGATATAGCGGTTGCTTGACGTCAAATGCTAAAATAAAGCAGTTGATTTAGTAGCATCAACTACAATAAAGATCATAGTCATTATAGCAACAAAAATCGCCTTGTGCTTTGTCAACGAATAGGTCCATCACAAAAGACCTCATAAGTTCCTGGACTTGAGAGAACAAAAGATAGAGGTGATTTAATTGTCTCTGAAAGATGTTCTAGAGGTTATATGTCTTCCAAAAATGACACTTTCAACCTAGAATATTTTCAGCAGCCCTTCTATAAAGTCCAAAATGCTCATATGCTTAAATCGAGTTCATCTCCTTGTATCTCCCTACGCCTATCCAAGTGAATGATTTTCAACACAGGCCTTGGTTCAAATTTCAAGATGCACCTAACTGTTATATTGGAAATCATGCCAACATATATGTACTTTAACACAGTAAATTGCTATGAGATGGGTAAAAGCATTGCCAATATTCTATAATAGCAGCCAAGATACAAAAAATGAAAACTCAGCGTGAAAAGTGCATAAATTTTACAGAAGGAAGAATTGTGTGAATCAGAGACGACAGGTGAATATGTGGAAAATAGTAATGAACTAAAATACAATGACTTTTGGACCACAAAAATTATTATTCTGTAAAAATAAATATTTGACTTTGTAAAGAATATCACATCACCACTTTAGTACTAAAAAAGAACCAAAGAAGTTTAAGAAGAAACTACGATAATGTGAAACCACAAAAAAAAAGAAGAGGAAAATAAAAAAGAAGAAGAAGAGAAGAAAAAAGGCTAAAGTGTGAGGGATCTCAGAGTCATATAGTTTAAGAATCACTCACAGAATGAAACATTACGAATATCTGGGTTGCAAATTCCATCTGCAGAAAAGAGGTAGATTGCGGTTCCCTGTCTAATTTAAGAATCTGTTTCTTGAGAAAGCAGTCAACTAATAAACATAGAGAACTGTCAGTGCGTGCATCATGATATGGTGCTCATATCATGTAACAGAATATGGTCACATTTATGCAGCTAAATTCAGAAGTATTATGCAGCTCTGAAGTAAATAGTACAAAAGCATTCTAGTGGTTAACAAAAGTGGAGATGTTATAATTTAGGTTCAATGATTCGAGAAAAATCAGGGTACTTCCACACATATAAAATTTGCTGGTAAAACAACTGAATATACAAGCAAATCAAGGGAAATGGTATTCAAGCACTGCTGTTGGAATCATTTAAATTCATTTATCCAAGAAAAATCAGTTAAAATTTCAAGCATAGACGATGCAGTGGTGAATCCAACATATATACAAGGACTTTCAGAAAAACAATTTGTAACTAGTAAATGTTATGGTCAAAAGTTCATGAATTCATGGTAGATAGACCTTATGCTTGATAGATTGCAGCTACAAATTAGCTAACTAGCTCTCCTCCAAGGCCGTATGTTCCAGTTCCATGCACTTAAGCTGGATACCGTATCTTCATTCAGTTAAAGTTAGTGATAAAAACTCACAGGCACAATACTGATCAGGTGTGTAATCATAACTCAGCCTTAAAATGGAAATTAGGCTTTATATGAAATATCAGCTCATCAGATATTGCGACATGGACAACCATAAGGCACGTGATCAAGATAACCAACTTCTGGTACAACGATACAAGGGAGGTGGGATAAGGGAGAACCACTAACATGCCAGAACAAGTTATAAATCTAGAGATAACTGAAAACAATAATGAAGGTTTAAAATATTAGTATCAAGACCAAGTATGAGCCTTCCCCTAAAATATCCAGGAGAGCATTTAGAGCAAGGCAGAAATAGATAACTGTGCTATCAATGCAAAGCAATGAACAACAAAAATCAGTTTTTACTGTGCCATAAACAATCTCTACTCAAGAACGTAAAAATTTCCCCATGCATTCAAATGGGCGTCTGTGTTATTTTTTGGTGTAATCTTTCAAAATATCATCTTGCTTATAATATAGACAAAAGAAACACCCGGATTCCCAAAAGATATTTTATGAAGGATCTTTGCCAATAGCTGAAATAATAACTAAATAACTAAATATGCTGCATATTTATGGTTGTGATTCTTATTATTTGTGTAAGAGCAGCAAAATCTTATACCAACGGAAAAATTAGAACCACTAAAGATGGTTTTACAGTGAGATCTCTGTACATATGTACCATACATTAATATTGGCATGATTGATTTTTCATTACGATCTCCACACAGATGCAGTATATATCAAAAATATGGAAGCCTTCAAAATTTGCATGGAACACAATAATTTCAGCATCACCAAAGATTCACAACACTGATTTCATTTAGCAGTCTCATTATGTTGATGGATCTCCTCTGGCTGTGACTTGTAGACGGCATTACTATCAAGAGGCTTCTCTCTCCGAGACATATCAGGAAGCCTGCAAAACTCAGCTGAAACCTTAGTACGTTTCTTTGTCTTCTCAGGAGGGCGAGGCCCTAAGCGGCTCATATCGATGCTTGCCTTGTACTGATATGAAGATCTCAAAACAGAATCATAAGCCTTAGGGGAAAGTAATAGATCTTCATTTCGTGCCCTCAGGTATACCTCATAGGCCAACCTTGGTTTACCATCATTAGCAAGAGCTTCAATAAGCATCTCATAAGTAATTTCATTAGGCTCAATATTTTTTGCTTTCATTCGATGAAACCACTCAAAGGCTGCCCCTCCCATACCTTTATATGCACACCCACTAATAATTGCATTAAAAGTTACTACTGTTGGTTCAATTCCCAAAGAGTTCATCTCACGGATGACAATGTCCACTGCTTTTAATCTCCCTTGTTTGATATAAATAGACAACATGGTCGTATATGCATACAAGTTTGGTTGAACCCCAACTTTTATCATATGTTCCCATACTTGATGGGCCTTGTCATAAAGCTTCCCTTTCTCTAAAGCACTAAGCAAAGCTCCATAAGAAAGGATGGTGGGCTTCTCACCTTGCTCCACCATTCTCATAAAAATTTGGACAGCAGCTGGTGCCTCAGATGCCCTAGAGCAAGCCACAAGGGCAGCATTCCATTCCCGGGTTCTCGGTTTTATGCCTTTTTCTTGCATTTTGTTCAGTAGCCTAATAGCCCAATTCCAAATCCCTCTTCTACTAGCTGCACTAAGAAGAATATTAAACTGAGAAACCATAAGCTCATAGGAAAGATTATTGGGTTTTGGGCCTTTATCTAGCATTTCCTCATAGACCTCCAAAGATGCCCACCATTTCTTAGCCTTACCCATTAGCCATATCACATGGTTGCACACTGATAGGCTTATCTCTGTGTTGTTTTCTCTTATCCTCTGATATAATTCTTTTGCAACAATGTAATGACCTTCATTAGTGCATGCCCAGATGAGGCGCTCATAAATTGCTCGTCCTGGTTTCAATCCTGCCTTATCTAGCTCAATAAGAAGCTTCAAAACATCAGTGGCCTCACGGCCTCCTCCTTTAACAAGCCACCCTCTCATTACCTGATAACAAATTCTAATGGTGAAATTCTCCAACTTGGCAAACTCATTCTCCCAATCTTCACATGAATCATTTTCAATCTCCCCCTTTTTATACTTCTCTCTTGATTCAACGAAGAATTCGAGTGCCCCTTTAGCATCCTCCATTTTCCTGTAAATTTGTAAGACTGTCGAGTAAGTAACAGGAGATGGTGATAGACCGTTTCTTGGAATCTCTGAAAAAATGTCACGGGCCTCCTGGGTCTTTCCCTGTTCAAGGTATACGGACATTAAAGTGTTTAAAGTCACTATATTAGGAAGAATCCCCTGTTTTTCCATGTCTTCAATGATTTTGCCCACTTTTTCATAGGAGTGGGAAGCCTTGGCAGCACCCAAGAGGCTGTTATAAATATAGAGATTCAAAATGGCTCCACCATTGGTAGATTTCTTCCCCCTTTTAAGCCATTCAACAAGTGCAATTGCTGGTTTTAGTCTTTCGGCCACTCCAAAACCCCGTATCATTGATGAATATACAGAGGGTGGAAGCTCCATGTCCCCCAAGACCTCCTCCACATCGTCTGCTCTTTCGGCAAACTGTAAACTCATAGCCAGCGCATGAACGTTAACCCTACCGTTTCTGATATCACTAGCCTTCTCAGCCTCTGATTCAACCAAACTAGGATTCTTGCCATCTGCTTCTCTCTCATCTTCATCTTCACAATTTACCATGAAATCTTTATTATTCTGGTTGATTTCCTTCGAATTTACAGAGACAAAACGCTCTGTTTCCTGATCCTCAAATTGTTCGTCTCCCAAATTGGGAATCATGGTTTCTTTCTCAGATTCATTGCTAAGTGGGTTCTGCTCTAAAGCCCATGAGAGAGTAAAAGCTGCCCTTAGTGAACTGCTATATGCTAAATTAACCTTTGATACCAAATTCACATAACAAAACTTCTGTTTAGATCCACTTGTAGCGAACTCAGACCAAAACCCAATATTACGGTGATGAAATGAACTTACATTTAGGGAATAAATGATTCTCAGAGTACCCAACTGAGAATAAATATGTGGGTTTTTATTAGGTAAATAACAGCCACTACTGTAACTTAAAGAAAGACCAAACCCCATTGTTTACTTCTCCCTCTTCTTCCTACTTGTAGCATGGATGAAAACCCAAATCAGAAACTACTTGGACAAGGATTAACAAGCACAATTAGGCATGAGAAGCTCGAATTCTTGCCTCTTTCCACAAATACAGGAAAAATCACAGTACCCCACATAAGAATTGCTCATATTATGCAATAAACAGTAGCTTTTTCCCATGAAAAATGCAGATTTGATTACATACCTTCTGGAAGAGGATGGACATTGCAGATGAGAAAGAGGTCAAAAGAGCCATTTTCTCTGCTAATTATCTACCATTCGTAAGCTTTTTCGATTAAAATGAACAAGATTTTGGTCCATAGCTTGGCCTGACGAGAATTAGAAAAATGAGAAAAAACTGGATATGAAACTTGCAGCTTCAAAAAAGTGCCATTTTTCTATGTAAATAAGTTCAGAATTACTGGTTGTTTCTGCTGGCATAGTCGTTCATTAACTCACAGCCATTCATTGAGAAAGCTCCCTTTACGAGATATCCAAATAGATAGTAAATAAAACTTGAAAATTGCTGTGCTTTTTCAGAAATTCAAGTTCATACATGTGGTTTTCTTGGAATTATAGGAGTTTTTCTTTCAACCAAACTTAATAAAAGAAAAAAATTGACAAACGAAAAAATTACATGTCGGTATGGTTCAGATAGAAACTAAACTTAGCACCTTAAAACCCCATCCAAAAAATATAATTTCAAAATCTCGCAAATTGTCATCTCAACCTCGAGACTTGGAGAAGAGAAAATATGAATTTTAAGTCTTAAACATAGTGCATGTAATAAATTAATTAGATTGCCTATTTTCGAAATTTTCAAACATTTGGAAGAGAGTTTTAGAAAACATTGGGATTATCTCAACATTGACAGTTACGGACAAGAAGAAAATCAGAATTTTAAATCTTGAAAATAGTGTATGTAATAAATTAATTAGATTGTCTATTTTTCAAAATTTGAAGTGCTTATACATTTACCATTGCTGAAATTTTGAATTACATAACTAGGGATGCATAAGGTTTTCGACACTAGACTACATAGTTAATTTGATCGTTTAAAGCCTAGGCTCTATATGAACTTTTCCCTTAAATAAATTTTAGAGATGTGCCTTACTTCTCTCTAGCATAAGGAGGGTGCCTCACATATCTCACTGTTATAAGTTTTTGTAGGTGCTCCTTATCTAAACTATTTTTGAACTTACAAATTTCTTGACAAATTTTTTTTTGATAAACCACAAGGGTTCTCAACTTTAATATTGAGGTGCAGCTTTACTTCTAGTTGGAAGTCTAGGCCTTATACTAATCGCGCCCTATGATTGGGAAATGGCAAAATATACAATGACGTAGTTAAGAGGATTTTCCTACTTTTGAATTTTGAAAGAATTACAAAATACCACATGAGTATTTTCAAAAAAAAAAATATTTTTATGCTTAAAGGTGTAAATTTTTCATGGATAATGATTAAAAATTACCGATCTGACTCAAAATTATCCAAGTTGGGAGGAAACAAAAGGTCTTCGGTTTTGGAAGCTATGAACCAGAAACTAGCACCGGTTTGAATGAAATCGGTGAATCGGGCGATTGTTTGTAAGGAATCAGGCGATTTCAGGGTCCTTTGAGTAATCGCATTAGTCCCATCTGAACTATCATTTTATGTGGCTTTTGTGACTAGTTTTTTTGCCACTTTTTCCATTTGATTCAGATTTTGTAATTCTGAGATACAACCTCAACTGTTTCATCTTTTATTTCATGGAAAATGGTTAATGGGACTCGCCATTTCCGAGATTTACTTTTCAGGTTTCATGTTAGTACCAAAAAGTTTAAATGGTATAAAATGGCGAAAAATGGTTAATGGGATTGTGTCAACATTTTTTGTTGATTGATTTTTAAATTATTTCATCTCCATTTAAGATTTTCTAAACGAATTTTTGCCATCTTAAATTGAGTTTTTGCCATACATATATTCTTCATAACCAATGGTTTAAAAACGGATCGGTGACCAGGATCGGGCTTCCAAAAAACCGATTCGGATCGGCAAATCGGCGATCCGGATCGGGAATCGGGTGAATCGGTCAGAATAAAGCTTCAAAAAAATCCGAAAAAATTATTAAAATTCATTATAAATATTGTTTTTTAGGAATTCAATAAGAAATGAAGGTACTCTATTAAGAATTTTCATGTTTTTGAATGAATATGCGAATATTGATATGTTCTTTCCCTGCATGAACCGCCATTCAGCATTTAATTTACATCACACAAAAGGATAAACACATAATTATCATGGAATAAGTATATCAACATACATGGACTACAATAAAGCATAAAATTAATAACATATGATTTAAAAATAAAATGATAGACGACGTTATTGTTCTTCTTGGTCACGCTGGTGCCATTGATTGAATTCGTTTAACAATTCATTGATTCGATCTAAAAACGAATCATCGAGATTAGCAGACGTCTGACTATTTCCAAATCCCTGAGTGTTAGTGTTTTGTTGTGTTCCCAATCTAAAATCCATTAAGATTGTCCATCCTTTATGCTCACCTGCATTGTCGTGCTCATCCCTACACTGTTGCTGTTGGGACTCGATATGTGAATAATATGGCTGGGATAGGGTGGTCTCAGAATCATCATCTCTCTCATTTTCCCTTTGAATAATATAGATTAAAAAAAAAAAAAAACAAATTTTCAAAAAAATCGATCATGGATTTAAAAAAAAAATCACAAATTTTCAAAAAATTCTATCATGGATTACAAAAACAAATTCGATCATGGATTACAAAAAAAAATCACAAATTTTCAAAAAATTCAATCATGGATTACAAAAAATTCGATCATGGATTACATAAAATTCGATCATGGATTACATAAAATTCGATCATGGATTACATAAAATTCGATCATGGATTACAAAAAAAAACAAACATAAAAAAACAAAAAATTTAATCGTGGATTACAAAAAAAGAAAAAAACAATTCGATCATGGATTACAAAAAATTCAATCATGGATTACAAAAAACTCTATCATGGGTTACAAAAAAAGCAAAAAACAAAAAATTCAATCATGGATTACAAAAAAAAAAACAAACATTTCGATCATGGATTACAAAAAAAAAACAAACATTTCGATCATGTATTACAAAACATTCGATCATGATTACAAAAAATTCTATCATGGGTTACAAAAAAAAAAAAAAAACAAAAAATTCGATCATGGATTACAAGAAAAAAAAACAAACATTTTGATCATGGATTACAAAAAATTCGATCATGGATTACAAAAAAACAAAAACAATTCGATCATGGATTACAAAAAAATCGATCAAGTATTACAAAAAAATCTATCATGGATTACAAAAAAAAAAAAAAAAAAAAAAAAAAAACCGTACGGACTCGCCGATTCACTGTTCCGACTCGCCGATTCCGTACAGTGAATCGGCGAGTCACTGTACAGAATCGTCCGGTTCTCTCTAGAACCGGACGATTTCCGATTTTTCAGCCGATTCGATCCACTTTTACGATTTCCGAGTCGAACCGGGCGAGTCCGGTTCGACTCGGCGTTTTTTAAAACCCTGTTCATAACAAATCCAATTTCATCCCAATTTTTGAGCTCTTGGATCGCTTGAAATGGCAAAAGTCATTTGAAGAATGTAATGATCTTAGTTCATACTTGAGAGAGAGAGACATGAAAAGGAGATGAAAAGACCTAATTACAAAGATCATTTTATTATTTTTAATTAATTAAGAAAAAAAGATTTGACAATGATGATGATAATTCCATAGTTTTCAAGCAATAGTTCAAAGGTGCACATTGATTTCTCTTTTTTCGAAAATAACATTGTGCCTTTCATTTTCTATTAAAAAGATATTAAATAAGCGGTCAAACAACTTTATAATATAATTAAGGTTGACAAATCCTCCCATTTAACATAAAAAGGGTTACCTATTAAATTCCATTTGACTCAGGTACCTCTTTAAAATATTATAAATGACCAAATTGTCTTTGTATAGGAACGAGATTATTGAATATATACTGGCATTTTGATAATTAAAAAAGCATATAAAAAAACCAATTATTTTTAGTTCAAGGTGCCTGCAATCACTCTTATCCATTAGATGTCAAATTCGAGGGCTTGAGGTGCGTCATGAAATTCGAGAAATTTTGTTTTGAACTTTGATTTTAGTCAATGATACACTTACAACCACTAGATTTAAAATCCGACAAACAAGAGTGATTGCGAAATAAATGGTCATATAGTATATATACCATTCGTTGTTCAGATTTAACAACACAAAACTAGCTAATGATGATAGCACAACTAGATGTTTTGGCCGAGTAAGAAGGAACTCACCTTTTTTAATTGTTAGTCCTTGTCTGTGCGAAACTTGACCTAAAAAACGTACAATCGAGACCAACATTGGGACAAAGAGACCTACATCAATTTAAAAGGGAAAAAGTGGCATGGGCCCTTGGCGGTAGTAGTGCTTGGGCCCATGATGATGTCTCATATTTCATTCTCACAAAATGATATAGGCCCAAATCCCCACTAACTTATCACTTTTGGGAATGGGGCTTAGGTCGTGGTGGTAGCATTTCATTGTGGTTTCCATTCTCACCATTAACATGACCCCACTAATACCTTAAAAAAACTAATTGCTAATCTACTTGAAAAAACGGGTGGAGGCCTGTCTTCCCCACTAAATTACTAAAAAAAAATAAAAGCGGCTCGGACACTTTGTACATGAACCTAATTTATGGGAAAGGTGATCATAACCTCGATATAAGTATCTTCGTTTCCTCTTGATCTTCTCAGAAAAGGAGTTTTGATCTTTCTTCTCTTGATCGAGAGAACTTAGGTGAGGCTCCAATAATAATTACATGAGGGAAAATAGACTTGGGTGGGGCTGGTCATGTGTAGCACATACCAAATACAATGCAAATTAGGAGGTACGAGTTGGTTCAAGTAGAAAGCTAAAAGGATAGGCCTTGTTGGATTTGGTGTTATCCAAAATCACCCACACAAAGAAATTTCATATTATGTGGGATTGAAATTGATATTAATAAGTTTTTTAAAGGAAATAGAAATCTAAAAAGATTAAGACTTTTGGATAAGTATCTTGATTTTTGAGATATATGTAAGATCTCTAGGAAGTTTATCATGTAGTGTAGACTTTTAAGCTCATATATATGAGATGAAAGTACAGATAATTAGTGTGCTCTATTTAAGTCACCATATAGGAATGATGATTTTTCTAGAGAGAGATGATGATAGGGCCTCCTGTACATAAGATGTAAAGTTTCCTCTCAGAGAGAAGAAACTTCTTATGTAAAGAAATTTTACGATGGTGTCTCTTGTAAACTCCTCAAGATCGAAAGACTGATTCTTTGTAGAGAAGCGGTTTCCATTGAAATTTTGGGTGGTTTCACTTTTTACTTAGAGAGAAAGAGAAGAACGCTTCCTATGTAAATAAATTTTGCGATGGTGCCTCCTGTAGACTCTTCAAGATTGAGAGGTTGGTTTATTGTAGAGAAGCGGTTCTTATGGAGACTTTGGGTGGTTTTTTTTTTAGTTAGAGAGAAAGTCAGTTTCTCATTGCTTTCAAATCTCTATCTGGTGTTGTCGGTAATGGTTGCCACAAGTAAAGCGAAGAAATAGAGAGTGGTTTAAAATGATTTGCTCCATGGATTTTGTCAAAAGTTAGAGAGATAGCTCTATGTTCCAAAATCTTTGATATAACTTTCTTTGGTATTGTGGATTTTAGTTTGCTGTGCTTGTGGATATAGCCCTTCTGGGGTGAACCATGTAACTTTGTGTTCTTATGGTGTGTGTTTTATGTTTTATTTCTCGTGCTTTACTTACTAAAAATCAACCCATTGGGTTTAAAGCTTCCGTGCACTACAAGCCTAAAAAGACATAGTTATAGATAGTGAAAAAAGATGTAACGACTTAAGTCCTCATTGAAAGTATGACCCTTGATAGGGCTGAATGACGAACCAAAACTTGTGTAGTCAACCCCAAAACGCTGATGATGATGATCTCTATATTTCTTCCGAAGACTCTTGGGCTAAAGCTCTTGAAAATTGAAGGGAAGGTTACAATCCAAAAATCCCTCAATACCCAGGCAAGGGGTACATGTAGACTTTTGGGGAGTTACTTTGAGATTGCCCGGATTTTAGTGGCAAGGGCAGCAAGTTAGAGGCAAAACAAGGTGGATTGTCCCTCAGTGCAGACTACTCTGATCTCACCAACAGTTTCTGAAGAATGAGTCAGTTTCCAACTCAAATCTCTCAAAATTGGGGGTTTACTAAGCAAAATTTGTTATTGATCAGATGGGGAATTGGGTTGGGCATCCCTTGTTCCAAATCTCATGAAAATACTCCTCATATTTTGGGAGATTTGAATCGATCAAGTGGCATTGGTCGGGATGCGAAAGTGTGTAGCAGTCACAAAAAATCCCTTTATTTGATCTAATCTTGAATCAACTCGTCTTGATTTTTACATAGGCTCGAGCATTTGAAAAGGATTTAACACACCAAATTTCAACTCAAAATGCCGTGAGGATTGGGGAGAAATAAGCCATAGATGGTTGAGTACGTATCGCAGTCTGCAAAAACAAGAAATTTCAAACCCACTGACGGTTCCTCCTGATTTGTCGAAATGACATGCATTTGGAGGGTAAGCCTGAAATACTCTAATATTAAACCCTCATCAAGTTTCATTGTAATCTGAGATCATTTGTTATGACTTTTTATACATGGCCAGATCAGGCACCGTTCATTTTGATCGATACTTCCCAAAGCAAGTGGTCCAATGGTTCATCATTTCTTTGTCGAAATTTATGGAGAGGTCGTTTGAGCATGCTTTTAGAAACCTCCAAGCTTCATCCCATTCCTTGACTGTTCAATGGGTCGGTGAAGGATGTTTATGGATCCTGACAATCCAACTTCTAAAGGAAGTATATTGTCCAAGAGTCCAAATAGTATTTTTGGATTTGGATCCAAAATTTAAATCCAAATACTAATTTGGGAAAAGTTTATATAGAGCTTAGGCTCTAAACAATCAAATTAGAGCCTACCTCAAAACTTTCACTAGAAGAGGTAGTTTTGATGCTCAAATATCATCAAATTGACATCACGACATCAAGATGGGTGGACACGAAAAAAAAATCGATTTTTGGAAATATTGCATCTTGTAATGCATATTTGGACCATCAATTTTCAAGATTTTCAAGTCTTCATATATATGCTTGATCTATAGTAATTTTGAACATTCGAATTTTATAACTAAAAATGAAAATATAATTTAAGGCGATCACAAAATTTTTCAGTATTGAAACTATATTTCTCGACACTATTTGAAGGCAGGCTCTAATTTAATTGTTTAGAGGCTCGGCTCTATACAAACTGCACCCTATATATATATATATATATATATATATATATATATATATATATATATATATATATATATATATATATATATATATATATATATATATATATATGGAATATTCTAAACTTCACAACCTTTCAAATTAGAAAGGTTCAAGATAGAAATATATTGATTTATATATAAATATGTAATTTTTAAAACTTTTAGAAGACTTAATAGGAATCACATGTACAGTTTTGGATCAAAACTGGATTTGGATTCCATATATAGTTTTCGGATCTAGATCCAAATCTGAACATTGATCCAATCGGATCCGGATGTGAATCTCATGAATACTTTTCGGATCTAAATCTAGACCTGGGTGGATCCAGACCCGATCCAAGGTTTAGCTTTGCATGGCTAGTAGGATGTGAAAAAGTTGTGATATGGAGCCTCTATTATGTCCTCAAGCTCATTTGGCAATGACATCAATCTCCATGGGGCACGAGTAGGCTCTAACTTCTACATCATCGGCTGAGGCTATTCCACGTGGTCACGAGCATAATAGCCTAACATTACCCTTAAAATCTTTAAGGACTCACCCTATCCCAACTCTTGTTAGGTTATATGCGAGCTTCCATCAAAATTTAGTTTGAACTTTTTGTCAACCCCACTCTTTCTTATTGTCTTGTGCCACATCACCTCTTTGAATTATGACAATTGTTAGGGATTTCCATTAAGGGTGCAGTTAGCATACAGATACATCCGTAGGTAGGGGTAGAGGTAAGGTGCACCTTCAAATTTTATCATGGTATATAATTTTGATGTAAAATGTTCTAAAGATTATCTCAAAATCTATTTTTATATCTAATTATAAAATTTTAAATTTCAAAAATGGTTAAAATTAAGTAGATTTATAAATATATCAAAATCTTGAAAATGGACGGTGTAGATAATATATTGTAAAATGAATTATTTTTGAGATTTAAAATCTTTTTATTCTTTATAGTCATACATTTCGATGTCAAGATGATCAATCAAAGGGTTTTTCAACATTAAAACTACCTTTTCCGAAAGATTTTTTAGGGGCATCCGTAGTTCTACATTATAAGGTTGCATCCTTTTTCCTTCCATTAATACCTCTTTGCGGTAGAACCACCAAGTTTTGTTGAATGGGGAATAATAACATCTATTTGTCCCCTGCAACAACAAGATCCATAGGCTGTGTGCATGATGCCAATGTAAAAATAGACAGATTGCAATTCCATTTATTATTATTTTTTGCA
Source organism: Amborella trichopoda (assembly GCF_054954075.1). NCBI lineage: Eukaryota > Viridiplantae > Streptophyta > Magnoliopsida > Amborellales > Amborellaceae > Amborella > Amborella trichopoda. Next base: position 47,900,068 of record NC_142341.1, on the reverse strand, counting down.
TAACATGTACACATTAATAAGAGTGGCTCCTCTGCTTCCTAAGTCATCAATTATTAGAGGCTTCCCTGGCCTAACATCCATGAGAATGCTTGCGCCTTGGCAATGATAGTCTCCATATATCCTAATGTAATTGTTTGAAAGCTCTGTATTTTTAGCTTAGGTGGTCAAGGTTGAAAAGCCACAGGAAAACATTCCTAACCAGTTAACATGTCAAAAGAGTAAAAAAGGTAGTATGGGGAACTCATTGAGAATTCACCCCTTGGATGTAATTTGCCCTTAAAAACTTCGGGTACGGTAGGCAAATCCCCTAGCCATTTATCAAATCAGAAACTAATGCTGTTTCCTCTCCAAATCAATGGGCTCTTGAATGTTTATACTCGAGGAATTTTTTATTATTATTGAGATGTTCTTGTATCAAAAGTTACTCTCAATCAAAATCACTGTCAATTTCTTTTTTCAAACTGTATTTTTCCCTGTAGCTCTTGAGAAACACATGACAATCACCACTTTTGAAGACTGAGAGATATTTGTTGTGCTGCTTTTTCTTATACTTCTGAACAACTGCACAAGAATTCCATGATCTCTCTCTCTTCTCTAAAGAGTGAGATATTAGAGAGAGAGAGAGAGAGAGAGAGAGCTTTTCCACCTGAAAAAGAAAGAATGTAGGAGAATGTTCCCTTCTCGCATCCCAAATAATAGAAAAAGAAGTATTAGAAAGTTCAAATAAACTTCCATAAATTATTTTTTTAATTCTTCTCGATCACTTAGAATGGATAGTTAAGTAACTGCATCCAATTTGAACTCCACATGAGACAAATTAAAAATCCCGTTCCTGATCCTTCCATAAATTAAAATTACTTTTCATGGAGCGTTCCATAAATTAATATTAGATCCCAACAGCATTTCACATCTATAAATTACTTCCATGAAAGCTTCCTAAACTGGGTCCGATCGAGTCTAGTAATAAAAGCATGAATTTCTTATAAGAAATAAAATATTTGTGGTGTTGGGTTTTAAATTTTTCGGGGGAAAAGTATAGGTCATTGTCCCTTACAAATTCATTAAAGGGGGCGTTACAAATTCATTAAAAGGGGTCGAAACAATCTATGATGGGGTTTCTTTTTATTTTTATTTTAAATGATACCCCCTTAAAAAATATCTTGAAAATACTCAAATATCTTGAGCCACATCCTAGTTTGGGCTGGGGCCGGCATAGGGCTGGCCCTATAAGGACCCCGGCGCCCAGGCCCAACCCATTCCTGGCCTAATCACGTAAAAGGTTGAGTACCACTCGCTTGTTTAGGATGAACCAAATTGAGATGAACAAGGCAATTTAAGTATTTTGAAATGAAAAGAGTAAATCCCTTAATACTAATTAGGATCTTTAATAATTGGGAAAGGTTTCTATATTTTTCCTACAGTATAGAAATTCTATCATCTCTCTACCATCCAGCCGTTCAATTTTGATCAAGAGAGCCACTTATCGTTTGATCTTCGATCCGACGTCTCAAAGTATTTTATTTTTAGTTTTTTTTTTATACAAATTGTATGAATATGAAGTTTGGTACATGTCATCTTCTCATTAGGGCGCACCTATAAAAAATATTAAAAATAAATTTTCGATAAAATATAATGACCAAAATACCCCTTAAAATTTACAAGGGTATTTTAGTTATTTTATTTTATTGAAAACATTTTTTTTATATTTTTTCGCTAGTGCAAGTTTATAATAGAAAAATGGACGTCCAAAATGTCATGTTAAAATAGTTTATAGAAAAAAAATTAAAAATAAAATAGTGTAAAGACTTGACATTGTGATTAAGACAATTTTAGCCCGTGATTGAGACAATCTTAGCCCTCCATTCAGAATTAAAGGTTGGATAAAGGGTAGATAGAACTTCTATGCTGTAAAAAAAACATAGAAAGCTTGCTTTAGATAAAGTATTACGACCCCTTAAACCATATTTCCCAATTTTCCCCAGGGAATCAACTTTAATGTAGCAGTTCCCCCGTTATCAAACTGTAAATAGTAACCACGTCTTCCCAAAAACAAACATCCAATGGTTTGGCTTTTCCCTCTCAAAAGTATGAGAGATGAGTTTTTCTATGAGATAGTGTAAGAACCCTAACTTTTTAGAGAGAGAGAGAGAGAGAGAGAGAGAGAGAGAGAGAGAGTGCTCATTTTTGTATCTTTGTTGGCTAGTGTAACAACCCTTTTGATGGCATTCTAGGTATGAAGTCATGCTAAACAAAACTATGATTTACTTTGGTGGCGATGATTCTAGATGAGAAATGGCATGATCCGGAAGGACCACGTACACCGAGCCCAAAGAATAATGATGCAAAATGCAAACAAAACCACCAATATACTAACTTAATGTAATGTAAAATATTAACATCTTTAGCGGTTTGTTTAAATATAATAAACAAAGGGAATTGCATAGTTATTATTAGGAAACACCTCATCGTGGCTCACCATAAGTTTGTCCACCATACTATGCAGCCATGATCCATCACACACAATGCAGCCACTCACATAAGGAGAGAGATTCAAAATGCCGAGTTAAATTATCAATAGGGAATTCGTCTTTTTGAGTAAAAAAGAGATGTGGTTTTTATTAGGTTGCAACATTATACAATCCAATTAAGGCGCACCTCCAAATTTTATCATTTATCATGAGGTGCAATCTTGGTATAAATTTGTTTTTAAGATTATCTTAAAATCTATTTTTATATTTAATTATAAAATTTTAAACTCCAAAAATAGTTTAAATCAAGTAGATCTATAAACATATGAAAATCTTGAAAATGGATGGTCTAGATAATGTGTTGTAAGATGCACTATTTCTAAGATTCAATTTTTTTTTTTTTTTTATATTCATACACATCGATGTCGAGATGATTAATTAGAGGGTTTTTCAACATTAAAGCAACTTTTCCTATGTACTTTTGAGGTGCATATTTAATTTTACATTTTAAGGTTGCAACTTTATATAAACTTTTTCTTAAAAAATTCATGTTAGTTTTGAGATTGCTCGAGCAGCCTCGCCAGGCCAAGAAGTGTTAAAAAAATAAAAAATATTAAAAAAATTAAAGTAAAATTAAATGCGAGCAGCCAGAGCAAGCCAAGAAGTGTTAAAAAAACAAAAAAAATAAAAAAAATAAAAAAAATAAAAAATATTTAAAAAATTAAAGTAAAATTAAATAGAACACGTCTAAATGAGGTAAAAAAAATAGTTTTTTTAAAAATAATCTAAAAAAAAAAATGTAAAAATAAGTTTCTATGGCCAAAACACTTTCCAATATTTTCTAAAATAACACAAATCATAAAAAATAACATATTACAAATAAATAACACGAATCCAAGTTGACTCGGCCGCGTTGCGCTTCACTGGTTTTGAAACTTACACTTTGGCAACAAACAAACACATAAAAAGACGAATGAAGAATCAAAATAATAATGAATGGGAAAAATATAAGAAAATTTGTCAAAAATGAACTAAAGAGATAAATTATGTAACAATTAATTTGTTTTTTTATTTAATATTAAAAATTCCTTATAAAGACGCTAAACGTGAGTTGCAATAGTTGATGTTTTAAATGTATTTTGATAAATAACCAAAATACTAAATAGTTGAAATTTAGATAATCTTTCCAAAAATATACAAGTTACACATTCCTACATCAGGTTCAAATACCATGTTACAACTGCTACATAAATTAGTAAATTACCTCTTATTTTTTATCACATTTAACAATTGTAACATAAATTATTAAATTACCCCTTATTTTTTATCACATATATACCTAACCCTAACTCTATGATATCATCAGGTGTACAGGTGAAATTAAATAAATGCATTGAACATATCCATAAAACAGTCATGAAAGGCGGTTAAGAACAGGAAGAAAGGGTGACCTAAATTTAAAACCTGGTGAAGAGAGAGAGAGGGTATGCTAAAAAGAATCCTTAATTGCAGTAATGAAAGAATGAGTGCCCTCTTTTTGGGCTTTACAATCAAGGGCTAATGAAACCCAGCAAATTCACAGAAGTTAGAGAGAGAGAAAGAAAAATGGCAGAAAGAACTCTTGCTTGTAAAAATGAAAGAATCGCAGCCTTCCAGGTCCTCACATCAAGGGCCAATTAACTTCTATGAAACTCATCAAATTCCAAACCACCTTTGCACAACCCCCACCCCAACTCTCTCTCTCTAACCCTTCTTCCTAAACACCACCTCCGTGTCAAGCCCGAACCCATCAACCCTCCTCACCCTCACAACGTCGGAGCTCTTGAACAACTGAATCAATGGCTCGACGCTCAACAGATCATTCGCAGAGTACTTGTCCCCCCTCCTCTTGATCGCCACATGAAGGACGCACACTCCACTGGGCTTCAGCGTCCGTTCGATCTCGGCTACAAACCTCTCCGGATACAGTGCGTGATCAAACACGTTCGAGAATTCGAAATCGAAAACTGCATCGTCAAAAGGCTGTTTATGAAAATCACCCTGCAACACAAGAGGAGGAGAAGGAACCAAATCGATTCCTATAGAGTCCTGAACGCCAATCTCTCTCAACGCTACCACTTCTTGGCCGACTCTCGCTCCGATGCAAAGGGCCTTGGAATCGTTTCTCAACAGATTTTGGTCCTTCAATTCACGAAAGAAGAGAGAGAAGACGTCGATTTTTCGACGCCAATCTCTGGTTTTCCAGAGGCTGATGAGGGTGGGATTGAGAGTTTTCTGGAGTTGTTTTTGGATGTAATCATCGTAGGATTTGAATCCTGGACGTATGAGAAGCTCTCTTGTTGGGGTGGGTTGGGTTTGTAGAGAGAGAAAGAAGAGGAGGGCGATGAGAGAGAAAGAGATGCAGGTGAGGAGGAGGGTCTTGGTGGAGGAGGAGCGCATGGTTTTTGATGGATGGGAAGCCGGGTTTTCTTGTTTTATGATCCGTTTGTTTCTCGCTCCTCTTTAGGGGAGGGCGGTTAGGCCACTTTCTCTCTCTAGATTTTTTTTTTTTCACTTTCTCTCTCTAACTATGGTTTTCTCGCCTCCGAATGTTTTTTTCTCGAATCTGTCCATCTTTTAAATGAGTTTCTCATTATAGTTTACCACTTTCCTCTCTCTCTCTACGCGTGGACTTTTATTTCTTCTCTTCTTTTTCTTATTGGCGCTTGTGAGCTTTTGACTCGTGGGGTATGTTAGCGTGATTTAGACGGGGAAGTGGGGATAAAGGATTAGAGCGGTTCCCTCGACTCTCTCTTGTATTTGGATTAACTCGAAGACTATCTCTCACACATTGCTAAATCTTATCCTTTCCACGTTTCTCTATCATGTGGGTAGGATTGGCAATGTCCCGGTCGGCCCAGGGGCTTGGCCCACAAACTGTGACCCGAGGGTTGGTAAAAGCCCGTGCTAGTAGGGGTAGCAACGGGTTGGGTCAGGTCCGGGTCCAACCATGTCTAGACCCAAAAAAATCATATGGGACCCGAACTGGAAAATATAGTGTGGGATCCAAACCCGACTGGTTCCGATCGGACCCTACTAAAAAAATTAAAATATCAATGTATTTAACTATATTAAATATATTTGGATCCGAAAAATATCACGAGACCCAAACTGAATAGTGTTCGACTCCAACAGTTGGATGCAGACGCAATCCACCAGTCAAATTTTTTGACCTGTACCCAGACCCAAATTGGGTCAACTTCTCTGGTCCAGGTCCATTGCCACCCCTACATGCTGCCCGCGGCTCTCTTTTTTTTTTTCCTATTAATTTTTTATCTTTTTAGTCAGGTCTGGCTATACAATAATCCTGTTTGGGACAGGCTGAGCTTAGGCTGGCGCTATGGAGACGAGGGCAGGGCCGGGCCGGTCCAAGTCTGGCCCTCCTGTTGCCACCCTTAAATATGAGGTAAGTTGGATGTTGCATTCTCTCTCCGTGACGGCGTTTAGCGTTTCCCTGGGACGGGGTTCTGCAGCGTTTCTTGAGGTTTATTATATTACAAAATAAGGCCATGTCTTTCGAATTACCAAAGAAAAAAAAAAAAAAAAGCCTCAAATTCTAAGGTCCCAGGTACGCTTGTGGGTTTCTCCCGAAGAAGTGAATTCCCAAAATGGTCCTGGAATCTTGAGACTTTTAACTTTTATAATTGCCACCGTTTATGATGTTTCTGAAATTTAGACAAATAGCCACTTTATTATCCTAAAACCTAACCCCTTGATCATATCTTTTTTATTTTAAAATTTTCCATGACCCCCTTGATAATAAATTTTGATTTTAAAAGTTTCTATGACCTCACAATACCCTCTCTTCTCGAACCCATTACTTGGTCACAAGCTCTCTCCCTAATTAAACTAAAATGCTTAGGACCTTCTTTTCTTGCTATCCAACACTCGAATCTTGTTTTCCTCTTTAACATACACAACAAAGAACCAACAACACCTTAATTCCATTCAAAAACTCAAACTGAAAGGGGTTGTGTATCTATTATCATGAAAAGAAATCGACTTTTTATCTCATAAATCATTTTGGTTTAAGAATGATTTTTTGTCAGGACTTGCATATGTTAATGTGGGACATACAATTTTTATTAAAGGAAAACAAAGCAAAGCTTATTACAATGGTTAAAGTGTACTTTTTAGAAATCATATTAGTTATTATTTTATTTTATTTTGAGTGATTTAGTGAAGTTATATTTGTAATTTTGTTTAATAGGAAGTCATGAAAGTTTTAGATGGTTAGTAATCATTGCTATAAATAGGTAATTGTTGTTGTAAGTGGGGTACTTATTGTAGTAAATATGATTGCAAGTTTATGTACCTCATTGTTTATTTTTTTATTTTTTGTCATCTTGATTGTTTTTTTTTTGTCTATTTGGTGGTAAGTCTTGAACTAGTGTGACATTGTTACAATAATTGAGAAGCAGATTGTTCTGGTATTGTGATATCCATCTTTCTCCATATATTATCAGAGCCACAAATGTGGTGGTTATATTGTCTTGATTCACTTGATAAGGAAAACCGATTGTATTCTTGAAGATTGATTAGGGTGGAAGGTCGAATGATTGTAGTGTTGAGCTGGTAACTCAACTCAAAGTGATCTTTATATTTCTCAATTGTTCTTAACGATCAATAATATTTGCTTGGAAATCTCTCTTGTTGATATTTGAAGGCACGAATGAAGCAATCATCATTTGTGGGTTGAAGATAGAGTATATTCCCTATGTTTCTTTTATTCAAGAGTGGGTTAAACAACTATCTTTGGTAGAGTTCGAGAATCTCATTGGTGACCTGTCAAATGATTGGATTTTCAATTTTGGGAAGTGATGGAGATGATTGCATCACACTTAAGAGCTAAACATGATTTTTCTACTTGAAATTACTTTAAAGTAGAATATTAAGATTGTTAAAACATATTTTCTAGAAAGCATATTAGTTCTTATTTTAATTTATTTTATTTTGAGTAATGAAGAGATGTATTTATAATTTTGTGCAATAGGAAGTTATAAAGCTACTAGTTGGTTAGTAGTTATTGCTGTAAATAGATAGTTATTATTATGAGTATGTAGTTATTGTAGTAAATATGTGTGTAAGAATCTCTATTTAAAGATATGTATGTTATAGGGAAATTGAGTATCATGTATCAAGTTTGTAATGTTTTTATACATCTCAATTTTTATTATGGAATAAAAAATTGTTTTTTTCTACTTCATCTTGATTGTTCTTTTTTCTATATCTTTGGCGGTGAGTATACAACTAATGTGAGATTGTTAGACTAATTGAAAAGTAGATTATTCCCGTATTATGACATCCGTCTTTCTCCAAAAGTTTATATTATAATTCTATGCATAATTTTTTTGAATTAATTATGAAACTTTTTCTTGAGCTTATATCATACTTGTATTGGCATTTTCTATGAAAAAAATTAAATTTAAAGGAGGCTATCCATGACTTCGTAAAAACCCAATGACGACATTTTGGTCTTTTCAACCCTTGTATGTAGGCGATTATTTCGGTGTTTCGCTAGTGACGTTATGATGACGTTAAACAGAGTCAAAAGACTCGGAATAATAGTGTTTAAAGTTGAGCGTGTATACTATGTTCGCGCGGGAGTGTGGTGTACAAATATTCCTATCAACTAAGGAGGATTGTTTTTAAGGAAAAAGTTTATATAGAGCCGAGGCTCTAAACAATTAAATTAGAGCTTACTTAAGAACTTTAGCTAGAAGAGGTTGTTTTGGAGCCTAACTATCCTTAAATTGATCATCTCAACATCAAGATACATGAACATGAGAAAAAAAAAATAAATTTCAAGTTTTGGAAATAATGCATCTTAATTTTTTGGCCATCAATTTTTTAGATTTTCAAGTTTTCATATATATATATATGCTCTATCTACAATATTTTTGAAGCTTTAAATTTTATAATTAAATATATAAATATATTTTGAGGTTATCAAAATTTCCAATATTGAAACTATATTTCTCGATACTATTTAAAGGTGACTGTTTAGAGCCATTGAACCTTGAGAGATTAATTTTTTAAGTGCATTGAGAGTTGCAACTAGAAAATTCTTTTGATTGAGCTTAACCTATAGTTTGAAGAATCTGCATCCCCATAACTTGGGTCCATATATCAACCTGAGACAAAGTTTTACACGATGGAATATATGAACTGTATGATCCTGTGGGAGCATAATACCTGTTGACTCCGAAGTTCTGAAAGGCCTTTGCCAATGGTTACTCAGGAAGTATGAGCTTCCACTGGAAATTTATTCCATGCTGCATGTAGTATTCTATTACTATATACTACTATTTAGCATATAGTGGTTGTCAATGACGAAAGGAGCTCTTTTACAGCTTAGTGGGTTTATCTCCACCGTCCATCACGAACGACGGACAGCTACATGATATCATACATTATAGGATGGCAGATTGGTGGGTTTTAACATTCAAAACAGGAGAAAAAAAGAAGAAGAAGAAAAGTTTGGTAGGCCTTCAATATTTATATTGTTTGTAGGGTTAAAGGGAAACCCAGAGTAGAGGGTCAAAAGTGTACATCTGGTTGGAATGTTTGGAATGCTTAGGAAACAACAGACCAAAGTGGAGTTGATTAATAGGACACATTCATTCATAAGGTATCATTCAACTCAATTCAATAATATTGAATATAAGCATTTGGCGTGGTATTGCAGGAGCATATTGTGTACTTACTCCTTAGCACAATGCTAGTCCTAATATCTTTTCAGTGTGAATAGTTGGGATCTATTTTAGAGTCACCATACGTTTAGAGGCACCGGATGACTATTTGAAGAAATCAAATTTGGTTGCTGAGTTCTATTCGAATATGAGTGTTAACCGTTGTTTTCAATATTGTTTGAGTGGTTAGTTGTTGACATTAGCAACGTTATGTTGTTATGTTTCAAGTTCGAGTTCGATTTCTACTGCCAAGTTACTAAAATGAAATCTTCATTCAAAATAAAAAACTTTGGAATTTAAGTTTTTAAATACCCAAAATTGATAATCTTTGTTTTTTTGGTAATTCAATAGGATTAGGTCTTCTGCCTGCACTAGAAATGGAACTCAAGATTCCAGTGAATAGATGACATACTCACTTGGAGCATAGAATATTTTGACTTCATGCATTGATAATCATGACCAAGCATCGTAGCTTTTGGGTGGTGTTGGTTAGCATCCACCTTTCCTAGCCAATAGGCACCAAAAAAAACAAGCATTTTGGCCTTTGGAGGAACCAAGGCCCGTGCTCTCTCAAGGAGTTCTTCTAATTAATTGCCTCTAGGGCTGCCAACGAGCCCGGGCGCCGTAGGTGCCCCAGGCCGAGCCCTATTTCGGGCTGGGTTTGGACAAGATTCGATAAGAACTGGTGGGTCAGGCCTAGGCTGGGCCTAATAGGCTTTAAATATTTTTATTCCGGCTAGCCCTCATTAGCCCAAATTTTTTTTAATATATATCTTTACATATATTTCTTACAAGCATTTTATGCTTATAAGAAGCCGGGCTTCATATCAACATACGCTCCTTTTATTTTATGAAATCAAGCTAAGATGGCCTCAATCACAATGTCATGCCTGCACACCATTTTATTTTTTATTTTTAATAAAATATTTTGACACCAAATTTGGGTGTCCATTCCTCTCTGCACACCATTTTATTTTTTATTTTTAATAAAATATTTTGACACCAAATTTGGGTGTCCATTCCTCTCTTCAATGTCAGCTACAAAAAATATAAAAAACATATTCCGATAAAATTAAGTACCCAGTTTCTATGCGGCCAAGCCCGCATATGTAGAAATGCAGGGCTCTTAATAATCTATTTTTGAGATGGATTTTAAGACTTAATTTTTAAGAGCATGTAATCTCTAACGTGGAGATCATGAATATGAATAAATTAATAAATTTTAAAAACTAGAAATAATAATTCTAGTAAGAAAACATTTCGACCGTTAGTTTCTATTGTTTTTAGATGGAACACCTACTTGCATCCATCTTTAAGATGGATGCTTTACACTTTCTAGATCACATACTAGCTTGCATGAAACAAATTTTTTAAAATTAAATAACTAAAATATCTTTAAAATTTTCAGGAGTATTTTGATCATTTTATTTTAGGTGCGCCCTATTGAGATGATAAAACCTACCAAATTTTATCTTCATACCATTCATACAAAAAAAATTAAAATAAATTACCATGAGACATTAGATCTAGCTCGCACGGTTGGTGCTTGACTTGTAACATTATGTTTGAAGTCATCCATTTAGATTAGACAACCACGAGATGGGAGTGTAGGAAAAATAGATACGCATGGGGAAATATAATAAATTTGCCCTTATTCTATATCATATTTTGGAGGAATAATGTTCCAGAAGTAGTTTTATATTGCCAATATTAAAAATTAAGAAAGCAATTTGTAAAAAATGAATAAGCTAAATTGCCATGTCTCTTGCCTTTAAAAATAGAAAAAGAAAACCTGAAGAAAAGAAACTAGTCACAATCATATATTAATATGTAATTCTAAAAAAAATTTCTCACATTTCATCACTCACCCCAAACCATCCAATTTACAATGTAATGAGTGGTAATGAATGTAACCTTTGTGTACAAAAGATAAATGGTCCCTTTGCAAACAATCCCTTCATTAAAAATGGACAAGGAGAATTTCCTACTCGGTAAGGGCCATTAGAACAAAAAAAATATCTTGTTTATTCAAAGAAGGGATATGGTTGATTGATGGTGTGTTAACTGCATGAGGACATTCATTCTAATAAATTTATCATATTTCGAATGTAGTGGCGGCAATGAGGTTACATTGGGGATAGTACGTGCTTCATATTATTTAATTTGAATTTAAAATAAAAGTAAAAATTTCCATAGATTATCTAATTTTGGATAGAATAAGAAATTTTAAATTAAAGATCGACTTATTTATTGTGACAATTATTTTAAGTAAAATTATTTACTCAAATATATTTTATAGTTTAAATAAATTATTCAAAACTCTAAGAAAATGGAGTTACAAGAAAAGAGAAGGCATTATTCCTTTGAAAATAGAAAATAAAAAAAATTTCAGATTAAGAGAGTAGCATTATTTTTAGGGTTATGTTAGGATGCTCACACTATGACGTAATTTACCATTGTACTCAACAAATTTGGACATTTATATACCATTGTATTGTACATGAAGTTTTTTTTAATAACGGTACTTTTAGTCATTAGAAAACGTGTGACATCATCCACAATTTATCATTGTATTTTAGAAATTTGGACACTTATATGTCCTTGAATTGTACATGGAGCTTTTTTTTTTTTAATAAGGCATTAAGAAGGGTGTGACGTTATCTACTTTTGTATTGTTTATAGAGATTCTTTTTAATAAGGGTATTTTTAATCATTAGGAGGGGTGTGACGTTATCATTGTATTGTACATGGATAATAAGGGTATTTTTAGTCATTAAAAAGGGTGCGATGTTATCATTGTATTGTACATGGAGATTGCTTTTTTAATAAGGATATTTTTAGGTATTAGGAAGGGTCATGGGTCTGACATCACCCACATCAATCATTAAATCCCAACTCTATGGTCACATCCCATGTCGATGACATCATATATTTCTTAATGACCAAAACGAGCATTATTAAAATAAAAACTCTATGTAGAAAAAAGAGGTACAGAAGTGTCCAAAATCTTCCTATACAAAATAATGGTATAGAAGTGTCCAAAATTTGTTGAGTACAATGATAAATTACTCTATAGTGTGAGCACCCTATCATAACCCTTATTTTTAATATTAAATACAAGTCAACCTCATGTACCGATGATAAATGTTTTATTTATTTTTAGAAGGTAGAAAAATAGTACAAAAATATAAAAAAATAACGACACAAAGAGTTTGAAAAATTGCCTAGGTCCATGAGACATCATAATTCGCTTACACTATTCAAGAAAATACTATGCTGGTATGAAAAATGCAAGAGTTTACAAGCTATATTTCACAAGATATAAAAAGAATAGCCACCAAGGACCGCAAGAAATCTCACCCCTCTCTCTATTTTGCATGCTAATTTTTTCTCTCCACAAAAGACCATTTTTTGTAAAGAGGAAAGCCAAGAGAACTTCACGTGAGGCCCCATCCAATTCTCCCTTATATCTTGATTGGTTTCCTAAATCAATGGGATTTAGTTTCCATCAAATAGGATCTAAAAAATTATAGGATATGAATAAATAAGGGAAATTATCACAAATATATCTTAATTTAAGTTTAATTAAAAAAAAACTTCAAAGTTTTGTTTATTTCGTCTGCACCTTTTTTTCCTCATTTTTTGTTTTTTTTTACCAAAATGACCTTCGTATTACCGTAATAGTTAGTGCATTTTATAATACTTATGGAATTTTATACCGTACTTTTAGTACCGTAATACTGAGGGCATTTTATATGGTGATTTAAATACGCGAAACTTACACTAATCCTTATATGGTATTTTAAGTGCCGTACAACATGGGTTAGTGTTTATACGACACTTAAAATGCCATAAACCCTTTTCCCATTATGTTTATTTCTTTCATCTCTAATTCTTTTTATGTCTATCTATTCTTTGTTTATCTAATTCTTTTTAATATTTATCTCTTTTTTCTCTCTAATTCTATTTTATCTTTTCTTTCTCTCTCTACAATTCATTCTAAGGAAACGATGATCAAATTGTAGAGAGAAAGAAGAGATAGATATTAAAAAGAATTAGAGAGAGAAAGAAGAGATAAACATAAAAGAATTAGAGATGAAAGAGATAAACATGATAAAAGGATTTACGGTATTTTAAGTGCCGTATAAGATGAGTTAGTTTTTACAATATTTAAAATGGCGTATAATATGTTTTAGTTCTTACGGTACTTAAAGTACTGTAATTGGCTTTACGGTCATGGCCAGAGTTTTACGGTACTTAAAGTACTGTAATATTACTTGAAGTTACTATGGTATTTTAAATATCATATAAAATGATATATCTTACGGTAGTAAGAGTACCTTGAAGGTCATTTTGGTCCAAAAAAAGCTGAAAATAAGAAAAAGAGTGTAGATAAGGTAAACGAAAGGTAGGGTTTTTTTTCCAATTAAGCTTAAATTAAGGTATATTTGCTTCATGAACAGAGTTTTCACTTTCGGTTGGGTCTTTACGCTTCGCTTTAGATAATGATGCATGGTCTCGGAAAAGAAGAGTGATTTACATTCGCTTCCTAATTTTTTTTTAAAATACGAAATGCTCTATTTATTGGTGAAAATTATAAGTCAGTAGGGCACTGCCCTACTAACGGGAAAACAAAAAAAAAAAATTTAAAAATTTAGGTCGAGGATTCCATCCTCAGATTTAAGGGCAATTTTGAAACAATACAAAAAAAAAGCAAGTTGATCGACATTCTTTGTAATTTCTGCCTATAAATAAAACATTTTGTATTTTAAAAAAATTTTAGGGTCTGTATGTAATCACTCTCATTTTGCCGTATGGACTTTCAACTATACTAATGTGGGCTTTGTAGATGTTCGCATCCACATAAATGGATATTCAAGGCTTTAATGGCAATTATAGGAATCCAAAGTGAATCTCGGTTGCAGCGCTCATCTAGGCGCTATTAGATATACTTTACAACTACTTTTTAGTGTAGGTCGAAGATTCATGACAAGTTTTGGTAAAGTTTTATGTTGGCTGTCTACTCAACACAACCTATCTAATCTTGACTCAAGCTATTTTCGACTCAATTATATTAAGAAAAAAGTTTATATAAGTGCGATTCTCTAAATACTCAATTTAGAGCACACCTCAAAAATTCACCAAAAGAGGTTGTTTTGAATTCCAAAAATCCTCAAATTCATCATCTCGATCTCAAGATGTATGAACATGAAAAAAAATAGATTTCAAGTCTTAAAAATAGTGCATCTTGTAATACATTTTCGGACAGTAAATTTTCAAGTGTTCATAGACCTGCTCGATCTACACTACTTTTAAAATTTTAAAATTTCTAACTAGAGATGAAAATAGATTTTCATGCCATCACAAAGATTTCTAGTATTGAAACAACATCTTTCGACACTATTTGAAGGTACACCTTATTTTGATTGTTTAGAGGTTCGGCCTTTGACAAACCACACCCTTATATTAATCAAGGGTAAACGCGATCAAACTGCCTAATATCTCATTTCACATCTGTTATTTATTGCAAAAACCTCTACCAATATGCTACTTTTGCCTATTTGCCTCCAATGGTGAGTCTGCTCACTCGACTGTCGCCGTTTACAAAATTCATCCTTAAATATGGGTTTTGGATTCAAAATTTTTGGGTTTGCTAATAATCTCAACCATGATGATGATCATAAATCTTGATTTTTCTTTTTTGAAAAACAAAAATAATACTTTTTTCCTTTTTTTTTTCTACCACCATCTTGGGTTTTCCATCTTTGAGGTACGTTTGATGCATAACGGTTCACATATCTTGGTGAGTTGGTTGACTCACAATAACGTGTCCTTCCACAAAAAACCTTCGAAAAATTATGTCAGTACCATATTTGGTTATGGTATTTGCGGGCTAATATAATTCTAAGAAAAATTTATGCGGAAGTACGCCTGTCCGATATTTATAATATCCGACGGGTATTTTGCTCATCTTTTTTTTTTGGAAAATTATTGTTAATATACCTATATTTTACTATAATTGAAAAAAACTCTCAACTTTTCAAAACCTCACCAACACCTTTCTTACAATTTTCGGTTTTTTTTGGATAAAAATAACTTTCATGGTAGTCTTTTTACCGTAAAGAACATTACGGTAATTTAAATACCGTAATAAATTGAAAGAGTATTGCGGTAATTAAAATACCTTAATATTTTAATAGGTATCATTTTATATAGTATTTAAAATACCGTAGTAACTTCAATTAGCATTACAGTACTTTAAGTACCATAAAACTATGCCGTAAAAATTAAAACCAATTTTACGGCATTTTAAGTGTAGTAAAAACTATCTTATGTTATATGGCATTTCAAATGCCGTAAAACCCTTTCTTCTTATTATATTTATCTCTTTCATCTCTATTTTTTTTTATGTTTATCTCTTATTTCTCTCTCTCATTCTTTTTAATATTTATCTATTCTTTCTCTCTCTAAATCTTTTCTCGTCCTAACTGGGATATTTGATTGTGTCCAAATTGGCTCTTAGAGTAAGATTGTAAAGAGAGAAAGAAGAGATAAAAAAGAATGAGAGAGAGAGAGAGAAAAAAGAGATAAATATGAAGAATAATTAGAGAGAAAAAGAAGAGATAAACATAAACGGACTTAGCGATGGAATAGATAAATATAAACAAAGAGAAAGAATAGATCACCATAAAAGAAATTAGAGATGAAATAGATAAATATAAAAAGGAAAAAAAGGTTTGTCGTATAACATGGGTTAGTGTTTACTGTACTTAAAACGCCGTATAAGGGTCAGTGTAAGCCCTCACTATTACAGTACTTAAAATATTGTATAAAATTCTCTAAGTATTATGGTACTCGGTATAAAATGCCCTCACTATTACGGTACTTAAAATACCTTGTAAATTCTCTAAGTATTACAATACTTAAAGTACTGTATAACATGCATTAACTATTACGGTAATACGACCATCGTGAAGGTCATTTTGGTAAAAATAAAAAATGAAAAAAGTGTAAACGAGATAAACGAAAGTTTGGATTTTTTTTTCAATTAAACTTAAATTAAAGTATATCTGTGATAATTTATTTATTTATTCTAATTATTTTTTCCAAGTTTACTCATCGATCTGATGTTTCAAAAATCAAACAATAGTCAAGTGGACCACGAGGCTTCCCAAAAAATACAAAAGCTGTGCACGTCCGAGGTTAGACTGTCAGAGGTGTGTGACCTTGGACGATAAAGCTTGCTCAATGGAGGTGTGTGACCTTGGACGGAAAAGCTTGCTGAGAAAGTAAAGAACCCTTGCGTTCTGAGGTGAAATGACATGAGTCAAAATATTCCCCCCATTTGAAACTTCCTTGCGGTATGAGGTACAAACCTTGGACCGCATTGCTTTGTATTTTTGGAAGAAGCCTTTTGGTCCGAAGTCATAGACCTCGGATCGTAATTTATATATGGGGTTTGGTGTGTCGGTTGACATACTGAGATGATTATGCTCAATTATTTGAAGCGGCGGGATCGGGGTCGTGAAGCTTTTATTTAAATTTTTTTTAGAATCCTTTTTATTAAAATGTTTTTAGTCCGCTTTTTTTAAGAGTGAGAGTCCCATGTTTAATTTCAGTAAGAGTCTAACCTATTGTTGGAAGCAATGGTTTAAAAATCGGATCGGTGACCCGGATCGGGCTTTTCAAAAACCGATCCGGATCGGCGAATCGGCGATCCGGATCGGAATCGGGTGAATCGGTCAGAATAAAGCTTTAAAAAAATCCGAAAAAATTATTAAAATTCATTATAAATATTGGTTTTTAGGAATTCAATAAAAAATGAGGGTACTCCATTAAGAATTTTCATGTTTTTGAATGAATATGCGAATATTGATATGTTCTTTCCCTGCATGAACCGCCATTCAGCATTTAATTTACAGTATTTCGTGCTCATCCCTACACTGTTGCTGTTGGGACTCGATATGTGAATAATATGGCTGGGATAGGGTGGCCTCAGAATCATCATCTCTCTCGTTTTCTCTTTGAATAATATGGATTAAAAAAAAAAAAAAACAAATTTTCAAAAAAATCTATCATGGATTAAAAAAAAAATCACAAATTTTCAAAAAATTCTATCATGGATTACAAAAAAAAATTCGATCATGGATTAAACAAAAAAAATCACAAATTTTCAAAAAATTCAATCATGGATTACATAAAATTCGATCATGGATTACAAAAAAAAACAAACAAAAAAAACAAAAAATTCAATCGTGGATTACAAAAAAAGAAAAAAATAGTTCGATCATGGATTACAAAAAATTCAATCATGGATTACAAAAAACTCTATCATGGGTTACAAAAAAAGCAAAAAACAAAAAATTCAATCATGGATTAAAAAAAAACAAACAAACATTTCAATCATGGATTACAAAAAAAAAACAAACATTTCGATCATATATTACAAAACATTCGATCATGGATTACAAAAAATTCTATCATGGGTTACAAAAAAAAAAAAAAAAACAAAAAAATCGATCATGGATTACAAGAAAAGAAAACAAACATTTCGATCATGGATTACAAAAAATTCTATTATGGGTTACAAAAAACCAAAAAATTCGATCATGGATTACAAAAAAAATCTATCATGGATTACCAAAAAAAAAAAAAAAAAAAAAAAAAAAAAAAAAAAAAAAAAAAAAAAAAAAAAAAAAAAAAAAAAAAAAAAAAAATTCCGTACGGAATCGCCGATTCACTGTTCGGACTCGCCGATTCCGTACAGTGAATCGGCGATTCACTGTACAGAATCGTCCGGTTCTCTCTAGAACCGGACGATTTCCGATTTTCGGACGATCCGGTTCCTTTTTCACTATTTCCGAGTCGAACCGGGCGAGTCCGGTTCGACTCGGCGTTTTTTAAAACGCTGGTTGGAAGGAATACGTTCGTCCGTACTTATTGGCATGGAGTTGGTTTTAGGCAAGTTATCTTCTTGTAGAAGAGTTGCCTTTGGAACATAAAAGTTTTTGGTAGGAGTTTTGTTTTTCTATTAAAAGGGATAGGTGCGGGTCCTTTATGTTGGTATTAGTTTTAGCAGGAGTAAAGCATTTCGTTTTTGGGAAAGGTTTCCATGCTTCTCCTACCGCATAAAAGTTTTGTCTTCCCTTTACCATCCAGCCATCCAATTTTGATCAAAAGAGCCATTCATCGTTTGATCTTAGATCCGACGTCTCAAAGTATTTTATTTTTAATTTTTTTTATACAAATTGTATAAATATGAAATTTGATCTTTTCATTGAGGCACACCTATTAAAAATATTAAAAATAGTTTTTCGATAAAATATAATAACCAAAATACCCCTTGAAACTTTCAAGGGTATTTTGGTTATTTTATTTTATTGAATATATATATATATATATATATATATATATATATATATATATATATATATATATATATATATATATATATATATATATATTTGCTAGTGCAAGTTTAATAGAGAAATGGATGTTTAAAATTTGGTGTCAAAATAGTTTATAAAAAAAATTAAAAATAAAACAGTGTAGAGACGTGACATTATGATTGGGGCAATCTTAGCCCTCCATTCAGAATGGACGGTTGGATAAGGAGGAGGATGGAACTTCTATGCTGTAGGGGAAACATAAAAAACTTGCCCTTATATGATTGTCTCAGATAGAATTTTGAAGATAATGAGCCATGAGCAAAATATTGTAAAAATTTGCTCACATGTATTTTGAAAGGTTTTTCAAAAATATAATAAATTTCAAAATTCAAAAATAGGATTTTTCTTTTGTTTTTCATATTATTCTTCAACTGTTCCCAGTGCGTCCCCCCATTAGTGTCCATCTTAGAGATGGATTTTGAATTTAAATGTTCAAAAGATTCATGATCTAGTCATGGCCATCTTGATTATGGAAAAAAAAAAAGGGTGAGGTTTGTATAGAGCCTACGCTAATAAGCAATCAAATTAGAGCCTACCTTCAAATGGTGTGAGAAATGTGGTTTCATTATTGAAAATGTTTGTGATAGCCTTAAAATATATTTTCATCTTTATTTATGAAGTTTAAAGCTTAAAAAATAGTGTAGATCGACAAAGCTATATAAACTTGAAAATCTTGAAAATTGACGGTTCAAAAATGCGTTACAAAATACGCTATTTCCAAAACTTGAAATCCATTTTTTTCTCATGTCTATGTATCTTGATGTCGAGATGATTAATTTAAAGATATTTAGGCATCAAAACAAATTCTTCTAGTGAAATTTTTGAGGTAGGTTCAAATTTGATTTTTTAGATCTTCGACTCTATATAAAATTTTCCCAAAAAAAAAAGAAATTTAAATTTTAGAAGTATTCTTTTTCAGATATTTTTGCACCGTCTGTTTCGCATGCCATTTTTTCAACGTCCATCTTGGATGCTAAGGGGACCACATGCGTTCCCTCACTCACTATGTTAGGATCATTTGTTGGAACTAAAATTTTAAATATACACTCTTTTCATTTGAATGAGCAATCACAAAAAAAGGGAAATTTGAAAATAAACAGTCACAAAAAAGAAAAATTTGAAACCACAACCTAGAAAGTGTTTTTTTTAGCCCAATTAACATATGCAATCCATTTTGGTGGGACGTTTAGATCTAGGTCTTAAATAGGATCTTTTTTATTTTCAAAATTTTTAGATAACTTTATTATCATTTAATTAACAATGTTAAAAAAAGAAAAAATTGATTTTGAATTCATAATGGCCTAGATATTAAAATTTATCAAATGGATGGTCTAGATTCATTGTTAGAGATGACTCATTTTGACCATATATAGGGTGCAAATTAATTTTCTTTTTTTTTATATTGATTATTGAGATAAGAGAGCGTGTGTGCAAAATTTTTGGTCATGCAGATACTACAAACATAGTTTTCTTGAAGTGTGGTTTCATTATAATATAATAGCATTGTGACAAGATATCATTTCCCTAAATAATATATTTATAAGGGCAAGCTTTCTATGTTTTCCCTACTGCATAAAACTTATATACTTCCCCCTATCCAACTGTCCATTCTAAATGGACAGCTGAGATGGCCCCAATCACAATGTCACATCTCTACATTAATTTATTTTTAAGTTTTTTCAACAAAATTTTTGGATACCAAATTTTAGGGTCCACTCCTCTATTAAACTCACACTTATAAAAAATATAAAACAAATATTCTCAACAAAATAAAATAATTAAAGTACCCTTGAAAGATTCAAGGGGTATTTTAGTGATTATATTTTATCAAAAAATTATTTTTAATATTTTTTTTAGGTGTGCCCCATTGAGAAGATGATACGTACCAAAGTTCATATTCATAAAATTTGTAGAAGAAAAACTAAACATTAAATAGTCAGAGGTGTCGGATCTAGATCAAATGTTAAGTAGCTCACTTGATCTAAATTGGAAGGTTGAAAAGGGGAATATATATCTTCTATGCTACCGAGGAAGTATAGAAACCTTTTCCTATTTAAATAAAATTTAAATTGCTTCTTCTTTTTTTAGATTGATGATCAAGATTATCAACTTAAAATTTATTTGTTCCAAAAATTAATCTCATGGATGGATCTTGAAAGGTGACCACATCTTCAATATGAACATGGACTCACGAAATCTTTTTCTTTTACTAATCTTAGTTGGTAAGTGTTGACACAAGTCCACAGAGATGCCAAGTCGATATTCCCCAAAAGATAGCATACAGAGGTGACCACATCCCTTATCTTTTCCAAACACATTAAATTCAAGTGTTGTGACCCATACCTTTAACAAGTCGTGTAATATGTTTGACACGATTTAAAATCAGTCTGGATTTTGAAAGGTGACCACATATTCAATGTGATCATGGACTCCGCCATGCTGCCAAATCGATGCAAACCCAAAACATAACCCGAACAACATCTCTTTCCAAAGATTTTTGTGTGTTTGGCCATCATTGGATAGGGGTGGCAAGGGGCCGGGTCGACCTGACTTGACCCGAACTGACCTGACTAGGTTCCACATGGACTAGACCCGCCCAGGACTTGGATCAAGAAAGTAATAAAATAAAAATAATATTTTATATAGAGCTTGACCCTGCCGACCCGATGCCCACCCCATCTTCGATGTCATACATGACCCAAGTCGGTTCCAAGTCATTTGGACCTGGGTTTAAACCCCCCAGTCCAAAATATGAACCCAAACCTGAACCCGCGACTCCTATCATTAGATATCCCTAAGTATTTCATGCTCTTGAAGGAGCATTCTATCCATTTACTCCCTTGGGCAAAACACAATCGAGGAGTATTTTTAGGATCCACAATTTTGGGATTGTAACCTCTTCAACCCATATGCTATATTCAATAAATAAATTTTTTAAATTGTATTCTTTATGGGATATAAAAAATAAATCTCTCAAGATTGAATAGAAACCATCCAATTTTTTATGAGTGAGATCTAAGTGTTAGAAAACTCAAACCACAAACTTTTGCTTTTGAATATAACCATCCAGTAATTTTTAGGTTATTCATAAAATTTCCGATAAAAAATCTTGCCATGTCATATTTTATGTATACAATGTGCTTCCACAGGAGCATAGTATATGTGCCCATTACATATTTTAGGTCAGGGAAAAAGTTTATTTATAGCTGAGGCTCTAAACAATCAAATTAGAGTGCACCTAAAACATTTTACTAAAATAGGTTGTTTTGATGCCCAAATATCCTCAAATTGATCATCTCCACATCAAGATACATGGACATGAGAAAAAAAAAAGGATTTCAAGTTTTGGAAATAGTGCATCTTGTAAGACCGTCAATTTTTAGGATTTTCAAGTTTTCATAGATACGCTGGATTTACATTATTTTTAAATATTTAAAATTTATAATTAAAGATAAAAATATATTTTATGTCTATCACAAAGATTTCCAGCATTGAAACCACATTTCTCAACACTGTTTGAAGGTGCACTCTAATTTGATTGTTTAGAGCCTCGGCTGTATAGAAACCACACCCTTAATTGAGTGGGGGCAGTTTGTAGACATACATAAACAATGTTTAAGGTTTGAGCGAGGAATGGAGTGTGGAGAGATGATGTTTCTTTGGGTTCTTGCTATTCGCTTGGCCACTTTGGTGGTGGTGCGCTCGTGGTGGTGCAGCCAGCACCACCAAAAGGGCCCCAAGCTCGCCCCAGGAACCATGGGATGGCCCATCATAGGAGAGACCCTGCAATTTATTGGCGGCTCTGAAGGCCCTGAAAGTTTCATCAAAGAGAAGATTCAGAAATGTGGAATTCATGTCTTCAAGACCCATCTCCTCGGCAGCCCAGTCGCAGTATTTTGTGGAGCAACAGGCAACAAATTCCTGTTTTCGAATGAGAACAGGGTGCTCGTAAATGCGTGGCCAGCCTCTGTCGGGAGGATATTTGGCAATTCATTGATCACCACGACAGGAGACGAAGCCAAACGGGTGCGTAAACTCCTAATGGCTTTTCTGAGGCCAGAGGCTCTCCATAAGTTTGTTAGTCGAATGGATTTCGTAGCTCGAGAGCACCTAAAAACACGCTGGAATGGAAAACCAGAGGTGAAGGCATATGATATGATCAAGGCTTATACATTCGCGCTGGCCTGTAGCCTGTTTGCTAGTATTGAGAGAGAGGATCATAGTGCTGAGCTCTCTGTTCTCTTCACTGTTTTGGTCAAGGGGCTAATGAGGTTGGACCTGAAAATTCCTGGAACAAGGTATTATAAGGCTAAAACAGCGACGCAAGCATTAAAAAGAGAGCTGAGGAAGGAGATGGAGGTGAGAAAGGAGGCTTTGAGGGAGGGAAGGGCGAGCCCGAAGCAAGACCTATTGTCGTATTTACTCACCACTGCTGATGACCAGGGCGGTTATATGAGCGATGCAGAGGTAGTGGACAATATATTGCTCTTGCTCTTCGCTGGCCATGATACGAGCAGTTCGACATTGTTGATCGTGTTGAAGCATTTGGCCGAGAAGCCTTACTTCTACAATGAGATCCTCACGGGTACTCTCTCTGTCTCCCTCCCTGTGAATATGTCTGTAACCTAGGGGGTGCAATGTTGGGAAACCAAGAAATAGTTGCCTTCTTTGTGTTTTGTTTTGAAACAAAAATCGGTTTCTGCAGCCGCTGAAAAATTCATTGGCAACAATAACCGGTAAATACAGCCGTGTTTGTCGGGTATTGACTGCCGGTTCAGCTGCATATGTAATCTTTTGCCGGAAAATTACAATTTTTTTTTTTTAAAATAATAATCACCCCTTATAATTTTGGCAACAAAATCACTCACACATGGTCTTTTTACAAACAATAGAAATTCCAAAAATTAAATAACACATCAATAAAATAAATCTCAACTACTGATGCCATTTATACAACCTAATACTGTGCTTGAAAATATAAAATAAAGGAACAAACAATTAAAAGAAAAGATGCCGGAGATTACCTCAACCGGGCTTTTTACACCACACACCGAGTCACCACATTCAATGGCGCAAGATCAACGGTCTAGCTTCAATCTCAAACTGGGAAAACTAATTTCGGCCAAACTAGATAACCACCCTTAAATCTCTACAAAACCCTAACTCCAAAAAAAGTAGGCTTAAACCTAATTTTTTCAACCCTTAAATTAGATCAACTCTTAAATTAGATCATGAGAATGAGAGAGAGAGAGTAAGAGAGCAGGGAGAGAGGGGCGTGGCCCCTAAGGAAGAGAGAGAGGGGCGTGGCCCCTAGGAAAGAGAGAGACAGAGTTTATGGAAGAGAGATATGTGTTGAGATGGGGGAGAACCCTAATTTTTCCAACCCTTAAATTAGATCATGAGAGGGAGAGAGAGAGTAAGAGCCCGTAAGGAAGAGAGAGGGGTGTGGCCCGTAAGGAAGAGAGGGGTGTGGCCCGTAAGGAAGAGAGAGAGGGGCATGGCCCCTTGGGAAGAGAGAGACAGAGTTTATGGGAGAGAGATGTGTTGAGATGGGGAGAACCCTAATTTTTTCCTATAGTTGCATCTTTTTTGAGATTGAATATGGACCGTTGATCAAAGTAACTTGTAGGGTGAGAGATCTGAGCTATCCATTCTATAGATGGGTCATTATCCTTCTTTCTTTAAACTATTTTCCCATCAATATATTTAAATAAATTAAATCCATTAAAGATATAGTGCATACCATAAATTGCATATTCCATCTCATATTTTCTATAAGAATATTTCAATAATATCAAGTCAAGATATTCCTTCAATAATCAAGATAAGATATGCTCAATATTTCCTAATCATTATTTGACCACATGCTACATGATGTAGTTACCATTTTTAACAAACTTGAAGACAAAACAAGATAAGGCATCCAAGGGTGGGGCGTGCCACCCATGTATGGTATGTGGGGCCTCACCTAATACCCACATGGTGGGCGTACTATAGGCCCTTATGTATTTTTAATAAATATTTTTTTAAAAAATGAATTTTAAAACATTATAACTTTGTAAATTAATAACTTCATTTTTATAAGTCAAAAAATAAAAAATAAAAAATCAAAAGACTTACAAAAATTCAAATAATAAATCTAAAATAAGTTAATAATAAAATCAATACAATTAAATTAATATGATGGGAAGTTGATCCATAAGGTTCAGGAATTCAATCAACGATCACGGGGTACTCTATATTCAATTGTGGACTACAGACTACACTTGCTTTATCGAACCGATCTAGTATTTTTCATGACCCACAGTCCAAGCAGGGGCTCATTAGCGGGTCACCAAAGTCTGGTCGATTAGCCAATGAGTCGCAGTCTCAGTATGTGGATTACAGGTCCTCCCCGAGAGACAAGTCAAGGTCACCACGACTTGATGCAACCATAGTTCTATGACGCATAGGGGTATCTTTCGCACATGCATATACTTCACCCAAAGGTGGATATCAAGCTTTTCCAAACGATCTATCTATATACATGCCGTGTGATGGAACATGGATGAGGTTTTCGCCCCCGTCTCTATAGGCCTACCATCACACACAAGGGTCACACAGTCCCTCGGCTCACTCATCTAGGCATAAGCTCCGACCACATCAAGGTCTAACCCAAAAACCCTTCTCGGTTTATTTTTATGCTCAGATACCTTGGGTTTTCCAACCGACTGGCCTAGATCGTCAAACACAGTCTGTTATCCGCAAATATCATTTACTTAGTATGGTTTTCGAGGGACCACACTCCCACTGAGTTTATGTTCCACTATAGTAAATATTTTTTATTACACGCTCGTAAGGCCTTTAAAGGCCATATAAACCCAACATCAGTTTATGTACTTTCGAGCTCTTTTATGCCTCATTTCCAATTTCCTTTTTCCACTCCTTCAATTTTAGTTTTATTGTGATAAGATAACACATATTAAATTGTTACTTGGTGTAGCTATTTGCATTTTTTTTCAATTATTTTCATTTTATAATTTATTCAGAGCAAAGGGAAATTTCCCAATCCAAGGACAAAGAGGAACTACTGAACTGGAAAGACATCCAAAAGATGAAATACACTTGGAATGTGGTGTGTGAGGCGCTGAGAGTTTCGCCGTCTGTTGCTGGAGGGTACCGGCAATCGATAACTGACTTCACATTTGCCGGATTCCATATCCCGAAAGGTTGGAGGGTGAGTTAACATGACTAAGCCTCTGTCTGCTAGTCTTAAGTGGATAAGATTAGAAACAAAATCATGGTAATAGGCCCTTAATCTCTAACCACTAATCCAAGTGATCAACATCGTTACATTTTGTGGAGGTTATTTTTTGCATTTCTTTTGGTCAATAATCAATAGGGAGCTTTTAAGCAACAACTATGGAGGGTTTTCAGAGAAAATGTGAAAATATATCTAATTTCTTAAAATTTTGAACAGTATAAAATATGTAAATAGTAATTTTCATGAGTATGTAGCATTATTTTCCATTTCTCGCATTTTTTTTTCCACAAATTTTTAACAAAAAATGACGAATTCAACATTAATTTCACAAATAAAATATGGGCAACACGCACAAGGAGACAACTATCGTATCTCCTCTTTCTTCCCTCTTCTTTTTCGGTTGGACAGGTTAATTAACACCTGCATTTGGTGCTCTATGTAAATTTTGGTAAAGGGCATTTTTTACTATGTTAATTCTCTAAACAACATTTGTTGCGATGGACCTCCAGCTCCATTGGAACACACATACAACCCACAAGGTCGCAGAGTATTTTCCTGATCCTGAAAAGTTTGATCCATCACGTTTCGAGGGAAAGGGACCACCACCCTACACGTTCGCCCCTTTCGGTGGGGGACCACGCATGTGCCCTGGTCTTGAGTTTGCAAGAGTGGAGATTCTAGTGTTCTTGCACAATTTAGTGAAGAATTATGAGTGGAGATTGGTCTTCCCAGACGAGAAGATAAAAATCGATCCTATGCCGGTTGCTGAGAAGGGACTCCCGATCCGCCTTAACCGACATCAGCAAGATTCATGACTCTCTCCAGAGACTTGGAGCTCCATGGCGAGGTTGTTGTTGAGATTCCTTCTTTCTATTGAAAATTATGGAACCCTTGAAGGCTTATATCATTTGTTACCGTATAGATATGTATTTGTATGGATATATATCTTTTGATAAGATTAGATATATATGTATCTCTTAATTATGATAAGAAAGTATAACTAGCTGTATATTTATACTGGTCTTGTATATTATTTGATGTAATCAATATAAAAAGAGTTCTCTACATATTCTGAGAGATTCTATCGCCATTCATCTGATTTCCTGATGTCCATCCACATGATCTTCACCTTTTGTTTGTAGTGCAATTAAAAATCTTGTTCCCGTTGTAATAATCTTAGTCATGTGGCTACTTTTCTCTTACCAAAGCTGATATTTTTGGGACACACAAGTGTATTCTGGTTTTTGTGCTTTGTGATAGAAATGAGATGAGATATAGTTTTGTTTTTTTTTGCCCAAAGTTTTCGTGCTATTGGAAGAGAGTATATTGTCCATTTACTACCTCTGGTACACCTCATAGCACTTTTAGGACATTAATTTTCTAGATGTAACCTCTTCAATCCATTGACTAATGCCAATATTTTTTATTTTTTTTTCTAATTTTGGACTCTTTATATGCTTGAGGAAAATAAAGTCTCAAGATTGAATAGATATCGTCCAATTTATAGAGGGTGAGATCTAAGTAAGCTCAAAATTCAAATTTTTTCTTTTGATAGTAATAATCTAGTTTTTCTTAGGTGCTTCCCAAAATTTTAAATAAAAAAGATCCTCCTAAGTATGTCTTCTGCCCAGCAGCATCATTTACACATAAACCTATGATTTACAAGATGTAAATACATAATTTATAATAAATCTTGGTAAATAGATTTACACATGTAATGAATTTAAAAATTTGCAATAACAAAAGAAAAAAAACAGTTGATTTGAAGAATTGTTTTAAGACTCAGCTTGGGCCTTGGATTCGGCCCTGGACGAATCCACATGGACTAGATTGTGATGTATATGGCTATAAAGGCCCTAAAATATTGAAAAATAAAAAAATGCTAAAAAATAAAATAAATACTTAAAAAGTGAAATAAATTAAAAACATCATGAGGAATCCAAATAAGTCGAAAAAAAATTAAAAACATAGATTTACAAAATTGATTTGTAGTTAAAGACATTTCAGAAAAATCCAAGAAAAAAAAATACAAAATAGGGCATTTGACAATAGAACCTCACGAATAATTGTAAAACACATCCAACTTACAAAGATAATTTCCATATATTGATCCCATGAATTTATATAATTTCATTTCTTTTATATGAATATATCTTGCTTGTACCAGTTAGCCGGCTGGACTTGGCAGAGTAGTTAAACATTGGATTAAAACCTTAACAATTCTACGACAAATCTATCATTCTCCGAAGGTTGCAGTTGGCATACAGATGCATCCGTAGCCATAGAGGTAAGGTACACATTCAAATTCTATCATGGTACATAATTTTGATGTAAAATGTTCTTAGGATTATCTCAAAATCTATTTTTATATTTAATTATAAAATTTTAAATTTAAAAACTAGTTAAAATCAAGTAGATCTATAAACATATGGAAATATTAAAATTGGACGGTGTAGATAATATGTTGTAAAATGCCCTATTTTTTAGACTTAAAATCTTTTTATTTTTCATGGTCATACATCTCGATGTCGAGGTCATTAATCAAAAGGTTTTTTAACATTAAAACTACCTTTTCCGATGGATTTTTTTATGTGCATCCGTAGTTCTACATTATAAGGTTGCATCCGTATATAAACTTTTTCCTTCTCCAAAAGGCCAATGCATGGAAAAAGGGAAAATTATCAAAATATATTATAGCTTTCCAAGGCAAGGCGTCAAAGAACAAAATTTTCCTTTTCAGCTGCTTGGTTTAGCCTTCATAAAATAAGATCCACGACGGAAACTCTGGCTCTTCCATGGAAGAAGAGCTGGCCAGGCCCCTTCTAAGCAATTAAAAAACAATAGAGCAGAGTAAATAAAGCTGCCTTTG
This sequence comes from Amborella trichopoda, assembly GCF_054954075.1. Classification (NCBI taxonomy): domain Eukaryota; kingdom Viridiplantae; phylum Streptophyta; class Magnoliopsida; order Amborellales; family Amborellaceae; genus Amborella; species Amborella trichopoda. Next base: position 47,871,308 of record NC_142341.1, on the reverse strand, counting down.
TTTTTTTTTTTGCAAAGTTTATCCTATATTTAGACTATTTAACATATTACTCCTTTTACTATTTCAAACCAAAATTATTTAAATTTTGACAGGTCTTTTGAAATGGGATTGTCTATAAAGAGATCATTTATCTTTTGCACTTGGAGGTCACAATCATTCTCATTCATTAGATGTCAAATTGAACAAACAGTTCGCTCTATATATCCCCACCATTCCGGTAAGACTGGCCCAAATATCCCTTTGCTTTCACAAGTTTGACATTAAATGGAGTAAATTCCAGAGTTTTATATAGCTTCCACCCAAACAAGGGTAAAGCTATATTCTCGGGAATATCATGGTTTAAAATAAGAAATTCATTTAAAGTGATTTAGGATGTGTTTGAGATCTTAAATCCTTCCTCCTGAGCAATAGAAGATCCATGTAGAGCCTGCAACACTTATAAGTTGCAATAAATCTTTATTAATTGTCGAATGGTGTACTGGTTAGACTATCTGCCTTGGGACTCCTCCTTCACTGGGGTCTTGGGCTAGATTCCCATGAATCTATTATTTAACAAAATGTGATGTGACGTACTAGTTAGGGATATGTCTTTCCCATTGAATTACTAAAACAAAAAAAAAAAATCCTTCTCTCAGAAGGAGTTCACGGAAAGGACTCATTTAGGGGATGAGGTTTATGCGAAAGCATCAATCTTAGATAATCAAAGTACAATATATCTCCATACTCCGTCTGAAGATACAATTTCAATTCCAAGGACCTCAAAATTGGCTTCGAAATCTCTTCTTGCCCTTGGTTTTGAAATTTAAAGCTAGTGCAAATCAAACATATCTATAAAAACTTGCAAATCTTAGAAAACTGAAAATCCATATTATATATTACAAGATCCATTTTGGGATGTAAAATCATTTTTTGTTATATCTATACATCTTGAGGTTGAAATGACCGATTAGAGGCTTTTCTATTATTAAAACAACATTTTCAAATAAGTTTTCGAGCTACACCTTACTTTCTAGCACAAACAACCACAAAGTTAATGCCCTGCATGAAACTTTTCCTCCAAACTTTCCAAAAACACTTGAGAAAGATATTTAAGCTAAATGATTTGTTGCTCCACTAGGAGCATTATAGCCCCGTTTGATAACTTTTTTACTATTTCAGCAAGAACCCTTGAGAATACTTGGGATTCTATAAACATAAAGAAAGTTGATGCAATCACTTTTTTTTAGTTTAATAGTTAATTAAAAAATTAGAACATTCAATTTCCCTAGTTTGATAAAATGACTAGAAAATTAGTATACTAAGTTTCATATGGGCCATATAGGAGACGGTCAGTTTTAATATATTGTAAATTGATTATAATAGGCTCTAATGGGAGAGAAACAAAGTTTACTGGGTGAGGCTCTTAAAAAAGAGTTTAAGGGAGATAATGGCCCTTGAAAGAGAGAAGTTGAGAGCCTTAGAAAGCAAGAGGTATGGTTTAGGGGAGATAGAGTAGACCCCAAAGAGGTAGGGCTTAGGGGAGATAGAGTAAACTCCAAATAGGAAGGTTTTAGGCTTTGTCGTTTGTAATATTCATAGCTATGTGGCTTTTGTCGTTTGTAATAATCATAGTTATGTGGCCACATTTCTCTTGGTAAAGCTGATATTTGTAAAGGAAGATTTTTATTGCGCACATGAATCCATTTTGGTTTTTGTGCTTTGGGATATATAGACATGAGATGCGACACATTTTTTGTCTGTTTAAGAACGTTAATTTGTAGAAATGGATCAATGAGGTCGTGTTGTTGTGATAAGTGCCTCAACCATTTTTTTGAAGAGACATCTGTGTATATATTTGATATATCGATTGGATCATAGTTATTAGGAGCGTTATTTTAAAGTGACCCACTAGCTCATATGAACATATGAATTTAATGGTTAAGATTGAATTTAGACCGATTTGACGATTACGGATGTCCGGTAGTGCTTGAACTTTAATTTTTATTTTACAAATCCAAATCATTTGAAATTTTAGGTGTGTGTTCTTCTCATCAAAGTGTACCTAATAAAAATATAAAAAAAATTTATTTGTGAAAAGAAAAATTACCACAATACCTCTAAAAAATTTTCGGAGGTATTTTGGTCAATTTATTTTATGTAAAATATTTTTTTGATATTTTTCTAAGATTCACCTATTTTTTATGAACACACGCCTAAAATTTTAAGTGATTTGGATTTGTAGAAAAAAAATAAAATTCAAGCACTATCGAACATCCATGATCGTCAGATCGGCCCAGATTCAATCTGGACCGTTGAGCTCATATGTTCATATGAGCTGGTGGGCTAATCCTAGCTTTTAGGGTGACGCTTCTGCTCTGGAATCTCTCTCCCGCATTCTCGAGCCGCGATCTCGCTCGGAACCCTTTCCCATATGTTTAGGATCTCGCTCCAATTTGTAGGATTCTCGATCCTAGTAACAACGAATCTCGCTCCCTCTACTTCAAGGATCTCGCTCCTATTCACAACGAATCTCGCTCCCGCTAAAACACAGATCTTGATTTCATCATAACAGAGAAGAGTTCAACGAAAGGAGAGAGAGAATGTGAATTGCGACTGCAAATCAGAGCGAGAAATGTGCTCAGCACCTGTCATGAGCAGCAGCCGTAGCCGTTGGGTCGATGACGAGCCAGCATGACTTGGGAAGCCGATGCAGTAGTGGTCAGAGGGTGTTGGTATGTACGTCGTCATGGGGCCTTTAAACGTACAATATTTTTTTTTTTATAATTTAATATTTATCACTAAAAAAACACATTTTTTTAGAAAAAAAAAGTGCCGTTATTTAACAAAAGGTTCTTCTTCTTCATGAGAGGAGTCCAAAGAGCCAAGCATTTTACAGTAGCATAATTGCACCGATTCTACACGAGCTTGAGCCAGAGTGGTGGTGGTGGTGGTGGTGGGTTAGAGAGAGAGAAGGGGGACTGGGTTGGTACATAAAGAGAGAGTAATATATGAGGAAAGAGATGATGGAATGCAGTTACTGTGACGGGACCTGATCTGCCAGCACAGATTAGTAGCAGGAGCTTATGTAGATACTGGTCATGAAACAACTCTTTTTCTTCTTTTTTTTTTCTTGTTTTGGGATTGCAACTATAGAGGAAGAGAAATTACATTATGTGGAATTCTGATTGATTACAGATGAAGAGAGAGAAAACCAAAGGACTAAGTAGAGAGAGAAACTGGTACTTGTGCAGTGAGAGAAAGAAAGGCGAGGTAAAGATCGTAATCCGCTGCTGAAAAAGGGTATCAGAAAAGATCCAATCCCAAGTCCCTTCCTTATATTTGGAGAAGAATTCTCCTTTCTCTCTCTAACTTGGGTTGGTAATGGTGAAGAGAGAGAAAGAGAGTGTGTTCCCAAACACGCAAAGCCTTTAATGGGTGAACAAAGACTATTCACTCACCCCCTCCATCCCCTTCGTTTGTCTCTATCTATAGACCTAGTGAAGGGATGATGGGTTTCAGATAACTTCTTTGCAGAGTCTTCTATCCCATCAACCTCTCCCTTGCTTTGAGGCCACGGAATTTCAGAGCACAACCAATCACCAATCCAAAAATATATATTTTTCTACTCCTTACCTCAACATCTCTCTAATTATTAGGATTCTCGATCCTATTAACAACGGAGCATGCTCCCTCTACTTCAGGGTTTTCGCTCCCATTCACAATGGATCTCGTTCTTGCTAAAGCATAGATTTCACCCCTTCTAAAGCAAAGATCTCAATCCGGAACTTTTACCCTCACTGGAACTCGCTCTCCGAGCTCTGGAACTTTGGGCAGCCGTCGATTTGGCGCTCCCGCTCCTAAAACTGAAGCCGCTCCTGCTCCCGGTGACTATGGATTGAATATGTAAATTATGTATATATATACAATAAGGTATGATAAGACTAGGAAGACATTGTTAAATACAAGATACTATACCTACCCTTCCATATATATTGTTAATAGCATATACTTCTCTTGACATGCATTCCCATAATATATGCTTTCTATACACCATCTCTCAAGATGCTTTAAGATAGCAATAGGAGTTTAGGCAATAAATGGTGTAGACAAACAATTGAGTGGGCTTATGTGAGAAAATATACTAATTGATCATTTAGAAAAAAACAAAAGGTTGACTAAGAGAGCCTTGAAGAAAATAATGGCAATTATAGTAACAATCTAATTCAATATGCTTCGTCCGATTATAGAGCACATCATTGTGAGCAAGCTACATTGCACTTTTATTGTCATAAAAAAGTGTAGCAAGACCGGATTGAACAATACCCATATATCGAAAAAACCATTGCAACTAGACAATTTAACCACATTATGTTCAAGAGCTCGATACTCAGCTTTAGCACTTGAGTGAGTCGACTTTTTATTTCTTACTTTTCCATAAGATAATGAACCTCTCAAGAAAACAAGAAACCTAATAGTAAAATGATTATTGGTAATATCCCCTTCCCAATCCATATCAGAGTAAACATAAATTTCAAGTGAGGAATTAGAGGATACGAGCAAACCCTTGATGCAGGGTACTTCAAACATAGCATTAGATGCAAATCACATCAACATAGTGAACAAAGCAGGGTGTAGACATGAATTGACTCACTACATGAATAACATGATTGATATGAGGACCAATGATAGTTAAATAATTAAGACCAACAATATGCAGGTATCATATAGGATCAGACAGTGACTCTTTACATGTAGGGCGAAGCTTGACATTCAACAAGTGAAGTATCAATAATTTTGTTGCTTGTTAAAGTAGCCTTAGTTATGAGATCGGATGAACACCTCACCAAGAGATGGAATATACGCGCTAGCTGAGTAATCCACTTCAATATCAAGAAAATACTAAGTCGTCTAAGGTCCTTCGTTTCAAAGCACTTGCGGTTGAGTCTCATTGAATGAACCCTAGTGTGATAACATAGCTAAACTTCGCAAATAAAAAATGAGGTGCCTATTTAAGATGATATATTTCTCATCAAAATTGCAAACTAGATGAGCCTGCCGCTCTGATTGTAAAGCCTTGGTCTGTTCATTAGACATGAAACACATCTTAAACCCATAAAGAACGCATCTCTTTAGATCCATGTATTTGCGCAAATCTAATGATTTTTTAGGAATTAAAATGAAGAGTTTAAAAATTATAATAAATTATTTTAATTTTTTTTCATATTCATAATCATGATGGTTGAGATTTTCAACATATTGAAATTTCAAATATCTAATGCGACACACTATATTGGTGGTAAGAGATTTTGGTTCACTTTTTCTCATCACCTATTTTATTTTCCTTTATTTGTCAATCTTAAAACAGTAAAACAAGCCATTAGAGAGAGAGAGAGAGAGAGAGAACATGCTATTAGAGGGAGAGAGTGAGAAACGATGGGGCAAAACTTTTAAATTGATTTACAAAAATTGTAAACAAAATAATTGATTTACAATAAATCTTTAAATCAGTTGACAATAATTTTCAACAAATGTAAACAAAATAATTGATTTACAATAAATCTTTAAATCAGTTGACAATAATTTTTGCATTTTTAACCAATTTATAGATAAAAATTTACTATAAAAATTTATTTACAGGAAACAAAGATTTAAAAAAACAAATCAATTTACATTGATTATGTAAATTAATTTATAGATCTTTCAAAGTTCAAATTTTTCATTATAATATCCAAGAAGGACGTAAATCTATGATCTACAATAAATTTGTGAATGTAAATATACCAAATCAGTAAATCAATTTACACATGATGAGTTCGAAGATTTACAGTAACCAAAGAAAAAAAAGCAGCTGATTGTTAGCTTTTTGGCAGGTTATCTTTCAAAATAATAGTATTTGGACTGTATAGGTTTGTGGTTATGAAGACTACGGTTGTGAATAATTCTGCACAAATTAATAGTACTATTACTATACAAATGAATAGTACTGTTCAAATGAATAGGATTGCGAATAGTACTATGCAAGACCATATGAATAGTACATGCAAGATCAAGAAAATAGTATAGTCTGTGTAGTCGGATCCAAGTGGTTCACACCCTTCTTTTTACACTTTTTCACCATTAATTAATTTGCGGGTCGAGTGCCAGCATAAAAAAAAAAAAAGTGTACACTAAACAACAAAGTGATTGCACATGGATCATGATTAAAATAAGGACGCGGTTAGCATGCGGCCAAGCCCGTACATGTAGAAATGTGGGCTTGGCAATAAATATATTTTTTTAATATAATTTGATCTTAATTTTAGCGAATATATAATTTTTAATATGGAGATCATGAATATGAAAAAATAAATAAATTTTGAAAACAAAAAATAATAATTATATTAAATAAACATTTAGATCGTTAGTTACAATTGGTTTTAAATGAACCATCTATTTGCATCTATAACCATTATTCTTAAAATAATGCATAATAACTATGGGTGGCATTCATACATTGTTTCCACATGAACACATGTGCTACTACGTGAAGACATATTACTGTACTAGTGTTACTATTGTAATAGAATATTTTTAGATATAAATAAGTGACCCACTTTTTAAAGAAAAATCAGAGAATCAGTGCCTCTTATTGAAGTTTGTGGTATCATACCGATTTGAAAAACACATCAATTAATAAAGTGTGTTTTTGTGAGGGTATTATAAGTGTGCAATTCAAAGACTTAGAAAATATATTCCAATCTGGCTATATATTGGAAGTGTACTCGCCAGGACCCATTTGTACATCAAAATTTCACCAGAAAGGGGCATTTAACACTTCAAAAAAAAAAAGAACGCATCTCATGCGTCTAGATCCCCTACTTTAGTCCCAATAATTAAGAAATTTCATTCACTATAATATATAAATTAGTACGATGAGAATCCCAAATAACTAACATTAGTTTGAAGTAAAACCTCAATGATTTTATTTTTTTATTTATTTTTTAATGTTTTAATGGTGGGAATGCAGCCTAATACATTATGTTGTGGCACTTGCCCCCCAAACCACCAGTGCCCCATTCATTTAGAATAAATCATGTGAAAGGCTAATCAATAAAGAAAAAAAGGTTTGTGTCTCACTTTTAAAATTAGAGAAGTGACAACTTCCTTCTTCCATGGAGAGAGAGAGAGATGATGTGCAATGAGAAGTTGTTGATGTCATTCAAAATATCGACTAGGAAATTTACTGGACGATTTAGAGGGTATTGATGGCATTAAAAAATGTTGATTTTCTTTGTAATATTTTAAATATCCATAATCGATGAACTATTAACATTTTACTTGCATCGTTTTTTTGATAGAAACATTTTTACCTATATCTTTTGATTTACTTTCAAAATACCGTAAAAATCACATGAGTATGACTAGCAGTAGTTCAAATACATAAAGGGAATAAGACATAAATCCCCTTTTCTAAAAGTTTAGAATCATCTATGGAACTCCCCAATGTTAAACAAAAAAAAAGGACGTTTAATTTCCTCTTTATCTTTTCACTATCCAAATTATAAAATTTACCCTTATTTATTTTTAATTGTTCTCTTTTTCTGTTTTCTTCACTAATGGACTTTTTCCACCTATCTAGCCACCTTTCCCGAATACTTATCTCTCTCTCTCTATCTCTCTCATTCAGTGAACCTAACAAGTAAGTTAGAAGATGCATCACAAACTTGATTTTTTATGATAAATTTATAAGATGAAAAAATGATAAATTCTGTAATTTGGACAACAAAAAAGATAAGGAGGGGGTTAAACATTTCTTTTGTTTACCTTGAGGTTCCATGGGTTTTTAATGAGATCAAAGGGTTATTTGGTATAATAATTCTAGAGAGCGGGTATACGTCATTTTCCCATAAATAAAATACTAAATAGTTGAACTCTTATAGTATTTTGATAAATTTTTCAAAATATAAAATAAGGTTAATCCAAGTGCCTAAAATATTTGGGATTTTTGCCATCCAAAAAGGGCATAAAGCTTTCGATAGTTACTTCTTTGACCTTATTCGACTAAAGATCCCTTTACCTAGAGGAACTTCCAAAAACACGATACCTTTACATACGATGAAAGAATTGCATTTTATAAACCATTGATGATGGAATTTTCATGGGGAAATTGATTTTTATTTTTATTCCTAAGAGCAATTTGAGAGTTTTCCGCTCTGTCCACCCATTTCCCTAGCAGTGGTTTTCTTTTGGTGTGGTTAAACGGCCGGGTGGCCCAGGGCTTTCAGGTAGGGGTGGTAATTGGGTCTGGACGGCCCGATGTCCCAACCCAATTTGGGTATGGGTCTGGGCTTAAGTTTTAGGTCAGGTGGGTCAGGTTTGGGTCCAAAACCCTAGACATATATATTTATGTCTGTAGGCAACAAATCCCCTTTATGCCTGCAGCCCTACATACATCACACATGCGCACACACATATATATTTAAAGGGTTATGTTAGGATACTCATACATATGAGTATTTACTTAATGTACTCAATATTTTTGGACATAATATCCTTACTCAATCATGTAATGAGCCCTGGACTTAGAGGTCTTGTTAGGTCAGGAAGGGGAACCAACCCAATTGCATCCTTGATAGCCACAAATATATACAACAAAAAAGTAATCCAAAAAATACACATTTTGCATAGGAAAGTGGGGAGAGTTGTTTCGATTCCTTCCATTTTTTATTCTTTTTGTTTTTCCTATTGCCTGTCTGCACTGTATAGCCACCCAAGGGAGACAAAATCAATCAAATGCGCATATTTCTGCATAGACAAGGTTAAAGATCGTCTTGTAGATATACTTCAAACCATTATAGGAGCGGGAGTCGAGTGTGTATTCAACACATATAAAGGGGTGGGGTTTGAGCCTTGAGGCAGGAATGGAGCATGGAGTGATGATGTTTCTTTGGGTGCTTGTGATTGGCTTGGCCACTTTGGTGGTGGTGAGCCGGTGGTGGCACAGCCAGCACCACCAAAAGGGCCTCAAGCTCCCCCCAGGAACCATGGGATGGCCCCTCATAGGGGAGACCCTCCAATTTATTGGCGCCGTGGGCTCGAAAGGGACCGAAGGTTTCCTCAAAGAGAAGGCTCAAAAATATGGGACTGAGGTCTTCAAGATCTCTGTCCTCGGCCGGCCACTTGCAGTATTTTGTGGAGCTGCAGGCAACAAATTCCTGTTCTCAAATGAGAACCGAGTGCTTGTAACGACATGGCCGCCCTCAGTCGCGAGGATATTTGGCAGTGCATTGAACATCGCGACAGGGGACCATGCCAAACGAACGCGTAAACTCCTAATGGCTTTTTTGAAACCGGAGGCGCTCCAAAAATTCGTCAGTCAAATGGATTTGGTAGCTCGAGAGCACCTTAGAACACACTGGAATGGGAAACTGGAGGTGAGGGCATACGATATGCTAAAAGTATACGCATTCGCCTTAGCCTGCACCCTGTTTGCTAGTATTGAGGGCGAGGAGCGTAGGGCAGAGCTCTCTGCACTCTTCAAGGTTTTTCTCAGAGGGCTAATGGGGTTGGACCTGAAAATTCCTGGAACAAGGCATTATAAGGCTAAAAATGCGGCGGCTGCGCTAAAGAGAGAGCTCATGAAGGAGTTGGAGGAGAGAAGGGTGGCTTTGAGTGAGGGAAGAGCGAGCCCGAAGCAAGACCTACTGTCCTATTTACTCACCACTGCTGATGACCAGGGCGGTTATATGAGCGATACAGAGGTGGTGGACAATATCTTGCTCATGCTTTTCGCTGGCCATGACACCAGCAGTTCGACACTGTTGATGGTGGTGAAGCATTTGGCTGAGAAGCCTTACTTCTACAATGAAATCCTCAAAGGTACTCTCTCTCTCTCTGTGTATGACAATGTTGGTACCTAAGAAAATGTTGCCTCCACTCTATTTTGTGTTGAAAACACAAATTGGTCTCCTTTTAGTCAGGCTTTTCAATCTTTTTTGTGCCTCATTTCCAGTCCTTATGTTTTCTTCTATAGCTTTTAAAACTCAGGTGAGTTTGACTCGGATTCGCCTGATTTGGTTGGACTTGGCAAGGTGTCGAATCTGAACATGAACCTCCAAACCTAAACAACTCCTATATTTTAGTAGAATCACTTATACGGACTCTACTCAGCCTCTCACAGACTATGTCGAGTCTTTAAAGACCATTTAGACTCGGGACGCTGCCATGCTCCAAATACAAAGCCTTCGTTTTGAATATGCTCAAACTTAACGAATTTTGTAACCTTTGTTTCTATTTTGTAATTTATTCAGAGCAAAGAGAAATTGCCCAGTCCAAAAAGAAAGAAGAACTACTGAATTGGGAAGATCTCAGAAAGATGAAATACACATGGAATGTGGTGTGCGAGGTGATGAGAGTTTCACCATCGGTCTCGGGAACTTTCAGACGCTCCATAACTGACTTTAACTATGCTGGCTTCCATATACCTAAGGATTGGACGGTAAATAACCTATTCTATTCTTCTTTTTATTTTTTTTCCTGGATAGTTCTGAAAAATAAGACCCCATTATACTGAGCCAAAAAAAATTAAAAATGATAAAACCAGGACCACTATATTGCCCCCGTTATGCTCCATAAGATAACCTAATTAAATATCATTGGGATTATATACTATGTAACAATTTACTATTGTTTTAAAGTGGTCACAATAACTTCTAGCTATTAGATGTCAAATTATATGGCTTGGGATATGTCATAAATCTTGAGAATTTTTTTTTTTTTTTTAGCTTAAAGTTATGTCAATGACGCACTTACAACTATCCTACATAAAATTTAACAGATACAAGTGATTGTAACTTTTTTATACTAAAAAGTAAATAGTCTCTTTATATACTTTTTCAATGTCTTTTAACATTTTTCAAAAGTGTAAATTCTATTCGTGCTTCTTTAATTTTTTTAATGTAATAAGACCAATGAAAAACGATAAAAGAAATTAAAATTTTTTTCTCTTTTATAATTCTAGTTTTTTCTTTTTCTCATATCTTTCATGTCTATAATTATTTTGTGGAACAAAATTAGGAGTCCAAAAATCCCCACAGGAACTACCTCACAAGATTTTTTTAAGAGAACATGTATATGGTACTCCCGTAAGACCACACTATACACTTACTCCACCAAGAAAAAGGGATATTGGAAAGACTTAGACCTACAAATTAGATTGTTACCATTTTATTTTAGCATATTAGATTGCCTATAGATTTCTTTCTACAGTAGGAGCATACTATCTATTTACTCCCTTGGTCGTAGCACATGCTTGGGATACTTTATAGATCTCAAATTTTGAAGAAGTAATCTCTAAAACCCATGCAACAATATCAACAAAAAAAGAAAAAAGAAAAAAAATTTGAAGACTCTGAAAAGAGACCCTCCAAAATTTTGAAGGGTTAGATTTAAGTGTCACAAAGCTCAAAATTCAGATTTTTTTTTTTTAAATAATCATCTAGTAATTCTTATTTGGTTCCAAAATTTTATACTAAAAAATTTCTCCTAAATACGTGGTTTGGGCGTGGGAATAGATTCACAATATGCTCCTAAGGGGCATAGTATATGCACTCTGTTAGATTTGTCATGCATATATATAAACTGACTACGGATTTTTCGGATTTTTTTGAGGTCCTAGAAATACATGGTTTAGCCAAAAGATTTCCTACTCCTATGAGAGTTTACTATCTATCTAATTGCTCTGGCGAAACTTACAGTAGCTATATCATTTAGATCTCAACCCCACAGAAAAAATATTTAACTCTCATTCTCTATGTGCCTAAAAAATTAGCATCCCAAGTTTGCATTGGAACCATCCCATTTTTGGAACGAGAGATCTAGATGTTTGGAGAACTCAAAATCTAATTTTTTATTAGTATTATTTTTAAAATAATCATCTCGTTGTAATTAGGCAGTTTCTAAAATTTTAGAGAGAAAAAAAACAAAAACAAAATAACTGTCTACTATGCGGGATTGTAGTGTCCATTTACTCCGTCGGGGAAAACACATGGGGATATTTTCAAGATCTTAAAATTATGGAGATATAATCTCCACAACTTGTAGACTAATCTCAATTCGAAAAAAAAATCCTAAATAAATTCTCTACGTACTAGTATAACTGAAAATTGAAACGAGGCTGTCCAATTTTTGAAGGGCTAGATCTAAGTATCACAAACTTAAAAATTAAAATTTTTATTTTAAAAATAATCATTTAATGATTCTTATATGGATCCCAAAAATTTAAACTGAAAAATTTGGGCTAAATAGATATTTCGGGAGAGCGAGTAGATACATAGTACACACACGTAGGATCATAATATACGTGCAAACGATTTAGCCTGAGGGAGTAAATGTATAGTATACTCCCAAGGGAGAATAATATACATGCTCTTCATAATATATGCTCCGTGAAATCACAATATATATACTCCTGCAGGAGCATACTATTTTTTGATGATTATGAAATGATTTTTAGTTATGTGGATGCAGCTCCATTGGAGTGTGTATACCACACACATGATGGCAGAGTATTTTCCAGAGCCTGAAAAATTCGACCCCTCCCGCTTTGATGGAGCGGGACCGCCGCCCTACACGTACGTGCCTTTCGGTGGGGGACCACGCATGTGCCCCGGGCTTGAGTTTGCAAGAGTGGAGATTCTAGTGTTGTTGCACAATTTGGTGAGGAATTATAAGTGGGAATTGATTTTCCCAGATGAGAAGATACGCATGGATCCAATGCCTGTTGCTGAAAAGGGACTCCCAATTCACGTCCACCCACATCAGTAACAGTCATGGTTGATGAGTTCATTTGTTCCAGTCGTTTGTTGTATAATTGAAGTGTTTAGTGGTTGCTTTTCTATGAAATGAATGGTCCCAATACATGTAACATGATTTGTGTACTTGTAACTCATGCTTATTCGGACTCCCAATACACCTCCACTCACATAAGCAATATGATGATATCTAAGATCACTCACATAAAGAAATCTTATATTATATGCAATATGATGATATCTAAAGTCACCCACATAAAAAAATCTTATATTATATGACATTGGTATTGATATTGATATGGGTATGTTTGATAAAACAGAATGTGAATATTCAAATTTATAAAAAACTGAATAAAACCATGGCCAGATATGAATTATATATTATACTAATATGAGTTTTTATGTGCTTGTTTGATTTTATAAAAAAGAACTAGGGTGCAATAGACATGCATCACAATACTCCTTGTGTTTATCTCTCTAATTTGGATCTAAAAGGGCAGGTATCTTCTGATCGCGGACCAAACCATGATTCCCAAAATGCAACCTCTTTCTCTCTAAGAGTCAAAGTGCAATCCTCTCTATCCAGAGATCTCTCTAGAATTGTAGGGTATTCCAAATTCCAAGCTGGTTTTTCTTGGCCCTACAAACAAAAGCACAAGGTTCATTATCTAAGCTCTTGCGTTTGCAGAGAAGAAACACTTAAAGACTTCCTACCAAGGAATAGCGTAAATTGAAGAAGTTTGCAAATTTATGATAAGGATTTGATGTTTTAAAGGAATGACGAATTTAGGCTTACCAGATATGGCTTCAATTTTGCAACATTAGGTTAAGAAAATGGTTCAATTTCAGATGAGAAAGTTAGATAATGATAATCCTAAAGTAATAGAAAAGCAAAAAATAGGAAAACAATCCCTGACTCTCGGGGATTTAAGACATATCACAATACGACATTCATGATCTCTCTTTCTCACTCTCTGGTGGCTATTTCTAGAGGAGCATTTTCTCATAGATCATACCGCGAAATTACTATATATGAAATATCATTCTCGAATATTATCATCACAAAGAGCTACCAATGCCTACACCATAAACACAAATACACAAATAAATTGCTAACATGATCGACGTCTCTAATTAGCAGCTTTTTGTGTTGTAATCTCCTGAGGTGTCCACTAATCGTGGTCTACTCTGTTTAGAGAAGTGAGGTCCTCAATTTCAATTTCTTCAGTAACCTCACCTTAGGTCTCGTCATCTGATATTGCATTTCTCAGTGCTATCATAACTGAATCTTATTTTCTCCTCTTAAGAGTCCAGATCATCTCGCCTGCTTTGTGCTCTTCTCCTCGAAATATAGTCATGCCATAACTGCTCTGATCATCTCCAGCTCCTATGACGTACTTTGCACTCTCCTCCTGTGGAAAGAGTTGTAAAAGTGTAGCTTCTCATCAAGTAAAACCCACCAAAACTTATTGATATTATACAGTGGATCACAGCTAAACATCAACCATTAAGGAAACATGTGTTTGTGACGCACTCTAGATAATCCAACATGCTAATTTCAATTGCATCAATTTGTTAAATCTGCATTTTCAACACAGCCACAAGGACCAAGCATTGATTTTATTTTATCTAAAGTTTTGTATACTAACTTCATTCAATTGCAACAGGATACAAGCATAACAAAATGCAAGGTATACGTGTAGCACAATCAAGAGAAAGGTTGAAATTTCCAATTTAATGCATGAGTAAGTAATTGTTAGGAGACTTGTACTATGTTCTTTGGGGAGGTTAGTTTATTTCTATTCCCACGTTCAAAAGATCTACTTGGGAGGATTTTTTCAATTTAAAATTTTGGGGACCACCTGAGAATTACTAGATGATTATTTTAAAAATAAAAAAATAAATTGAAATTTTGTGTTTTAAAATACTTGATCTCACTATCTAAAAACTGGGTGGTCTCTATTCAGTCTTGAGACATTTTTTCAATTGCATAGAGAGTACAATTAGGAATTCTTTTTATTGAGATTAATGTATGGGTTAAAGATATTCATCATTATCATCATGATCTTCTAAGCCTTATCCCAAGTATTTGGGTTCGGCTCGGTTAAAGAGCTTATATCCCCAAAATTTGGGGCCTAAATTTATTTCTAGGTGGGGTTTTGCCTGAGAAAGTAAATAGACATTCGACTCCCACGAGAGTAGAATATCTTTTGCCATTCCCTCATTTGAATTCAGCAAATCATACCATAAAAAAGAAAAAAAGAAAAGCACACATAGGTTTAAAAGATCTCAACAAAAAAAATAAAAATAAAAAATTAAATACCATAAATTAAACAACTAATATGCAAATATTACAGTTCTATGGTAAAAACAACTAATCTCAAATAGTTTATAACTCGATCACTTGATGATGAAATTACCACCACAAGAGCATATAAACAAATATTCTCAACATTTAAAATCCAGTATCAATAGGATTGTCATATATTTTAAGTCATCACCCGATAGAGATATTTGGATGAAACCAAATGGTTATACTAATATTATTGACTATTCTGATGCTGACTGGGCAGGTTGTCTACCTAACAGGAGGTCCGTTACTGGGTAATGTACATTGGTCGGAGGAAACTTAGTTACTTGAAAAAACAAAAAACAAAATGTAGTTGCTCAATCTAGTGCAGAGGCCTAACATAGAGCTATGACTTCAATTACAAGTGAATTGATGTGGCTAAAATCACTACCTCGAGATATGGGGTTCCTAACAGTCGATTCAATGGAGATGTTTTGGGATAATCAAGCAGCTATACATATAGCCTCCAATCTAGTTTTTTTATGAAAGAAACAAGCATATAGAAGTTGAATGTCATTTTGTGAGAGAAAAGATTCAGTAAAAAATTATTAGTACTCCTTATGTTTGAAGTGAATACCAACTTGCAGATATGTTTACCAAAACTATTGCAATGATAAAGTTCCATAAGATTTTATCCAAGTTGGGCTCCGTGAATATTTATGCACCAACTTGATCTATTTCTCTCTTTATCCCTTCTCTATTTTACAAGGTGGTCACAATTAACCTTGATATTTGGATGTGAAATTAAGTGGTTGCATTTATTCTATTGACCAAGCACAAAGTTCAAAACAAATTTTTTCAAACTTTGTGACACACTCAAATTTTCAAATTTCACATCGGATGGTTATAAGCAATTATGACCTCCTTCTACAATTGGTAAATGGTCTCATTGTATACAATTCCTCAAAGATTTGTAATAACATGAAAAAAGAAAGAAAGATAAGAGAGATAAATAGCTAATTTGAACAATGTTTTTAAGACTCGGCTTAGGCCTTGAACTCTACCCTCTCTGCAACAAGGTGGACTTCAATGGACTTACAATTTCTTGTTGTATGTGTTTCATGTTTTATTTATCATACTTTATTGGCCAAATATTAACACATCGAGTTTAGAGCGTTCGTGAACAACAAGTGGTATCAGAGCACTACATTCTAGACATATTTCCTCAGCAGGCCACTTGTAGTATTTTGCAGAGCTTAATGTTTTGCAGAGCTTAATGTTCTCAAATGAGAACCGAGTGCTCGTAACCACCTGTCCAGCCCTTGTCGAGTGGATATTTGGCACTGCATTGAACATCAGGGATAGGGGTCAATGCTAAACGCACGCGTAAACTCCTAATGGCTTTTTGAGGCCTGAGGTGTTACATGTATGAAAACAAATCACACATGTGGGAGTTTTATTTAACTTTTCTCTTTTTTATTTGGGCCATTGGATTGCATTTAATCTAATAGTTATGGTGTTGTAGGAACTTTACTATTTTAAAGGGATTAAAACCCTTTTGTTTAGAGTGAGAAAAAGATAGAGAGATTGGGGCTATAATTGGGTTTTCTCTTGACAGTTTGCTTTGTCTTAGAGAGAGAAAGTGAGCAAAAGGTTTGAACTCCATTGTGAGTTTGTTGTGTGCTCTGTTTTAGTGAGAGAAAGTGTTAAATAGAACCCATTTTTGGGTGTTCTTGGAATCTTGTTTTTTGACTCAGTTTAGAGTGAGAAAGGGTTGCTGGAAATTGATATTTTAAATTCGATTTCACCTTATAGTCTTTTCAAATCAGGAAATAAAGTCTCTCATAGATGTAGGTCACGATTTGTGATTGAACACGATTTCATTCCATGTTCTTCTATTATAAACTGTGAATATTATAAACCCTTGCTGCTTTTTCACGTATCGATCCCAACAGGAAGCGCTCCAAAAGATCGCTAGTCGAATGGACTTGGTAGCTCGAAGGCAGTTAAAAACAAACTCGGATGGGAAAGCAGAGGTGAAGGCATATGATATGATGAAGATTTCTGCATTCTCGCTGGCCTGTAGCCATTTTGCTAGTATTGAGAGAGAGGAGGGCTGAGCTTTCTGTTCTCTTCACGGTTTTGGACCTGAAAATTCCTGGAGCAAGGCAATATGAAGCGAAAAAGAGAGAGCTTAGGAAGGAGATGGAGGAGAGAAAGGTGGCTTTGAGTGATGAAAGATCGAGCCTGAAGCAAGACCTATTGTCCTATTTACTCATCACTGCTGATAACCAGGGGTGGTTATATGAGCGATACAGAGGTGGTGAACAATATCTTGCTCTTGCTTTTCTCGGGCCATGACACGAGCAGTTCGACAATATTGATGGTTTTGAAGCATATGGCTGAGAAGCCTTACTTCTACGAGGAGATCCTCAAAGGTACTCTGTCTGTCTGTCTGTGTATTATAGGATATGCAAAGTTGCCTCCACTGTATTTTGTGTTGAAAACACAAATTGGTTTCTTCTTAATCAGGCTTTTCAAATCTTTTTGTACCTCATTTCCCCCTTTCTTTTTCCACTTCTAATGTTTTCTTGTGGTGACAGGTTAATTGTCTCTTGTCTTAGCTATATGTATTTTTCTTTTGCTCATAGCTCTAAAACTCACAGTGAGTCCCCTTGGTGTCGTCCGAGTAGCTTGGATTTGGTAAAAGATTTTAAAAAAAAAATCACTCGATTTACAATAAAATAATTGATATGTAAATAGATTTAGATACAATTCGTGTTTACAAATTTCACTATAACAATTTTCACTATACCACCCATAAATCTATGATTTACAGTGAATTTGTTGTGTCAACATTAATTTATAATAAATCTCGATAAATCGAATTACACATGTAATAATTTAAAGATTTGCAATAACAAGTAAAAAAAAAATGATCCAAATAATGTTTTAAAGACACGGCTCGGGCCTCGGACTCCGCCCTCTCTGCAAGAATGTGGATTTCAATGGCCTTAATCTCTCTCTCTAGAATGTGGACTTCAATGTCTTCAGACCCCGACGCACTTTTTAGATAAAACTCTCTCTCTCTCTCTCTCTCTCTCTCTCAGTTCATTCATCCAATCAATGGAAAACCATTTATAGTTTGTAACTAGTGAAGTGTTTAGTACTTGGTTTTGTATGCCCAAAGGACCAGTGATTTTGTGCTTCCCTAGTTTATTTGATTGGAGTTATATTTCTTTAGAGAAATTTTTTTAGTACACTTTTAGTTTAAACATGTTTTAATTTTTTATTTTTTTAAAAAAATAAATATGACACATTCTGAATTTTTATTGAATTTTTAATAGTGAAATTTTCATTTGAAATTAAGTGACATGAAAATTAATTTCACCTTAGATAATAGAGTACTAAAAAATAAATATAAAAAATTCTCAAAAATATGTTCATTCTTTAAGTTTTGTCTTAAATGAAATGAAGAAACATAATGATTTCTTTTAAATTATTTATGAAACTAACCAAAATATGTCTATTTTATTAACTATTTAACAATGGAAAAAGTTCATATAAAGTTGGCACGTTAGAATGTACACTTACGGTGCTCCTCTAAAATCCTCCAAAAAAAAGTTGTTTTGATGTTAGAAAAACTTCTAAATTGATCTTCATCTTGACATCGAGATGTATTAATATAGAAAAAAAAAAAGCTTATAAGTCCAAAACATAGTGCATCTTATAACACATTATTTGTACCCATCCATTTTCAAGATTTTCATGATATGCTTGTTTTGAACCAATTTTGGAGTTTAAAATTTTGTAATTAGAGAATACCATCCAAATGAAGGAAGACACCAAAGAATACGTTATTTTCAGTAGTAGATGCTTGCTGAGTCAATATCACAATTCCAACGCACTAGGTAATCGGTTTTGTCCCATATGCTTTCTGTTATTAATTGCACCAGGTAGGTCATATATACGGTTCAAGTCAAGATAAAAAGTTATATATCGGTTGGATACGGATTGGACCGGGACATGGTCCAACATTTGGGTCCACTAGACCGGTCGACCGAGCACATCGGCCAGTTATCTCAACTCATTGCAATTCAAACCTGACATGGTCGGTCGACCGAGCACATCGGCCAGTTATCTCAACTTCATTGCAATTCAAACCTGACATGGTAGGTCCAATATATGGGTGCAGACCCAGATAGTGGTCGGGTTGAACCCGTCGGGTCGGCAATTGAACCCCACCCGTTCAACCTGATTGCAACCTGTCAAATAGATGCAACCAAAAACTAACCCATAGAATAAAAATTTTGGCAGGGAAAGGGGGAGAGTTGTTTCGATTCCTCCCTCCTCTTTATATTCCTATTGCATCTCTGTACCGATGCAGATCTATACTCACCCAAGTCAGATCAGAACAATCAAAATAATTCCCTAAGATATATGCCTACATAAACAAGGTTAAGGATTCTCTTGATATATATACTTTAGACTGTTACAGGCGTGGGACTCCTGTGTGTATACAACACATATACAGGGGTGGGGTTTGAGCCAGTAATGGAGCAGGGAGTGATGATGCTTCTTTCGGTGCTTGTGATTGGCTTTGTTACTTTGATGGTGGTGTGCCGGTGGTGGTGCTGCCAGCATGACCAAAAGGGCCTCAAGCTCCCCCCAGGAACCATGGGATGGCCCCTCATAGGGGAGACCCTCCAATTTTTAGGCAGCAATGAAGGTTTCATCAAAGAGAAGACTAAAAAATATAAGACTGAGGTCTTCAAGACAAATTTCCTCGGCAGGCCACTTGCAGTATTTTGTGGAGCCGCGGGCAATAAATTTGTGTTCTCAAATGAGAACCGAGTGCTCGTAACCACATGGCCGCCCTCTGTTGTGAGGATATTTGGCACTGCACTGAACACCACAACAGGGGACGATGCCAAACGAACGCGTAAACTCCTAATGGCTTTTTTGAGGCCGGAGGCACTCCAAAAGTTCATTAGTCGAATGGACTTGGTAGCTCGAGAGCACTTTAGAACACACTGGGATGGGAAACCAGTGGTGAAGGCATATGATATGATGAAGGCTTATGTATTCTCTCTGGCCTGTAGCCAGTTTGCTAGTATTGAGCGAGAGGAGCGTCGGGCTGAGCTCTCTGCTCTCTTCACGGTTATGGTCAAGGGGCTAATGAGTTTGGACCTGAAAATTCCTGGAACAAGCCATTATAAGGCTAAAAAGGCGGCAGTTGCGCTAAAGAAAGAGCTTAGGAAAGAGATGGAGGAGAGAAAGGTGGCTTTAAGTGAGGGAAGATCGAGTCCGAAGCAAGACCTATTGTCGTATTTACTCACCACTGCTGATGACCAGGGCGGTTATATGAGCGATACAGAGGTGGTGGACAATATCTTGCTCTTGCTATTCTCTGGCCATGACACGAGCAGTTCGACCCTGTTGATGGTCTTGAAGCATTTGGCTGATAAGCCTAACATCTACAATGAGATCCTCAGAGGTACTCTTTCTGTCTGTGTGTGTATGATGAGATATGCAATGTTGGCACCCAAGAAAATGTTGCCTCCACTTCATTTTGTGTTGAAAACGCACGTTAGTTTCTTTTTAATCAGGCTTTTCAAATCCTTGTGTGCCTCTTTGCCCCTTCCCCTTTTCCATTCCTTGTGTTTTCTTGTGGCGACTAGGTTAATTGTTTCTTGGATTAGCTATATATATTTTTCTTTTGCTCATAGCTCTATACCTCGAGTGAGTCTACTCAGACTCGTCCGAATTGATTGAACTTCTTTTGCTCATAGCAGTGAGTCTACTCAGACTCATCCGAATTGATTGAACTTGACAAATTCTCGAGTATAAACAGGAACCTGCCAAACTCAAACAATTCTTATATTTCTTTGGCATCACTTATTTAGACTCCACTGAGCCTCTGGTCCGAATTGATTGAACTTGACAAATTCTCGAGTATAAACAGGAACCTGCCAAACTCAAACAATTCTTATATTTCTTTGGCATCACTTATATAGACTCCACTGAGCCTCTGACAAACTATGATGAGTCTTTAGAGATCACTCAGACACTCTGCCAAATTCCAAATCCAAGCCTTGTTTTTGAATATGATCTTAAGTTCACAAATTACTATTTTGTAATTTATTTAGAGCAAAGGGAAATTGCCCAATCCAAGAACAAGGAAGAACTACTAAATTGGGAAGACATCAGAAAGATGAAATACACATGGAATGCGGTGTGCGAGGTGATGAGAGTTTCACCAGTAGTCGGGGGAACTTTCAGGCGCGCCATAACTGACTTTAATTATGCTGGCTTCCACATACCTAAGGATTGGACGGTAAATCACGTGTTATCTTCTTCTATTTCTTTTTATTCCTTGCTTTTTTTTTTTCTTCCTTGATAGTTATGAAAATAAGACCCTATACTAAGCACAAGTCCAAATTAAAAATGATGAAATTCGGATCAAAACATTCCCACTTTATGCTGCATTAGATAACCTAATTAAATGTCATAGGGATTGTATACTACGAGACCATTTTCCATTTTTTCAAGGAGGTCGCAGCCAATCCTAGCCATTAAATGTCAAATGGGATGGCTCGAGGATATCACAAAGTTTGAGATCTTTTTTACATTTAAGTCAATGACACACTTACAACCACCCTATTTAAAACCAGACGGATAAGAAAGAGTGATTGTGATCTCCTTATCCCAAAAGAAACAGGTCTCTTTATATATCATCCCTCATAAACGTATGATCATGGGATTGTCTACAAGGAGACTATTTATTTTTTGTATAAGGAGGTTACTATCATTATTGTCTTTTAAATTTTGAAATTGATGGTTATAAGAGTGTCATCATTGAATACATACAACAAAGTTCCAAAAAAAATTCTTAGACTTAATGACTCACCCTAACCTTCTAATTTGACATCTACTTTGTGGGAATAGTTGTGACCTCTTGGTAGTAAAGATAAATGGCCTCTATACAGACAATCTATATTATCTTTGGGCAATTATGAAATGAGTTTTTGTTAATGTGGATGCAGCTCCATTGGAGTGCGCATACTACACACATGACAGCAGAGTATTTTCCAGAGCCTGAAAAATTCGACCCCTCCCGCTTCGAGGGAAAGGGACCACCGCCCTACACGTTCGTGCCTTTTGGTGGGGGGCCACGCATGTGCCCCGGGCTTGAGTTTGCAAGAGCCGAGATGCTAGTCTTCTTGCACAATTTGGTGAAGAATTATAAATGGGAATTGGTTTTCCCAAATGAGAAGATACACATGGAGCCTTTGCCTGCTGCTGCAAAGGGACTTCCAATTCACCTCCACCCACATCAGCAACATTCATGATCTCTCTCTATCTTTCTCTCAAAGTTAAGGTTGCTGAATAACCTATGAACCAATCGTTTGCTATATAACTGAAGTGTTTAATGCTTGCTTTTCAATGAAATGAATGGTCCTAGCAAGTGTAACATGATTTGTTTACGTCAATGCAGTAAGTGTAACATGATTTGTGTACTTTTACCTCAATGGATGGTAGGCCCATCTACGAATTCACTCTAGTGAAGAGTTTCAGGTTTCTTTAAAAAGATTCAATGTCCATTAATCAATACGAATAAACAAGTTTGTCTTATATAGACAAATACAGATGATAAGAGTACAAATAAATCACGGACACCTATACTATACCAAAATTAACCATAAAATACAACTTATTGTACCTACCCTAAACCATATATATACTTATTACAATATACAATTTTCTTTTACACTCCCCCTCAAACTCAAGATGCTATGAGATAGAGCAGCCTAAAATGTGGAAACTATCAATTGAATCTTCAAGTGCATAACATGGCCAGTAGAAGCAATGGTTGCCATGCTTAGATTGCACAGAAAAACAACAGGACATGTGGCTCAAGCAACATATCAACAAGTTAACAAGCCTCAAAAACAGAAGAATTGATAAGAGTAGGTTTGGGCAATAGACAAAACCTTCGTATCTTCTTTAAAGAAAAAAAAAAACAGTCGGGTCAACTGAGAAAATATAATGATACTTGAAAAAGCCAACAGAACTCAATGAATAATTGTGATCGGTTTAGTAGCTTGCAGACAAATAGACATGATCGAGTAACAGAACAACATACTCGATCATACAAAAAAGAACATGATCGAGTAACATTGTAACATACTCAATCTTATAGGCATAGCCACAAAGAAGATGAATCTGGCTTTGATACTATGTTACGAGTCTCAGGTTTCTCTGAAGAGACTGAATGTCTATTAATCAATATGAATATTGTCTTATATAAACAAATACAAATGATAAGAATAAAAATAAATTACAGACACATATACTATACCCAGACTTACCACAAAATATAAGATATTGAACCTACCCTTTCAACTCAGCCACAAGGACCAAGCATTGATTTTATTTTATTTTAATTTTTGTATGCTAATTGCAATAGGATACATGACAAGATACCAAGGTATTAGATATATGTGTAGCACAATCCAAAGATAGGTTGAAGTTTATAATTTAATACATGAGGAGCATAGATTACTTCTACTCACTCGTTTACTTTGGAGGATTTTTTCAATCTGAAATTTTGGGATCCATTGAAGAATTACTAGATGATTATTCTAAAAATGAAATAATAATTGAAATTTTGAGTTTTAAAATACTTAATTTCACCATCTTAAAATTGGGTGGTCTCTATTTAGTGTTGAGACATTATTTTTGTTAAGTGCATAGAGGGTACAATTAGGAAATTTTTTTATTTGAGGTTGGGTTAAAACGATTTATTATCATCATCCAAGCCTTATCCCAACTATTCGGAGTCGGCCGGGTTAAAGAGGTTACATCACCAAAATATGGAGTCCTAAAATTAATTCTAGGCGGGGTTTTGCTATAGTGAATAAATAGTATTTGTAGATATAAAGTATGTGTGCAGCACAACAATATGTCCAATGAGTAACTAATCTCTCTTATTCTTTATAGTTAACAATACAGAACTGATTAATCTATTCAATCATTCAAAGAAAATTGTTTCATGAGGGCGGGACCGCATTTCCACATATGCAGTTTAGAAAGTATAAAGCATTCATCTTAAAGATGAATGCAAATAGATGTTTCGTCTAAAAATAATGGAAACTAACAGTTCAAATATTTTATTTACTAGAATTATTATTTTTAGATTTTAAAATTTATTTATATTTTCATATTCATGATCTCCATGTTAGAGATTACATGCCTGTAAAAATTAAATTTTAAAATCCATTTGAAAAATAGATTTATTAAAAGGCGTGCATTTCTGCATATTAGAGCTTGGTTGCATAAAAAATGGGTCCATCATTAAATCATATTAAGAAATAGGTACATGACAAATTGGGGCATCAGTGTTAGAGGGGCTGACGTAACGTGCCAACCACCATTGACATGTAGAAAAAAAAACAGAGGTACATGGACAAATTCTAAACAATAAAATAAGAGGAGGTCAAAATAGCAACGCAATTGAGTGTGGTTAGATTCACCTTGGAATCTTTTTTGATATGGTGAGAAAAACGCAATTCGGTGCTTTTGGTCGATTTAAAAGAAGATTTTAGATTTGTTTTATATTTATTATAAATAAATTAGATTTTTATATATAAAAATAATAAAAAAATAAAAATTTCAAAAAAAGAAAGAAAGAAGAAGAACAAAATCGGTCCGAAGTTGATTGAAGCGACAATACCAAGCTTTGTTTCGCTTCGGTTTAGACCTAAAATCCGAAGGGCTGAAGCGAAGGAATTTGACAACATTGGCCCGATTTGAGTTTTTCAATTCGTATAATTTAACAATCAAACAATACCCATTACTCTATTTTAACAAATCAAATCACAGATAACTAAATAAATAAATGATAACGCCAGAGAGTAAAATCAAGTATAAAATCATAGTCCACAAAATAAATTGCAAATTACAGCATTTAAGAGCTTAGAAGTTGTAAACAATTGAAAAATAATTTTCCACTTCTTTTCTACCCAAAATTACCACCTTTGCAAAATAAAATTAGAAACCATGTAGCTTTTTCCTTTCTTATCTTTTAATATAACAAGAACAAGATTCAAACCCATTAGTAGACAAACACCAGAAACTTCTAAAATAAGACGTATCAAATCTAGGATTAGGATCTCTTATTTAATGGAATGACTTCATTGGAAAACTCAATTACAAAAATAATCAACAAATCACCACAAAGGTTCCCTCACTCGAATGGGTTCATTCACAAAACCCAATGCAGCAAATCATATCATAAAAAAAAAAGCACATATAAGTCAAAAAGATCTCCAAAAAAAAATTAAAAAAACATGTTAACTGCCATAAATTAAAAAACTAATACTCAAATATTACAGATTTATGGTAAAAACTGAAAATCTCAAATAGTTTATTACTCAATCCTTTGATGGCGAAATTACCACCACAAGAGCATATAAACATTTATTCTCAAACATTTGAAATTCAATATCAAGGACCCAGCCAAGTTATGTACAGGATAAAAAGCAAAAAGAAGTAAAAAAAGAAAATAAAAAATAGTTAAAAAAAAATATAGTTTGTAGAAATCATTAGGAGATTAGAGAAGTTGAAAAAGAAAACAAATATAAAAGGTGGATTTCTAAATTTTTTGATTTGGACCTAGAATACTTTAGAATAATGTTTTAAAAAAAAACAATAAATTTATAGGTTTCTAAACTTCATTCTAACTAATATAATATTTTTTCTCTTTTCTCTGCTTTTTTTTAATGTTTTTTATTAATTTTTTACCCCTTTTCAAGGGTGGGCATGTAGATGATAAAAACCAAGGTCTAGAAAAATAAAAGGGAAAGAAAAATAATACAAAAACTTAAAATAAACAAAACACAGACATATGTTCAATCCCTCCCATCCTTTTTCCTAATTTAGATACACTTTCTTCAACAATAGGATTTAGTTTCCCCATAATATGGGAAACACGTGAGTTCAAAACCCCATATCATTAATTTTTAACTGTAGGTACATAGACCAATAAGACCATAAGAAAAACCATCTACGAAAAGTTTAACTAAAGTTGTTTTTGCCGGAATTAGTCTATACTTCACATGTACACCTCGTAGATGTGTAAATGACATATACTCAGCCTTTGTAGAAGACATAGCCACCAGATACTGCAATCTCATTAACCAACTAACTGCACCACCTGTCAAAGAAAAATTATATCCGGTAGTCCTACTTATATCTTAGTCATCTGCATAATTTGCATCAACATAATAAGAAGGATCCACTTCAACAAATGCAAGCTGGCTTCAAATAAAGAAGGATCTACTTCATAGCGGTCCAATGATTATGACTAGGATTGCCATGTATTTCCTCATAACTGTCATTGCTTGTGTTATGTTAAGTATGATGCTAACCATAACAAAGATGAGGCTCCTTCCTGCTGATGAATATGGTACTCGAGACATGCGTGTCCTCTCTGCATCAATATCAGGATATTGTTTGAGACACAACTTCATAACTATAAGAAATGAAGTACTAACTGGTTTAGCATTCTGCACATTAAAGTGTCATGTACTCTTATGAGTTAACCATATTTTCTTGCATGTCTTGTCTCTAAATACACTCTTCTGTAGAATCCGATTAATTGCTCATAAATCTTTTATAAAAATTACGTAGCCAATTGAGCTCTAAGTGTTGCAATATTCTCTTTATTTGGTCATGCGATATCATTAGTGTATAAATCACCATTACCATTAGCATTATCATCTAAACCTTATCCCAACTATTTAGGGTTAGTTATACGAATTTTATTCAGTCATTCTACTCTATCATGGGCCATATCCTGAGAAAAACCACAAGCCACTATGTCCCTTCCCACTGCTTCCTTCTGGGCCTTTCCCTCGTCCTTTTGGAGCCTTTGATTTGAACCAAATCACTACTTCTCACCGGTGTTGAACTAAGTGGATGTTGTACATGGTCAACCCACCTAAGTTTACTTTCCTTCATATTATCACATATTGGGGCCACCCTTAAGTTCCTTTGGATGTATTCATTTTAACTTCTATTCTTTCTTGTCTTGTGACTAAATCCGTCTCAATATCCTCATCTCAACTACTTCATTCTTATATATGTTGTCTTTTAACTGCCTAATATTCTGCCTCATAAAAGTATGGATTGTCTTATAGTCGTCTTATAGAACTTCCTCTTCAATTTCATTGGTCGAGAATCACGTGAAACTCCAGACGCATATCTCTACTTCACCCACCCAGCTTTAATTCTCTTCATTCTCATGGATTATCGACCTCATATATCGAAAACAATCTTTTTTAGGTACTTCTTGGCCATCGATCTTAACTACTATCTCGTTTTTTACTTTTATTATTATTAAATTTATATTCCATATATTTTGTCTCCCTACAAAGTTCTAATGATGTTATCTCTAGTCTCATCAATCAAAACCATATCATCTACAAACAACATACACCACTATACTTTTTCAATAGACTCACAATCTATAACTAAAATAAAGAGATATGTGCTCAACACTTATCCTTGTAGACAACTAGTTCCCAACTAAGGGAATTATAAGAAGCTAAAAAACATAAGAAAAACCGACCTAGGCCACCTTTAACGCCATCCCAAACTAAATTCCTAGAAATCGTCTCACCAAAAATCCATTTTCCAAACTAAAACCGTAGTAGGGACCACACTATACCCTAGAAAACCACCATGCACCCTACTCCATCCACTGCACTATAAAACTAGTTTAACTAGTTCAATTCACTTGACCACCTTGAACCTTCTAAAACAAGACAATACTCCCTTAATACTAGGAACATCCCAGAACCTTCCAAAATAGACCCAAACCTACATTAGGGACCCTAAAACCAAGTTTAACCTTAAAGCTACTTTGACTCACCTAATATTAACATTTGGTCCACCTTCACTCCTTGAAGGCCCAAAACTCCCTCTCTAGACTTGAACACAACGATGCCTAGACACAATCGAACTCTAGACCTCCAACCCCAATTCTAGGCCTCCAAAGGCAAACAACCAAAACTTAATCAAAACACGATGATTTTGTCTCGACCAGTGGATGGTGAAGAACAAGAGAGCCTGGCGCACAAATCTAAGGTCTGAACCAGGCCCAGATTCCAGGTCTTCGACTTGTGTGCTCGGCTTAAGGTGAGTTCTCATCTTCTCTTTGTTTTATCCTCTTCCAAGCCTATTTTTTTCCTTTAGTTTATTTTATTTCTTAATTCGTTGCTAAATCAATTCGATTTTTCTAAATTTTTTTCCGAATTTCTCCCCTCTTACTCGAAACTCCTCTCTCATAGACTTTCTTTTTTCCATTTTTTTTCCCGATTTTTCCACAAATAACAAGGAAAATTATTTTGATAACCCGGAACCAATTTTTAGAAATTTTAGGAGAGTCCCTTACCTTAATCTGTACAAATCTCTTGAAAAATAGTAAAAAATTGCCTAAAAAAATCCCCAAAAGTCCAAAAATTTGTAGAAAATCCCAAAAATTAAGAAAAATCTCAAATAATGCCAAAATTTTGTGAAAAAATATAAAAGCCCTAAAATAATATAAAAAACCTTAGAAAGCCAGGAAAATTCTCTAGAAACCTTATAGAACCTCACTTAGGAATTAGGAACTCTTGATCTCAACCAAATTCCCTCCAATTTCCCATAACCATAAAGTTTCCAAATACTACAAAGAACATCAAAAAAGGAGAATGCACAATAGATCCAAGTCTGAAACTTTGGGTTATAGGTCTCAGGTAAACAATCTATCCCTTTCTTTATTTATTGCATTTATTTTCTGTATTTTTCTTATTCATTCCATATTTTCCTAATTTAGTTTAGACGCTTCTGATTTTAAAGATATATTTGGTGTCGAAATTCAGCAGGCCTATAGGCAGATCCAAAGGGATCAAATCTACTCAGATCAGTATCAATCTTGGGTCCGTAATTTGACCGGCCCCACTTCTCTATTTTTCATTTTTAACTAATTAGCATGAATTTGAGGAGATCTCATCCGAGATCGTCTCAAAACTGTGCATAAACAGTTTGGCGTCCACCATTAGGTAGTTGAGCTAAAATTCACATTTTTTAAATCATTGAAAGCTTCATGTTATTCTGAAATTTTTATTTTTCAAAAATTTCAGTACGGGCACGAGTCGTGTCGACTTGTGTTGATCATGCACGAGTCGAAATGACTCATGCGATCCAAGAAGCTACTAGAAATTGTTTCTAGTTGCATATTTTCCCTTGATTTTGTTCCCTGAGTTTTTCTCATTTCCCCTGTTTTATAGTTTGTCTTTTTGTTTCCAGAAAAATAAAAATTAGAAAATTAAAAAAATTTTAAAATGAATAATATATTTAATTTCTTGGATCTTAGTTTAGCTCGGGGCCATCATACCTCCTACTCACTGCAAATTTTTTGCACCCACCACGTGTGTTTATTCTCCACATGAGTCACATACATCACTTTAAATTCTTTTTTTCAAACGATTTTCTAAAGACCCCCCTCATTCCATTTGGGGCGAGCTTTCTATACTTTTTCTGCAGCATAGAAGTTCTATCCTCCCCTTATCCAACTGTCCATTCTGAATGGAAGGTTAAGATTGCTCCAATCACAATGTCATGTATATACACTATTTTATTTTAAATTTTTTTTCTATGAACTATTTTGACACTAAATGTTGGACATCCATTCCTCTATTAAACTCACACTAGCGAAAAATATAAAAATATATATATACTTTCAATAAAATAAAATGACCAAAATACCCTTGAAAGATTCAAGGGGTATTTTGGTCAATATATTTTATTGAAAAATTATTTTAAATTTTTTTTATAGGTGCGCCCCAATGAGAAGATAGCACATAGCAAATTTCATATGAATACAATTTGTATAAATAAAACTAAAAAAAAATACTTTTAGACGTCGGATCTAAAATCAAACGGTGAGTGGCTCTCTTGATCAAAATTGAACGGCTGGAAGGTAGGGGGAGGATAGAACTTCTATGTTATAGGGGAAGCATAGAAACTTTTCCCTTCAATTGGTGAGGGATCATAGTTTTTGTGCGCTGATGGTTGGGATTCTATAGGGTTTAAGCGATCGTCCATCGACGGTTTTCTTGACCCAGAAAATAACCTAGTATTTTATAACTTTCATCCCAGTTTCTCCGGGTAGCTGGGTAGTGTTTGATACCTGTTTGATAAATTGTGGATTGTGGTGATGATATTTTCACATGTTTGGCATTGGGAAAGCATATATATATATATATATATATATATATATATATATATATAAGTCTTCCAAACACCTATAGGTAAAAATGAATAGTGATTTTGCCTACTTTTATCACCGTCCAAATTTCATTGTGCGGTAACGATTGTCTGGTAGTGTTTTATTTTTTATTTTTTTTATATAAATAGGAATGACCTGAAATTTATAGGGTATGTACATCTTACTGAGGCTCATCTAATAAAAATATATAAAAAATTATCCGTGAAAATAAATTGATCAAAATACCTCCGAAAATTTTTAGGGGTATTTTGGTCAACTTTTTTATGTAAACTTCTTTTTTATATATTTTTTGAAGATTCCCCTATTTTTTATGAATACATGTTCCAAATTTCAGGTCATTTTGATTTGTAGAAAATAAATGAAAAATAAAATACTACCGGACAATCGTGATCGTACGATGAACTTTTGGACGATGATGGGGATAGGCGAAATCACTATTCATTTTCGCCTATAAGGGAAAAGTTTATATAAGGTTGCAACCTTAAAATATAGAATCACATATGCAGCTGAAAAATCTATCGAAAATGTGGTTTTAATGTTGAATCTGATTGATCATCTCGACATCGAGATGTATGAATATTAAAAAAAAAAAAAATTTGGAGTCTAAAAAATAGTGCATCTTGCAACACATTATCTAGACCCGTCCATTTTCATGATTTTCATATGTTTATAAATCTACTTGATTTAAACTATTTTTGGAGTTTAAAAATTTCCAATTAGATATGAACATAGTTTTTAAAATAATCCTAAGAATTTTTACATCAAAATTATATGTTATGATAAAATTCTGAGGTGCGCCTTAATTGGATTGTTCAAAGTTGCAACCTTATAAAAACCGCATCCTTATGTATATTATATGTTAAATAATATTATAATATAATATAATATAATATATATATATATATATATATATATATATATATATATATATATATATATATATATATATATATATATATATATATATATATATATATATATATATATATATATATATATATATATATATATATATATATATATATATATATATATATATTTGGATAATTTGGAAATTAATTGATCCATTAGTGTTTTATTATCATCACCTATTTGAAATTTTTCTTTATTTAATTCAGGAGGAGGTTTAAAGAATAATTGTTTCTTTTCCTTATAGGTGGGAGGATGTAATAAGTTTTCTAATCTAATAGTTTGTTGTCCAATAGTGTGAAGATAGAGATTCGTATAATTGTTTTGTTCAATTATGTGTGGGAGTAATTCCATACGAGCTAAATTCACGTTATTTAGTTTGTATGGTGTAGCTATTGTTTCGTATACAATCATTTGGGTTGAGGATCCTATATTATGCTTCGTGTTTGATCCTGTGGTGGCGGATCCTGTAGTAACTGTTTCAGCTATTCCTTGTATTTTCATACTTTGTTCAGGAGGATGTTTGGCTTTGATTGTGTTTCCTTCAGTAGTATTGAATAATGTATACTGGGTTTCTAGTGTATTTATTTCAAAATCGGGAATAGGAATTTGTTTTTGGAGTAGGATGTCTTTTAACCAATCAAAAAAACATGTTCCTTTATTTCCTTGTTTTCTCCATTTGTTGAATCTTTTATGAAACAAAGATACTAATTTAGGATCAAAAGTTTCTACATACCATTCTCTGATATTTTTATTTTCGTGGGATAAATAATCATTTATGATAAATTCTTTATCTAACTTTTCTTCAAGTTGTAGTACTTGAATGAATTTTGCTTCATCAGGTTCTTCCTGAGCCTGTTTATATTAAGGGATAATGATATTATCAAATGTTCTTAATAGTCCATCAATTTGTGGTTTTATTGGTATTGATGGAATAGTTATGATGGGAGGAATTCTATTGTAAGTAGTAATCGATTTTCTTGCTGGTTCTGGTTCTGATTTTCGGAAAGAATAAGTACTGGAAGTGCCCGAGATGGATGAATCATCCATTGGTTGCAAAATTCTATTATTTGTGAATTGGATTTCAATATTTCCATCTGTATATTCAATAATTTTATCTGGAATGTTTTGGATAGATGTTTGTGATGGTTGATTTTCATTATGGATGGACCATGTTTGTGGTAAGATAATATCTGACCATGATATTGTTTTTAGTATAATCGTATTCGATTTTTCCATATTGGTTTGGAAAAATATTGTTTGTCCTCTAGTATCTATTTGAAGTACATTTGGACATAACGTATTCATAACTTTATAATAAATACAATAAATGATGGCTATGTTTTGAGAACCTAACATCATATTAAATCCTTGAGTTTTTAGATTTAAAGATAAAACATTTAAAATATTTGGATCTGTAAGAGATATAGAATAATTTGGAAAACAATTGAAATATATTGGTCCACTACATAAACTAGATTCAACCATCCCTAGTAACAAATCAGAAAATCTGTTATGGCTAGTATCTCGTAAGCATACTAAGATAGAATTATTTAATCCTAGACGAGTTAAGGGTTTCACAGCTATTTGGATTAATCCTACATGTAAATATTTATAGTTTTTTGTTTTACGGACTTGTAATATTTTTTGAGATAATAATTGAAAATCTTCTTGATTACTTGTAACAGATAGAGTCTGTTCTACTGTTTTGATAACATATTCGATTTTTAGATCGAATGTGCCTTTCTTATAAACATCTGATATTGGAACTTTGGGTATGTTCCAATTTTGTATTTGATTTTCAATATCGTTAATAATAATTTCTTCTTTATTTTTATCCTTAGAGTCCTATTAGTTGCACTAGTTGTTTTATCCGTCATATTCTTAATAAATTTCTCCATTATTAGGTTGCGGTTGAGTGCTATCTGGACAGTCCTCTTTGACTACCTCTTACGTCTCCAAGACCTTAGCGGCTCTCTTGGCCTAAATGGTCAACTGACTGGTGTCTGAGCGTCTCTAATCTCAATGCTCGGACTAACTTTCTTTAATAGATTAATTTTTTAAGTTTCTTAAGATAAAAGAACTAGTGATTAGTCTTAGTCCTCTAATACCGGGTTGGCTCTGATACCATAAATGCGCCAAGATCACCCTATAGCTACTAACAACTCAAATACAGAACTTATCTTAGAAATTGGAATATTAAACTATGATAAGATACTAGTTGTTGTAATATGTTGACATAATATAAGAATGCTAAGATGATAAAAATAACATATACAATTAATATATCTATGACTATCCACGAAATATGAGTATAATTACGAATTTTTATGCTAAATACTAATTTAAATTGCATTGTAGAAAAAACATAATAATCACATATATTGATTCAGAAAAAGAAATACAAGAAAACATACTTACATATTATTACAAATACATAAGCTGAAAAATGACTGTCATTCGTGAGGGCAGTAAGAGGGTAAAGTTGATATATTACAATCACACATGTATTAAATAATAAAAGAGTAAGAAGTTACCGACTTGAGAGACGGTAGATTTACAACAGTACTGAGCTACTGTCGTAGAAAGAGTAAGAGAACAGAAAGAAGAGAAGAGCAAAAGAGAATAGAAGAAGATGGAGGAGAAAAGAGCAGAGGTCTGAGCTTGATCTTCTTTAGTCTGCCGGAAATCCTTGCCAACCTGCCTTCTGGTAAGTGAAGGGGGTTATTTACAGAGGGCGAGAGGTAACTTGGTGTAGAAGGTATCCTTTCTGATTGGCGAGAGGTAACTTGGGGTCGAAGGTATCATTGCTGATTGGTTGGTCCTTCAGTGAGAGGAGTTAAGGCGAAGGATGGGATGTAAAGTTGAAGAGATGTTTGTCGTGACTTATTGTTGTCAAGTATGTGGTGGCTGTGTATTGGTTGCTTGAGAGTTGACGTGACGGAGGAATCTCTAGTACTGTGCTTGAGGCTTCGTGGCGAGTATCCGAGGGAGGTGTGACGGCAGTTGGAGTCACATCGTGCATAAAGTGGAGTCATTTCGCGAATAAAGGTAGTATAAGAATCTGCTTTATGAGTGCAGTCATGTCGCGAATAAAGGTGAATATAAGAATCTGCTTTATGCTGTATCATGTAAGCTGCTGCTGATGCTGATTGTATTGGTCGAGTCGTAGTATCGGGTCGCAATTATTGGTCGGGCCTCTGGCTGAAATCTTCTAACAATGGATTGCCAGATTGAACTGTTTCTTCTGACGTAGTAGGTGCAGTGGTATCAGGAGCAAAGATATTGAGAAGAGTTTGCTCTAATTCTTCAAGAGTAGCATTAGGGTGTGCTAGTCTCATCTTTTTCAAATAAGCAGAAAATGTGGGTAGGCTGACTGTATTATGTGCTTGTGGGTTCAGGATATTGTTCTGAGGAGGTATGCATTTAAGGGGTAAGGAGGCAGGATCAATACTAAAAATATCTCACCATTTAACTTTGATGGTTTTGCCAAGTTTAGGAATGTACTCATAATTATGCGTATTATTTTCAAAGATGGCATAATCCCATTTTAGGATCCAAGGTATTTGGTAGATGGCCATGAAGTAGAGATGAAAATCATCCAGTTCGGTGCAAGTATTATGTTGTGCAAATTTGGTTTGAAAGGCTTGAAACGAATCTGGTAAGATTTGTGTCTGCGATCCCCATAATAAAAACCAGTAGCGGAACCAGTTTGGAAATCTTTCGTAAATAGGGAGTTTAAATTGTAAGTACCAAGAGTGAGTATTATTTGGATTCTGGTATGAGAATACCTTATGCCAGGCTTCCATGTACTCAGCATATTTATAATATTTGTATTGAAATTCTAGATTTAACAATTTTTTCCCTTGAAGAGGATTACATCCCCAGTCGTCATAAGAAAGTAATATTTTGATTTGAAATTTTGAATAAGCATATACTTTAGTAGTTCCTTGAAAAAAATCAACAATCGAAACTGAACCGGTTTCCATGAGAATGGATTCGTACCATTCACGGGTTTTGACCCCTTGTGATGGATTTAAATGGTTTACAAGGTAAAGGGGGGCCAATTTATTTGGGTCAATTTGTGCATGGTTATCAGAAATGGGTATATCTGCTAGGAATGCTGTGTCGATATAGATTAACTTAGTAGTGGTAGATGTTTGCTTATTTGGGTATGTGGCCGGAGAGAATGCCGGACTTGGAGTTTGTATTGGACTTTGAGGAAGAGTTTGAATCAAGTATTCAGGTATGTTTGTGGATCAGAGAGGTGACATAGGTGTCAGATTCAGAGAGGGATGGCTGGGCATAAGAGGCCCAAACATATTGCTTGGTACTAAGTCCATGGTTTGTGTCCTCTTTTGTTGTTTGAAGGATTATTCATATTGATATTCTTATTGGCAAGAAATAGTTGCAAACCGTATGGAAGTGTATCTTCTTCAGAAAGTGTGGGTAATGTACGGTCCCCCTGCAAAAATTCACGGGTAAAGAAGTCAGGTAAAGAATTAGCAGAGCCTTAAAGATGCTCAATAGAGAAATCAAAGGCAGATAGAATGGCCTGCCAACGGGCAAATATTTGTTTGGAAACAAGGTTTTGAACATCTTTTTACAGAATATCTTTGGCTACATTACAATCGGTGCGAATAAGAAAGTGTTGGTTTAAAATATAAGTTTGAAATTTACAAACACAGTTAATAATAGCAAGTAATTCTTTTTCACAGTAGAATAATTTTTTTGGTGTAGGATTCCAACCTTTTGAAGTAAATCGTATTAATTGTTCTTTAGAATCAACTGATTGTTTTAATATGCCACCAAGTCCTAATTCATAAGCATCACATTCAATTATTTTAAAAGCTGTAGGATTAGATAAAGTTAAACATGGTAATTCTTTGGCTTTTAATTTAAGTCGCTGTACAGCCAAAGTATGGACATCAGTCCATGGTGGAGGATTCTTCTTTAATCGGTCATATAAGGGTTTAGCATCAAGAGCTAGATTTTGGTAAAAATCACTTATATAATTAAGACATCCTAAGAATCTTTGTAATCAGTTTTGTCTAAAATTTTGTCAGGAAATTTATCAGTAAAGAGAATGGATCTATCAATTGGGATAATTGTCCCTTGATTTATATTATGTCCTAAAAATCTAATTTTTGTTTGGAAAAGATTCATCTTTTTAGCAGAGACTACTAACAAACTGTGTGAATGAAAGTATGAAGATGTTTAAAATGTTGTTCAAGAGATTCAGAAAATACTAGAACATCATCAATATAAACTATCATGAATTTTTAGAAAGGATTAAATATATCATTCATTATCTTCTGGAATTCAGATGGAGCATTTTTAAGACTAAAGGGCATAACATTCCATTCATATTGTCCAAAAGGGACATTAAATGATGTTTTATATTTATCTTCTTCCTTTATCTGTATTTGTCAAAAGCCAGATTTTAAATCAAATTTGGAGAAGATGACTGCGTATAAGAGTCTATCGAGTAAATCTTTTTTATTTGGAATGGGATATCTAATCCATTGTAATACTTTATTGAGGGGTTTATAATTAATAACTAGTCGTGGAACTCCTCGTTCTTGTTCGGCGTTTTTATTGATATAAAAAGCAGAGCAGCTCCAGGGAGATAAACTGGGCCGTATGAGTTTCTTATGGAGTAAATCTTTAATTTCATTATGACATGTTTGTAATAATTTCGTATTCATTTGAATAGGTCGAGCTTTTGTTGGTATTTTTGTTTCACTAAAATTTGGTTCATATGGTAATCCAACAATATGTTGTTTTCTATGCCAAAAAGTGGTTGGTAGATCATTACATATTTCGTGTTCAATAAGACTTTTGAGTTGTTGTATTTTTTGTATTATATCATTAGTTTGGAGTTTTTCATTGATAATCTTGTGTTTGATTTCAAGTTGTAATGATCCTATAAAATCTTCTTTTTGTTTGATATTTTGTTTGACAGTATTAATTTCTTTGATTTTTGGTTTATCAAGGAATTCAAATTTAATAGGGGTACCATGGGTATTTGTTTCAATACCTGTATGGGAAATAGTAATTGGATAAAACAGAGTGAAGAAAGGTACGCCAAGGATTACAGCCTGGCTGAGTCCCTTGACCATAATAAATGGACTAGGAAAACAATGTCCTTCATTACAAATTTTAGCATTAGATAGCTTGTATTTAATAAATAGTCTACTCCCATCCGCAGTGTTAAGGATTTGAGTAGTTTTATCGAAATATTTTGTAAGAACTAATCCTTCATTAAGGCAATTAAGATCAGCACTTGCATCAACTAAGGCTAGAGTTTGGAATTCATATTCATCACTTATGATAATGGTTACTAAGACAAACCATTTTTGTGTGATTACTCTATTTAATACATTTACTGATTTTTTGATAGATGATTCGCATTGATTTATATAATCATTGGGATGATATGATTTGAGTAAGTGGTCAAATTCAATGGCATCTGAATCAGTGTCTATTTCGAAATTTTTATTATGGAGTTCAAGTATTTGAATTCTATTTTTTAATTGGGTTACTTCTATCTTGACTGTATTTACTTCGGCTTTGAGTTCAGCAATAGTAGGTTCTTTTTGTGTGGCTTCATGCTGACTTACACGTTTCATTATATCATAAAAGTTATAATTATCAGGAGGTTTGACTAATGGCATATGTTTTGTTTTTGTTTTAGTCAAATTAATAAACTGAGTAATTATTTCTCTTTTTTCATCAGGATCATAAATTTTCTCTATTAGGTCTAAAATAAGATTGTCTTCTTTTGTTAGTGTATGAATATCAGAAGTTGTAATAGGACATTTACATATTTCTTCATCTGTGTCAGAACTACTATTTGTGGACCAATAAAAATCATCATTATGCATAATTCCTATAAAAGATGTATCACTACTTGCTGAAGTAGTGTCCGTATCTGAACTAGTAGATGAATCATATATTTGAATAATGTCATATATTTTATTTCTGATGTGCTCATCTAATGTAATAGAGTCTAATTTTTGTTTGACTTTGCATTGGCTTTTATAATGGCCAACTTTTTCACATTTATAGCAAACAGGTAATTTCTTATTGTTTTGTTAGAACTTTTTAGATGCAAAACGTTTAGTAAATTTCTTATATTTTTTATTTTTGGTTGGAAAAGACTTATGTGTTTTTTCGAATTTATTAATGCGATGTTTTTTCTTTTTATATATTTTATGTATTTTATGTGGTTTATTTTTATCAATATGATAGCCAAATTGTTGGCAGAAGTCTCCTAACTCTTTTTTACCACTTATGTTTTGTTTATCAAGTTGCTTTTTAAGTTTCATATCTGTGCATAAGGCTAAGCCTTCATCACATATTTCAGAGGATAATTCACCTAAAGTATATTGAGAGTAATTGATTATACCACTATTTTTATTTTTCAGACGTTCTTTGACCTTTTCAACGAATGGATATGGTAATCCTGCTACGAACTTTTCTTTCCAGTGGTCAAGATGACTATCTTCTCGTATAAGTAAACGAGAGAAAAAGACGTCTTTATACCATTTGTAGTGAGATAGTGTATGACAACATAAATTAGATAAAAGATCAGCAGTTCGGGCTGCAAGTATTGAAGTATTTCCTATGAAATGAAGAGCAATTGTATAAATCAGTGAATTAACAGCATCACTTTCAGAGTATACCATATCTTGGTTGTGTTCATTTTTTGCTGTCCATTGACGAGTATTTGTTAATATTTGTTGTTTTGTCTGTTCATTGAGATAGGAATCCCACCATCCACTTAGCCATCCAGAAAATCCTGAAACTATAGCTTTTGCTATTTCCTGATCATGACTACCAGCCATTTTACATGTCGAAGCATACATAGTCATATGTTTCATTGTATCTAATATTCGGTGATCGAAAATTCCATCAATGTTCCAATCTATAATAGTTCGACCAGTATATGTAGAAGTATGACTTGTAAGGTCTTCTTCTAATTGGATATCAATTGGGGTTGGTCTCTTATAATATGGTCGGGCATTTATTGGTTGCCAATTTTTATTATAGTTGACTCGATTTATATCCGGGGTAATATGATGTTCAGAAAATGCTTTTTGTATATTTGATATTGTGTTGGCGATTAGTGGTTCAATGTTTTCATTTTCTTGGAACATTATTTCTTCTTGAAGAGTCATATTATCATGTTCTGGGATTTTTGTTTTTCCTCTATCGCTGTCTGGTATAGCAATATTTTCTTTAGGTTTGAGATCTTTTATTTCTAATTTGGAAATTAATTGATCCATTAGTGTTTTATTATCATCACCTATATGAAATTTTTTTTTATTTAATTCAAGAGGAGGTTTAAAAAATAATTGTTTCTTTTCTTTATAGGTGGGAGGATGTAATAAGTTTTCTATTCTAATAGTTTGTTGTCCAATAGTGTGAAGATAGAGATTCGTATAATTGTTTTGTTCAATTATGTGTGGGAGTAATTCCATACGAGCTAAATTCGTGTTATTTAGTTTGTATGGTGTAGCTATTGTTTCGTATACAATCATTTGGGTTGAGGATCCTATATTATGCTCTGTGTTTGATCCTGTGGTAGCAGATCCTGTAGTAACTGTTTCAGCTATTCCTTGTATTTTCAGACTTTGTTCAGGAGGATGTATGGCTTTGATTGTGTTTCCTTCAGTAGTATTGAATAATGTATATTGGGTTTCTAGTGTATTTATTTCAAACTCGGGAATAGGAATTTGTTTTTGGAGTAGGATGTTTTTTAACCAATCAAAAAAACATGTTCCTTTATTTCCTTGTTTTCTCCATTTGTTGAATCTTTTATGAAACAAAGATACTAATTTAGGATCAAAAGTTTCTACATACCATTCTCTGATATTTTTATTTTCGTGGGATAAATAATCATTTATGATAAATTCTTTATCCAATTTTTCTTCAAGTTGTAGTACTTGAATGAATTCTGCTTCATCAGGTTCTTGCTGAGCCTGTTTATATTGAGGGATAATGATATTATCAGATGTTCTTAATAGTCCATCAATTTGTGGTTTTATTGGTGTTGATGGAATAGTTATGATGTGAGGAATTCTATTGTAAGTAGTAATCGATTTTCTTGCTAGTTCTGGTTCTGATTTTCGGAAAGAATAAGTACTTGAAGTGCCCGAGATGGATGAATCATCCATTGGTTGCAAAATTCTATTATTTGTGAATTGGATTTTAATATTTCCATCTTTATATTCAATAATTTTATCTGGAATGTTTTGGATAGATGTTTGTGATGGTTGATTTTCATTATGGATGGACCGTGTTTGTGGTAAGATAATATCTGACCATGATATTGTTTTGGGTATAATCGTATTGGATTTTTCCATATTGGTTTGGAAAAATATTGTTTGTCCTCTAGTATCTATTTGAAGTACATTTGGACATAACGTATTCATAACTTTATAATAAATACAATAAATGATGGCTATGTTTTGAGAACCTAACATCATATTAAATCCTTGAGTTTTTAGATTTAAAGATAAAACATTTAAAATATTTGGATATGTAAGAGATACAGAATAATTTGGAAAACAATTGAAATATATTGGTCAACTACATAAACTAGATTCGACCATCCCTAGTAACGAATCAGAAAATCTGTTATGGCTAGTATCTCGTAAGCATACTAAGATAGAATTATTTAATCCTAGACGAGTTAAGGGTTTCACAGCTATTTGGATTAATCCTACATGTAAATATTTATAGTTTTTTGTTTTATGGACTTGTAATATTTTTTGAGATAATAATTGAAAATCTTCTTGATTACTTGTAACAGATAGAGTCTGTTCTACTGTTTTGATTGCATATCCGATTTTTAGATCGAATGTGCCTTTCTTATAAACATCTGATATTGGAACTTTGGGTATGTTCCAATTTTGTATTTGATTTTCAATATCGTTAATAATAATTTCTTCTTTATTTTTTATCCTTAGAGTCCTAAGAGTAATCACTAGTTGTTTTATCCGTCAGATTCTTAATAAATTTCTCCATTCTTAATAATATATATATATATATATATATATATATATATATATATATATATATATATATATATATATGAAAAAAACTGGGATTGGTCCACTTACTCATATGAACATATGAGCCTAATGGCTTAGATTGAATCTGGGCCGATCTGACGATCACGGATGTCCGGTAGTATTTGAATTTTATTTTTATTTTCTACTAATCCAAATCACTTGAAATTTTAGATGAGCGCTCTTTTCATCAAGGCGCACGTAATAAAAAGATATATAAAAAATTTATTGGTGAAAATAAAATCACCAAAATACCTCCCAAAACTTTTGGGGGTATTTTGGTCATTTTATTTCATGTAAAATATTTTTTTAATATTTTTCAAAGATTCACCTTTTTTTATAAACACACGTCTAAAATCATGTGATTTTGATTTGTAGAAAAAAAATAAAATTCAAACACTACCGGACATCCGTGATCGTCAGAGCGGCCCAAATTCAATCTGGGTAGTTGGGCTCATATGTTCATATGAGCTAATGGGCTAATCCCAGAGAGAGTTATGTAGGTTGGATTTATTAATTTTGGAGTCTATTTTTTTAAAAAAGTTACTTTTGTTGGGCAATTTTGTAAATATTGCTATAAGACAAAGGGTACTTTTGTAATCTCCAAAAGGGGT
The DNA here is from genome assembly GCF_054954075.1 of Amborella trichopoda. Lineage (NCBI taxonomy): Eukaryota > Viridiplantae > Streptophyta > Magnoliopsida > Amborellales > Amborellaceae > Amborella > Amborella trichopoda. Next base: position 47,829,309 of record NC_142341.1, on the reverse strand, counting down.
AAAATTGAAATTTTAACTAAAGGACAAGGGCACTCTACAAATAAAGTTTCAAGATATTAACTTCCAAAATACCATTGTATTTTTGTGAAATTTCAAATTTGTCATTTCTTAATGGTAAAGTTATATATTTAAATCATTTTTTAATAAAAAAATAATGATTGTTTTGATAAATATACCCATCACACTTCTAACTTGAACCTTTGTATTCTGAGGGGTTTTTAACTCTAGACAAATCATATATATATATATATATATATATATAAGGTTTTGTTATACTATACCACTTGTGGTGTAAACCCTTAAAGTTATCAATAATTTTAGACATTTAGATACCCTTACCATATAGTATAGTAACTTTTTGTTTAGGGGTATTTTAAGTAGTTAGTCAAAGGTAAACTAAAAATTCTTAATAGAAACAAAAGCATTTATTAACAATAGTGGACAATGACATCACCCACAAGATGCATTAATTGTTTTTAACTACTAATATAATGTCACTATTTTGTTATAAAAATATCCATTATGCCTTTCTAAATAACAAAAAATGCCCCTACTTGAAAAATTTTGTATTACAATTCAAGGGTATCTTAATGTCTAAAAATGTTGAGCACTTTAAAGGTCTACATCACAAAGTGGTGTAGCCTAACAAAACCCATAATAATATTATATATAATAATATATATTATTATAACGCCACTATCCTAATGTTAACTTTCACTGATAGTGTGAGTTTCACTAAAAGTACCAACACTATGGTACTCCAAAAGCAGCTTTCCTTACAGGAATTGTAAATGGGGAGAACTTGTGTTCCGACTATCCCCCATTTTAGTTGTTCCCAAACAGGTAAAAACTATAATAACAGGGAAAGTCCAGCACTTTCACTGCTTTATGGAGTTATCAAAAGCCCCCATAGTAATCCCTAGCCCCACCGTCCATTGACTGGTTGGGTCCTACGTGGGTCGAGATTGTAATCAATGGATCAAAATTGTAAGGATGCACTTTGTATAAAGCCGAGGCTCTAAACAATCAAAGTAAAGCGCATCTTCAAATAGTGTTGAGAAATATGGATTCAATACTTGTGATCAATGGTTTAAAAAGCGAAACGGTGACCCGGATCGGGCATCTTAAAAATCGATCCAGATCGGCGAATCGGCGATCCAGATCGGGAATCGGCTGAATCGATAGAATTAAAGCTTCAAAAAAATCCGAAAAAATTATTAAAATTTATTATAAATATTGTTTTTTAGGAATCCAATAAGAAATGAAGGTACTACATTATTAATTTTCATTTTTTTCATCAATTTGTGAATATTGAGATGCTCTTTCCCTGTATAAACTTATGTTAACAATTAAATTTGCATCACATAAAAGAAAAATAATAGAATTATCATAGATAAAATATATAATTATACATGGACTATTATAAAGAGTAGACTAATCAATGAAAGAATGGCCATTAAAATCTCGTTTTGGTGAAAAACCCTAATCCGTTAAAAGAATCCAAATTATTACAACCTAACTAACTATAATCCAAAATTATTAAAACCTAACTCATTATAATATTATATACTGAAATTATAATTATTAGTCTACATTTTATAATTATTTTATTAGACAAATAATAACAAATTTTAAATATTTTATAATATTATCTAATTTAAAATGTATTATTGACAAATGTAAGAAAAATAGTACATTACATGATTTATAATGTAAAAATTAATAAATAAAATAAAAAAATTGGTTATCAATGTAAAAATTAATAAAATGTATACAAATTTTGGAAATAACACTTCAATTTTTCAAAAATTTATTTTTTTAGGTTTCTATAATAAATTTAGTGAAAGAGATTGTTAGTAGAAAGATGGAGATTTCAAATAGAATAACCTTTTTATGTTTTATTTTTTTATGCCTTTCATATTATTTAAAAAAATAATTATACCACCATATACAACAAAAATTAACTGGTATACAAAAAATTAACTTTTTTATTTTTCATTTTTTTATTCTTTTTATATTATTTACAAAAATATTTATACAATATATACAACACAAAAAAATAACACCCACGGGGGGACTCGACCTTGATACATCGCATGAAGAAGCAAAGGTCTTAACGACCACGCCACCTCACCATATGTGGTTATAACTTGATGATTAATAGAATATATTTAAATTCTCTTTTCATTTAATGATGTTTGGGAATTATCCCACATCGAAAGATGAGTATTCTACCTTGGTATATAAATACCTATGTAATATAAACTAAAATGTTGTATAAAAATATTGGGGTAACCTCACACGTGTCGCACGCGTGCACGAGCGTGTCACATGCGTGCAGGGAGGGAACCGGGTAGAACCAAACAAAACCAGATTGGAACCGACGGTTCTTCTCTAAAATCGGGCGGTTCCCGGTTTTGTATTGGAACAGGCACGAGCTGTGCCGGTTCCTGAGTCGAACCAGGCGAGTCCAGTTCGACTCGCCGATTTTTAAAACACTGCTTGTGATAGTCTTAAAATATATTTTCATCTTTAATTATAAAATTTAAAGCTTCAAAAACAATGTAGATCGAGATTGAAATTCTTGGAAATTGGCGATCCAAAAATGCGTTCCAAGATGCACTATTTCCGAAACTTGAAATCCATTTTTTTCTCATGTCCATGCATCTTAATCTCAAGATGATCAATTTGAGGATATTGGGGCATCAAAACAACCTCTTTTAGTGAAATTTTTGAGGTGGGCTTTAATTTAATTGTTTAGAGCCTTGGCACTATATAATTTTTTTCCAAATTTTTGAGGTGGGCTCTAATCTGAAAGATTTTACTTTGATTGTTTAGAGCTCGGCTCTTTATAAACCGCACCCAAGATGAATAAAATAGCTTATTTACAGTAACAAGTAAGTCGATTTACAATAATTTGTGAATTTTTAATCAATTCATAGATGAAAGCGTATGTTACACTTTATTGTCAAAATTGATTTATAGGAAGCTAATATTTTAAAAAATCACCCGATTTATGTAAATATGTAAAAGGTGCGGTTTGTATAAAGCCTAGGCTCTAAACAATCAAATCAGAGCCTACCTTCAAATGGTGTCGAGAAATGTGGTTTCGATATTGAAAATATTTGTGATAGCCTAAAATATAGGTAAAATATCTCCTTATCCTCTATTTTTAACTTCCATATCTTATGAGACCCAAAATTTGAAAATATTACTTGTAAGCAAAATGTTTCCTATCTTTTTTATCTTACAACCCCTGGACCCCTTTAACCATTCATTTTTTACCCAAACAAACACTGAAATGACACTCTATTCAAACTCTATCTCTCTCTCTTCGCTTCTCTTTGAGTTTATCAGCCAAGGGGTTTAGCTTAAGCTCGCACATGAGCACACCTTCTTATGTGTGAAAAAGAGATGAAGTTTGGATTTTAGAGAGACATGGAGTTTTAGAGAAAGAGAGAGAGATGGAGTTTTGAGAGAGAGAGACGATAATGTGAGAGAGAGATGGAGTTTGGGTTTTAGAGAGAGATGGAGTTTTGAGAGAGAGAGATGATGATGTGAGAGAGAGAGATGGAGTTTTGAGAGAGAGATGATGAAATGCGATAGAGATGGAGTTTTAGAGAGAAAGAGATATAGAGTCATTTCATAAGTTGTTGAGGTTAATATTACATGGTCAAAATAGTTTAGGGGGTTGAAAGACGAAAAGGATGGAGTAATTTTACTTACAAGTAATATTTTCAATTCTTAAATCTGATGAGATATAGAAGTTAAAAATAAGGGATAATAGGATAGTTTACTAAAATATATGTTCATCTTTATTTATAAAGTCTAAAGCTTCTAAAATAATGTAGATCGATAGATCTATGAAAACTTGAAAAACTTGAAAATTGATGGTCTAAAAATGAGTTACAAAATACACTATTCCAAAACTTGAAATCCATATTTTTCTTATATCCATGCATCTTGATGTCGAGATGATCAATTTGAGGATATTTGAGAATCAAAACAACCCCTTCTAGTATAATTTTTTTGGAAGGTTCAAATTTGATTGTTTAGAGCCAGCTCTATATAGACTTTTCCTATATGTAAATCGATTTACAAGAATGTGAACTTCAATGGCTTTAGAGGCCGACGAGTTTTTAAATAAATCAATCAATCTCTCTCTCTCTCAACCTTTTATACTGTGACTAGTGAAGTGTTCCCATAGGACCGGTGATTTTGTGCTACCCTCGTTTATTTGATTGGAGTTATATTTCTTTACAGAAATTCTTTTAGTAAGTGAAAGATGATTTAATTTTGAAAAATTGTTTCATGCAGCGAGGATTGCATTTCTACATTTGAGGTCTTTGAGGTATAAAGCATCCATTTAAGATGGATGCAAATCGGAGGTCCATCTAAAAACAATTGAAATTAACTGTCTAAATTTTTTTTTAATAGAATTATTATTTTTTATTTTCAAAATTTATTTATTTATTCATATTTATGATCTCCATGTTAGATATTTCATGTCCTTAAAAGTTGGATCCAAAAATCCATCTCAAAAATTAATTTTTAAGAAATCACTCATTTCTAAAGGACTCATAGAAACCGTGTCCTTTAATTTTTAATTTTTTTTTTTAAAAAGAAATATGACATATTCTGAATTTTTATTGAATTTTTAATAGTTAAATTTCCATTTGAAATTAAGTGACATAAAAAGTAATATCACCTTAGATATAAAGTATTAAAAAATAAATCTAAAACATTTCTCAAAAATAGGTTGATCCTTTAAGTTTTGTTTGAAATAAAATCAAGAAACATAATGATTTGTTTTCAATTATTCAGGAAACTAATCAAAATATGCCTATTTTATTAACTATTCAACAATGGGAAATATTTATATAAGTTGACACCTTATAATGTGTGCACCTGTTAAATCCTTTTCATCTAAATTGATCATTTGTCGAGACATAAAATTTAAAAATGCCGCATCTTGCAATACATTATTTGGACGGTCTATTTTAAAGCTTTTCATAAGTTTGTAGATCTGCTTAATTTGAACCATCTTTTAAATTTAAAATAATTATAGATATAAATTATTTCTCGTACATCTAAACAAAAGGAAAATTTCGAAGAATACGCTATTTTTATTTTTAGTAGTAGATGCTTTCTGTGTCAATATCACAAATTCAACGCTTGGAGGACGAATAAAATATCAGATTACTTTATATATCTTCTCTTATTAAATTGCACAAGGCAGGTTTTATCCCATATGTTTTTTTTTTTTGTTATTAATTGCACCAGCCACCAGGTTGCTTATCTCAAAAGTCCACCTTGAATTGGTACGGTGGGGTCGGCCCGAGCCTGACCCACCTGGCCTCTAGTTGGATCACCCAACCCGGGTCTGGTCCAAGTTTTTTGTCTCGGGACATGATGGATTGAGTCAAGTAGGGTTCAAGTAAAGATAAAAAATTATATATCGGGTCGACACTGGCTTGGACCTGACCTAGTGGGTCCAATATTCGTGGTGGGTGTCCCATATATGGGTGCAGACTGCAGACCCAGACAATGGTCGGGTGATCGAGTCCACCCGCCAAGTCGGGGATTGAACCCAACCTGATCAACCTGATTGCAACCTGCCAAATAGATACAACCAAAAACTAACCCATAGAGTACAAATTTTGGCAGGGGAAGGGGGATTCCCCCTCCTCTTTATATTTCTATTGCATCTCTGCACTGGTACAACTCCATAATCACCCAACCCACATCAGATCAATCAAAATAATTCCCCTAGCACATATGTCTACATACACATGGTTAAGGATTCTCTTGATAGATATGCTTTTAAAGTTTAAACCGTTATAGGCGTGGGTTTTGAAGTTGAACCAGTAATGGAGCAGGGAGTGATGATGTTTCTTTGGGTGCTTGTGATTGGCTTTGTCACTTTGGTGGTGGTGTGCCGGTGGTGGAGCAGCCGGCATCACCAAAAGGGCCTTAAACTTCCTCCAGGAACCATGGGATGGCCCCTCATAGGGGAGACCCTCCAATTTTCTGGCGCCTTGGGCTCCGAAGGCAATGAAGGTTTCATCAAAGAGAGGACTCGAAAATATGGAACTGAGGTCTTCAAGACACATTTCCTTGGCAAGCCACTTGTGGTATTTTGCGGACCCACGGGCAATAAATTTGTGTTCTCAAATGAGAACCGAGTACTCGTGAACTCATGGCCACCCTCCGTTGCGAGGATATTTGGCACTTCATTGAGCACCAGGGCAGGGGACGATGCCAAACGGATACGTAAACTCCTAATGGCTTTCTTGAGGCCGGAGGACTTCCAAAAGTTTGTCAGTCGAACGGATATTGTAGCTCAAAAACACTTAAGAACACACTGGTATGGGAAATCGGAGGTGAAGACATTTGATATGCTTAAAGCTTACGCATTCTCGTTAGCCTGTAGCCTGTTTGCTAGTATTGAGAGTGAGGAGCGTAGGGCCGAGCTTTCTGCACTTTTCATTGTTTTGCTGAGGGGACTACTGAAGTTGGACCTGAAAATCCCTGGAACAAGCCATTATAGGGCTAAAAAGGCAGCTGACGTGCTAAAAAGAGAGCTGAGGAAGGAGATGGAGGAAAGAAAAGAGGCCTTGAAGGATGGAAGAGCAACCCCGAAGCAAGACCTATTGTCGTATCTACTCACCACTGCTGATGACCGTGGTGGTTATATGAGCGATACAGAAGTGGTGGACAATATCTTGCTCCTTCTCTTTGGTGGCCATGATACGAGCAGTTCGACACTGCTGATGGTATTGAAGTATTTGGCAGAGGAGCCTTACTGTTACAACGAGATCCTCAAAGGTACTCTTTCTTTCTGTGTGTGTGTGTGTATGATGAGTTGTGCAATGTTGGCACCCAAGAAAATGTTGCCTCTACTGTATTTTGTGTTGAAAACAGAAATTGGTTTCCTTTTAATCAGGCTTTTCAATCGTTTGTGCCTCATTTCCATTCCACACTCCTTATGTTATCTTGTGGTGACTTAGGTTAATTGTTTCTTAGCATAGCTCTAAAACTCGAGTGAGTGCACTCGGACTCACCCGAGTTGCTTGGACATGACAGAGTGATGAGTCTCAAAAGGAACCTGCCAATCTCAAAGGGTTCCTATATTTCAGTACAATCACTTGTACAGACTCGGCTCAGTCTTTGTCAGACTCTGCCGAGTCTTTAAAGACCAATCAGACACAAGACCTGCTGAGTCCCAAACTCGAGCCTTATTTTTTTGAATATGCTCTAAGTTGACAACCTTTGATTCTATTTTGTAATTTTTTCAGAGCAAAGGGAAATTGCCCAGTCCAAGAACAAAGAAGAACTACTGAATTGGGAAGACATCAAAAAGATGAAATACACATGGAATGTGGTGTGTGAAGTGATGAGAGTCGCACCTGCAGTCTCAGGAACTTTCAGATACGCCATAACTGACTTCAACTTTGCTGGCTTCCACATACCTAAGGGCTGGATGGTAAATCAATCAAGCCTCTCTTCTTCTTCTTTTCTGTTTTTTTTTTTCTCTTTTTTCCTTGATGGTTATGAAAATAGGACCCTATATTCATCAAAAACAAATTAAAAATGACAAAACCGGGACAACAATTCTGCCACCCCAACTAAATGTCCTGTAACCTTTCTCAAAAGTCTAAACAGCATTTCTGCTTTCTTGAATTTTTTAATGCAAAATATCAAAACAAAAACAATCAAAGAGAATACAAATTTTTCTCCTGTAATTCTACTCTTTTCATGTTTGTCTAATATTACTTCATGTTGTAAAAAGTCCAAAAATCCCCATAAGAACTATCTCAAAAGAAACTGCCCAGAGAACACACATATTGTACTCCAATGAGACCACATTATACACTTACCCCACATTATACACCTATCTTTTTTGGCAATTGTGAAATGAGCTTTGTTAATGTGGATGCAGCTCCATTGGAGTGCGTATACTACACATACGATGGCAGAGTATTTTCCAGAGCCCGAAAAATTCGATCCCTCTCGCTTTGAGGGGGAGGGTCCCACCCCGTTTACATTTGTGCCTTTCGGTGGGGGACCACGCATGTGCCCTGGGATTGAATTTGCAAGAGTGGGGATGCTAGTGTTCTTGCACAATTTGGTGAAGAATTATAAGTGGGAATTGGTTTTCCCAGATGAGAAGATACGCATGGATCCCATGCCTGTTGCTGCAAATGGACTCCCAATTCATCTCCACCCACATCAGCAACATTCATGATCTCTCTCTCAAAGTTATGGTTGCCAAGTGACTTTAGTGAGGGCCTTCGCTCTAGTCGTTTGCTCCATAATTGAAATGTTTTATGTTTGCTTTTCTATGAAATGAACGGTCCCAATAACTTTAACATGATTTGTGTAGTTGTACATCAATGGATATTAATATCCTATGCTTGTTGCTGCAAAGTGACTCCCAATTCACCTCCACCCAGATCAGCAACATACATGATCTTTCTCTCCGGTGGCTTTTTTTAGATAAGTATTTTCTTCATAAATCATATAGTAAAAGTTAGAAGATGAAATATCAATCTCGAACATTTTCATCAAAAAGAGCTACCAAATGCCAGAAAAGGAAATAAACAGGAGGCGCTTTTCTGTTTTCATGTCAGTGGTGGAGGTGGCGTGAGAGAAAGGTCCTAGTACCAAACCTACACCAGAAACACACGCACACAAATGAATCTCGAACATGATTAACATCTCTAATTAGTAGCTTACATATGTGCTGTAATGGTTTACCTGAGGTGTCTTCATAATCTTGGTCTACTCTGCTTTGAGAATTGACCTCACATTCGATTTCTTCAGTGTCCTCAACTCATGTGTTGTCATCTGGTCTTGCATTTCTCGGTGCTTTCATAACAATTTCATCATCTCGTCTGAGAAACCCAGCTCCTCTCAAGAGCTTTGTGCTCTCCTCCTCTAATTATAGTTATGCTATAATTGCTCTTATCTTCTCCCCTGAAACCCAGCTCCTCTCAAGAACTTTACTCTCTCCTCCACTGAATTGAGTTATGTTCGAGCGTAGCTTCTCATCAACTGAAGCCTACCAAAACTTAAAGACATTATACTGTAATCAAACTTGCAGAGCTAAACATTAAGGAAACTGGTGTTTGTTAAAACTTGCATCATCAAGGCAGGCATATGTTGATTTTATTTTACTTTAATTTCTGTCGAGTAACTTCATTCAGTTGCAATACGATACATACATAACAAAAGACGAGGTATATATGTTGCACAATCAAGAGAAGGATGAAGTTTCTAATTTAGTACATGACTGCGTAATCCATCATCATCATCGTCAAAGTCTTTTCCCAACTAATTGGGGTCAGCTACATGAATCTCGATCCACCATTCATCTGACTCCGTAATCCATTAAATACAAAATATATGTGTAGAAGAACCACATGTTCAATGACTGACTAATCTCTAGTTTATACTTAACAATAGATGACTGATTAATCTATTAAATCATGTTAACAAAAAATGAAAGAGCTCATTAGCATCCAAAAAAAATAAAAAATGAAATAACTAATAAATTAAAAGGAAGTCAAAATAAAGCAGCCTAATTTGAATCTTTTAGGTCGTATAATTTATCCAATGTAACAATCAGACAATACCCATTACACTATTTTAACAAATCAAATCACAAATAAACAAATAAATGATGACACCACATAATAAAATCAAGCATCAAATTATAGTCTGCATAATAAATTGCAATTTACAGCAACTAAGAATTTCAAAATTGTAAACAATGGAGAAATAGTTTTCCATTTCTTTTCTACCCAAAATTATAACATTTGCATTGTATATATGATTAGCATTAGGATCATTTATATTTATTTAATGCAAGAGTTCATTCGGAAAACCCATTTTCAGCGAATGACATTATCAACAAACAATATTGTATACTATAAGACCATTTATATTTGGCACAAGAAAGTCACAATTTTTTTTAGCATCCAGACGTCAAATCCAACACCTTGAGTATGTCACCGAATTGTAAACGTTGTTATTTAATTCTTTAAGCTTGGCTAATGGAACAACCTAGCGACTCGATTTCAAATTTAATGGCAATCAATGATTCTTACCAAAATTAAACAGTCATATACTATGTTCTTCCTCAACAAATTGTCATAAACCAAAATCCAAATCAGTAAATCACCGTAGAGGTTCACTAACTCGAATGGGTTCATTCAAAAAGCCTAATTTAGCAAATCATTACATGAAAAAGTAATGTACACATAACTCTAAAAGATCTCCACAAAAAATTAAACAAAGTTTCGAGTACCATATATCAAACAACGAATTTGCAAATATTATGGATTTATGGTAAAATCTCAAGTGGTTTAAAACTCTCATCCTTTCATGACGAAATTACTACCATAGGAGCGTCAAAACAAATATTCTCAACGGTTAAAATTAAATATCAAAGAGCCAAGGCAAGTAATTCGGCGAGTCCGAATGGACTTAGCCAAGCTATAGCATCATCGTTGAAGTTTTTTCCAACTGATTGGGGTCGGCTACATGAATTTGGTTGTCATTCTACTTTATAAGAAACTAAAATTACATAAATTTTTTGAAAGGTGCTACAATGGGAGATTTCGGAGTAATTTTCTTTTAAGAAAGTTTGTTTTTTTTAGTGTTATTATGCAATTTGAGATGTCATATTAATTAAGGAAAATTATCAAAAATATACTTTCATTTTTGGATTATTGATAATAAACCCAAAACTTTTCAAACTTTTCTTTAATTTTTGTATTTTTTTACCAAAATAACATTCATGGTAGTCTTAAAACTGTGAAGACATTGTTGTGCTCGGAAGCTCTAAACCCGATGGGTTGAGTTTTGGCAAAAAAAGTTTGAGAAATAATAAAAAAACCACATACCACAAGAACGCAAAGATTTACTTGGTTTACTCCAAAAGAGCTACATCCACTATATTAATGAAAGTTATATCAAATATTTTAGTACATGGAGTTATTTCTACAAAGCAACCTTTTTATGCTTTCTCTACATCATAGAAGTAGTATCCTCCCCTTTATCCAACCGTCCATTCTGAATGGAGGGCTAAGATTGCCCCAATTGTAATGTCACATCTCTACGCTATTTTATTTTTTATTTTTTTCTTTAAATTATTTTGACACCAAATTTTGGATGTCTATTCCTCTATTAAATTCGCACTAGCAAAAATATAAAAAAATATTTTCAATAAAATAAAATGACCAAAATACCCCTAAAAATTTTAAGGGGTATTTTGGTCATTATATTTTATTGAAAAATTATTTTTAATATTTTGTATAGGTGCGCCCAATGATTTAAAAAGCAGATCGGTGAACCGGATAGGGTACCTCAAAAACCGATCTGGATCGGGAATCGGCTGAAGTGGTCGGATTAAAGCTTAAAAAAAAATCCGAAAAAATTATTAAAATTCATTATAAATATTGTTTTTTAGGAATCCAATAAGAAATGAGGATACTATATTATTAACTTTCACTTTTTTCATCATTTTGTGCATATTGAGATGCTCTTTCCCTACATAAACCTAAGTATTAAATTTGCATCACATAAAAGAAAAATCATAGAATTATTGTGGGTAAAAATCAATAAAAGAATGACCATTACAATCTCGTTTTAGCAAAAAAACCTAATCCGCTAAAAAAACCCAAATTATTACAGCCTAACTAACTATAATCCAAAATTATTACAACCTAACTAATTATAATTATTAGTTTACATTTTATAATTAATTTATTGGACAAATAATAACAAATTAAAAATATTTTATAATATTATCTAATTTAAAATGTATTATTGACAACTGTAAGAAAAATAGTACATTACATGATTTATAATGTAAAAATTAATAAATAAAATAAAAGATTTGGTTATCAATGTAAAAATTATAAAATGCGTACAAATTTTGGAAATAACACTTTAATTTATTATATGCCCAAGGGGGAACAAAAATTAGCTCAAGAAGGGATAAACTACTATATGGCCCAAGGGGGGATTCGAATTTTAGAAGTCAAAACAAATAACATTAATAATAATCATCATGCCTCCTCAGTATATGTGTTTAAAATTGCATATTAATAACATATATTTACATTATGTTTTCATTTAATGATGTTTGGGAATTATCTCACATCGAATGATGAGTATTCAAATATGCTATATAAATAACAATGTAATTGGAAAATAAAACATAAGTGTGAAAACACGAGGGCATCCGTGCACATGCACACGTGCATGTGTGTCGCACGTGTGGCACATGTGTGTGTCGCGCTTTGATGCGTGTGTCGCATGTATAGCACGTGTGAGAGTGTGTGTATCGCTCCTGTCACACGTACACACGTGTGGGAGTGGTGCGTGATGCGTACACACGTGTGAAGGTGCTTTTGAGGTTAGAATTGGGAGTGAACCGCTAGAACCGGATAGAACAGGGTGGGAACCGACGATTCTAATGAGAAGATGACACGTACGAAATTTCATACTCATACAATTTGTATAAAAAAAACTAAAAATAAATTACTTTGAGACGTCGGATCTAAAATCAAACGGTGAGTGGCTCTCTTGATCAAAATTGGACGGCTGGATGGTAGGGGGAGGATAGAACTTCTATAATGTAGGGGAAGCATAGCCCATTTCTATATCCCTCGACAAAACCCAGTCGAATAAATCCCTTTTAAACCACGCTCCCTTTCTTCTCTTTACTTCTGGTAACCATTACCAATAACACCAGATAGAGACGCGAGAGCAATGCGAAACTTTCTCTTTAACTAAAAGGAGAAACAACCTAAAATCTCTATGGAAATCGCTTTTATCTAGGAAACAACCTCTCATTCTGCTAGAGTCTTCAAGAGGCACTATCAATGTTTCTCTTCATAAGAAACTCTATTTTCTAAAAAGAAATTGCACCTTATGCATAGGAGGCTCTGCCTCTCTCTCTCTAGAGGAAACCACCATTCTCATATGGTGACCTAAATAGTGTACACAAATTCTATGCATTTTCATCCCATATATATAAGTTAGGAATCCACACATAATAGGAAACTTCCTATAAATATTACATATATCTCAAATCAAAGAGACATATTCAATAGTCCTAATCTTTTTAGATTTCTATTTCCTTTAGGAAACGTATCAATATCAATCTCAATCCCAAAAAATATAGGAATACCTCAATCCCACATAATATGAAAATATTTCAATCCCACAAATATCTTAATCCCACATAATATGTAAATATTTTAATCCCACATAATATGAGATTTTTTAATGTAAATGATTTTGGATAGCACCAAATCCAACAATCTTCACCTTAATATCAAAATCACATGTTCACCATGCCAACATCCATTGGATAACATCATTATTTCTTCATCTTTTGCCAAATAAATTTATTCATCATTCTTGTTGAAAGATTAGTGTTTGTCATCATATTTGTCCACCTCGAACCTTGCATTCGAAATCTTTATAGCCAATACCGAAAACCCTAAACTAAGGCTCTGATACTACTTATTATACACGAAATCTCTAAATTCGATGGGTTGATTTTTGACAAATAAAGTATGATAAATAAAACATAAAATACATATCACAAGAACACAAGGATTTACATGGTTCACCCCAAAAAATCTACATCCACGAACACGGCAAACTAAAATCCATTATACCAATGAAACTTACATCAAAGATTTCGGTACATAGAGTTATTTCTATAACCCTCGATAAAACCTAGTCGAAAAAATCTCTTTTAAACCACTCTTACTTCATTCTCTTTCTTCTAGCAACTATTTTTAATAACACTAGATAGAGACATGAGTGCAACAAGAAACTTTCTCTTTAACTAAAAGGGAAAAACAACCCAAAATCTCTATGGGAACCGCTTCTCTTTATGAAACCAACATCTCACTCTACAGAGAGAAAGTCAGCTTCTCATTGTTCTCGCATCTTTATCTGCTGTTGTCGGTAATAGTTGTCAGAAGTAAAGAGAATGAATATAGTGTAGTTTAAAAGGGATTTGCTTGACTAGGTTTTGTTGAGGCTTATAAAGATAAGTCTATGTACCAAAATCTTTGATGTAACTTTCATTGGTATTGTGGATTTCAGTTTATCGTGCCTGTGACTGTAGCCCTTTTGGGATGAACCACGTAAATCATTATGTTTTTATGGTATGTGTTTTATATTTTATTTCTCGTATTTTATTTGCCAAAAATCAGCCCATTGAGTTTAGAACTTCCACACACAAGTGGTATCATAACCTTGTTTGGGGTTTTTAATATGGCAGTAATAGTTTTGAATGCAAAGTTTGAGGTGGAGAAATTTGATGGCAAATACTATATTTCGGCAATAATGATGAATAAATTTATTTGGCAAAAGATGAATAATTCATAAAGTTATCCAATGGATGTTGGCATGGTGAGCAGGTAATTTTGATATAAAGGTGAAGATTGTTGGATTTGGTGCTATCGAAAATCACCCACATAAGAAAATTTCATATTATGTGGGATTGAGATATTCTCATATTATGTGGGATTGAGATATTTCCTTATTATGTGAGATTGGCATTGATAAGTTTCTTGAAGGAAATAGAATTCCAAAAAGATTAGGACTCTTTTGATATATCTCTTTGGTTTGAGATATATGTAATATCTATAGGAATTTTTTTATTTGTATGGATTCTTAACCTATATATATGGGCTGAAAGTGCACAGAATTTATATGCCCTATTTAGGTCACCATATGGGAATGGTGGTTTCTTCTAGAGAGAGGGAGGTAGAGCCTCTTGTACATAAGATGCAATTTCCTCTTATATAAGAGGGCTTCCTATGAAGAAAAACATTGATGGTGCCTCATGACGACTCTTGCAAAGTGAGAGGTTGGTTTCTTGTAGAGAAATGATTCCTATAGTGATTTTGGGTTGTTTTCCCCTTCAGTTAGAGAGAAAGTCAATTTCTCGTTGCTCTTGCATATCTATTTGATGTTGTTGGTAATAGCTGCCAGAAGTAAAGAGAAGGAAGGGAGAGTGGTTTAAAAGGGATTTGCTCGACTAGGTTTTCTCGTGGCTTATAGATATAACTCTATGTATCAAAATCTTTGATGTAACTTTCATTAGTATAGTGGATTTCGATTTGCTATGCTCGTGGATGTAGCACTTTTGGGGTGAACCACGTAAATCCTTGTGTTCATGTGGTATGTGTTTTATATTTTATTTCTTGTAGTATATTTGCCAAAAATCAGCCCATTGGGTTTAGAGCTTCCGCACACAACATATATCACGGTAGACTCATTACCGTGATGGTCATGAGCGGTTAAATGCTTGGAGGTATCTGCGCATTTAACCAGTCGTGATGGCCTTTTAGAGGCTTCACGACATTTAAAAAGCCGTGATGGTTGTTGAGGGTTATTATGCCCCGTGATGATTAAATTAGAACTATAATAGTTCAACAAATTATCATGGTTCTTTAAGTACCGTGATGCTTCAAAACTACATTTGACATGCAACTCCCCATGACCATCACGGTTTTCAATAGACCGTGATTCCTTCACGGTTCTAAGCCTATTGTGAAGGCTATTTTCACCAACTTACCCCAAAAAAGGGTATGGATGAGGTTTTTAAAAGTTTGAGGCTTTTTCTAATAATCCAAAATTAAAGTATATTTTTGGTAATTTCCCATTAATTAAAGCATCATGTTTAGATTTTAAATTCTAAAAAGGGTGCGTTTTGTATAGAGCTGGCTCCAAACAATCAAAGTAAAGTGTACCTTCAAATAGTGTCGAGAAATGTGGTTTCAATACTAAAAATCTTAGTGATAGCTTTAAAATATATGTTCATCTTTAATTAAACCGCACGTATTTATTAGAAGGGATTCATTAAGAGGTTCGAAAGTAAAAGTTTTATGTATTTACTTTAAGGGATGCATTAAGGGGTTCAAAACTAAAAGTATAATGTATTTACTTTAAGGGATTCATTAAGGGTTCAAAAACAAACGTATTATGTATTTTTTAAGGGAAATTTGCAGAATTATTCCTTTAAAAAAAAAAAATATCAAAAAAGGGCCCAATTTTTTTAAAAACCTTATTTGTACCCAATTTTTTTATTGTTCATATTTTATTACCTAAAATACCCTTCAAGGTGCTGCTAGACGTGTAGGTCATCACATACCCTTTCTTACTGCTAAAGAATGATGGTTGTCAAGTTTTAAAGATCATGGTTTTGATGCCTTTGTAAACCAAAATTGATAGGGTAGAGAAGTTATTGCAATGGAGAGAGAGTTTTAAGTTTTAACTCAAACGGTTGGTCTAAAAAAAACCGTAATGCTTTAAAACTTCACTACTGTCCTGCATTAGTACAACGAAAGGGATTGCGATAACATTTTCGCCAATAAAGGATGAACAATAAAAGATTAGGTACGAATGAGGTTTTAAAAAAATTTGGGTTTTTTATTTTTATTTTTTTGAAAGAAGTATAATTATGATAATTTCCCATAGAAGCAATGGTTTAAAAAACGGATCGGTGACCCGGATCGGGCTTCCAAAAAACCTATCCGGATCGGCGAATCGGCAATCCGGATCGGGAATCGGGTGAATCGGTCAGAATAAAGCTTAAAAAAAATTCGAAAAAATTATTAAAATTCATTATAACTATTGTTTTTTAGGAATTCAATAAAAAATAAGGGTACTCCATTAAGAATTTTCATGTTTTTGAATGAATATGTGAATATTGATATGTTCTTTCCCTGCATGAACCGCCATTCAGCATTTAATTTACAGTATTTCGTGCTCATCCCTACACTGTTGCTGTTGGGACTCGATATGTGAATAATATGGCTGGGATAGGGTGGCTTCAGAATCATCATCTCTCTCATTTTCTCTTTGAATAATATGGATTACAAAAAAAAAAAAAACAAATTTTCAAAAAAAGCGATCATGGATTAAAAAAAAAATCACAAATTTTCAAAAAATTCTATCATGGATTACAAAAAAAAATTCGATCATGGATTAAAAAAAAAAATCGCAAATTTTCAAAAAATTCAATCATGGATTACATAAAATTCGATCATGGATTACATAAAATTCGATCATGGATTACAAAAAAAAACAAACAAAAAAAAACAAAAAATTCAATCGTGGATTACAAAAAATTCAATCATGGATTACAAAAAACTCTATCATGGGTTACAAAAAAAACAAAAAACAAAAAATTCAATCATGGATTACAAAAAAAAAAACAAACATTTCGATCATGGATTACAAAAAAAAAACAAACATTTCGATCATGTATTACAAAACATTCGATCATGGATTACAAAAAATTCTATCATGGTTTACAAAAAAAAAAAAAAACAAAAAAATCGATCTTGGATTACAAAAAATTCTATTATGGGTTACAAAAAGCCAAAAAATTCGATCATAGATTACAAACAAAAAAAAAAAAAAAAAAAAAAAAAATTCCGTACGGACTCGTCGATTCACTGTTCGGACTCGTCGATTCCGTACAGTGAATCGGCGATTCACTGTACAGAATCGTCCGGTTCTCTCTAAAACCGGACGATTTTCGATTTTTTAAGCTATCCGATCCCCTTTTTACGATTTTCGAGTCGAACTAGACGAATCCGATTCGATTCGACTCTGACGTTTTTTAAAACACTGCATAGAAGTATTACCGCACCGACGATAGGTGATTCGATCCCCCAACCTCTTATAAGAGGTCCACAGCGCCTATCCTATCAAGGGGCTATTAAACTTTCAGTTGATTGACGTGATTCCATCTCCAACCTCTCATAAGTGGTCCACACCGCCTCTCGAGGGGCCATTGAACCTCTGTTGCGTGACGCGTATGGTGTGTGTTAGTTTTATTTTTATTTATTTTTTAATTTCTTGAACTTGAGCAATGCGAATTTATCTCGGCCAAGAGATGAGTATCTTGGCTCAGTCATATCCGAGTTCTTTGAGATCGCATGACAAGTCCTCTAAGATTGAACCATAAATTTAAATGGATTTGTAAATCAACAACATAATGGGATTTACTATAATAAATCAAAATTTTAAACCCTAGACCACAAAGTCTGTCATTAAAATATATATATATATATATATATAAAAAAAAAAAAAAAGGGAAAAAAAAGAAAAAAAGATGGTTAACTTTTTCAAGGTCATGGAAAGAGACATTTGTGGGAGAGTTGAGGGAGAGAAATATCCTTTTATTTTTTTGGTAGCGGGCAGCTGTCAATGCTGTCCTCGCTGATGGAAAAGCGAGGTAAATGTCGCAGTCTTTTCTTAGTTCAACAAAACATTGAAAAGCTTTAGCGACTTGAACCTAGGCCCTTTTGAGTTGAGTTGAGTTGTGCCCTTGTCCACAATGTAGACTCTAGTAGCCCTAAAAAAAAATCACAAAAAACAAGAAACATGGAGAAGAAGAATTTTTTTGTTGGGATTCTTATCATATCACATAACTATCACCTTGTGTTCTACTTGAGAAAAATTGATTTGAAGCTTCTAAAATCCTAAATTCAATCGATTGTCTTTCAAAATTATTATCATCATCTACGACTTATTGATAGTCCTACTTAATTTTTGACCAGGAATTGTTCTGGAGCATTTTCTCAGTCCAGAATTATCATTTTTACTGACTTTGGAGATCAATGAAGATGATTTGATATTTGATATTATTGGGGCCAGATAAATCCTTGTCAACACGGCGCTTCGACCCCCAACAAAATGCACAATTAGAAGTTTCATGTTATCCGAACGAAGTGGCCCTTGAACCAGTGAGTAGACCATTTCCATTAAATTTGAGCCTATCTAAAAAATTTCACTAGAAAGGGCTGTTTTGATGCCAAATATATTCAAATCAATTATCTTGACATCAAGATGCATGGACATGGGAAAAAAATGAATTTCAAGTTTTGAAAATAGTGCATTTTGTAACACGTTTGTGAAGTTTTAAACTTTATAATTGACTATGAAAATATATTTTTAGGCTATTACAAAGATTTTCAATATTAAAACTACATTTCTCTATACTATTTGAAGGTATGCTCTAATTTGATTGTTTAGAGCCTAGGCTCTATACAAACCACACCCTTATTAAAAAAAAAAAAGCATATAATAAGACTATTTATCTTTGGTATAAGGTGATCTCAATTAATCTTAACCATTGGATGTAAAATTGCAAGGTTACATTTATTCTGTTGACCAAACTCAAAGTTTTAAATTTTTTTTTTTGAAATTTATAACACTTTCAAACTATTAGATTTCACATCGGATGGTTATAAAACCCTCCTGGTACTAAAGGTACATAGGATCATCGTATACGAACCCCTAGTAAAAATTGGTCCCTTGGGACCACCGACACACACTAATGTTTAGCATGTCTGCTGAGATCCAATTCGTCATGTCTATTTGTCGCCAGTTTTGACGGGTTATAAGTATAAGTGCAGTTGACGTGTCCTCCCCTCATTTCCCGTGCTTCCCACGACACTTCCAATTTAGTGAGCCTAGAATGCTCCTGCGGGAGCATTTTGTTTATTTACTCCACCACATGACAATGCGACTTGAAAAGAGATTTGTGGATATGAAACTTCCGATCAGTTTAAGAATCACCACATGATTATTTTTAGGGAAAAAATAAATTTGTGGATTGTCTTGCACATAGATCTTGCTGACAGCACACATTGAATTTTATAACACTATTATTTTTAGGTTCCCAGCGTTTTTTCCCCTGAAGTTGATCACTGAGGTGAAGAGAGTACATACCCAAAATTTGGGTTCTAAAAATACTCCTACACAGGGATTCGCCCAAGGGAGTACTTGGATTGTATGCACCTGTGGGAGCATGAAAATCTTTTGGCATAATGAGATTTGTGTGGTCTCCGAGATATTTAATGGGCTGGTAATATGATACGTTGCTGTACGGAATATTAGCATTCCTACATTTTACTTGCACCACCCCAACTTTCTGATATCAACGTGGGCTGTATAAAAAGAGAAGCAGAACATCCTAGCCATCCATTATTGATATCTAACGGTTGGTAATAGTGCTATCAAAATGTAGGACACCTAGATGCTTGTAATGGTTCACCTGTTTACAAGAACATCAATAATAAGGGACAAGGCACTAGAGCGAGGTAAATTTGGATAAGGCAAAGGCAAAGGATTGGAGCGGAGAGATGGTGGTTCTTTGGAGTGGAGAGATGGTGGTTCTCTGGGCGGCGCTTGCAGTGGGATTCGCCACTTTGATGGTGGCACGGAGGTGGTGGCGCACAAAACACCCCGGAGAGGGCCCGAAGCTCCCTCCGGGGACCGGGGGATGGCCCCTCATAGGAGAGACCCTCCCATATTTGGCCTTAACTGGCTCAGGCGAGAACTTCATCGTAAAAAGGATGCGTAAATACAGGACTCAGGTCTTCAGGACCCATATCCTGGGCAGTCCAATGGCGGTATTCTGTGGAGCTGCCGGCAACAAATTCATCTTCTCAAACGAGAACAGGGTGCTCGTCAACGCATGGCCAGCCTCCGTAGCAAAGCTCTTCGGGAGATCCGTAATCACCACTACTGGAGACGAGGCTAAGAGGGTTCGAAAGGTCCTCATGGCGTTCTTGAGTCCAGAAGCACTCCACGAGTTTGTCGGTCAAATGGACTCTGCGGCTCGATTGCACCTTAAAAGATACTGGGATGGGAAAGCTGAGGTAAAGGTCTACAGTATGTTGAAGGTCTATACCTTCTCCTTGGCCTGCAGCCTTTTTGCCAGTATAGAGAGCGAAGAACGAAAGGCGCAGCTCTCAGCCTTCTTCAATGTCTTCCTCAAGGGGATGATGCAGATGGATCTGAAAATCCCGGGAACAAGATATTACAAGGCTAAAAAAGCAGTTGATGCCCTTCGAAGAGAGCTGAGGAAGGAGGTGGATGACAGGAAGGAGGCTCTACGGGCCGGAACAGCGAACCCGAAGCAGGACTTGATGTCGTATTTGCTCACCACCGCCGATGACAGCGGCAAGCACATGAGTGATGAGGAGGTGGTGGACAATATCATCAACCTGCTCTTCGCCGGACACGACACCAGCAGCTCCACCCTGTTGATGGTGCTCAAGCATCTAGCTGAGAAGCCTTACTACTACAATGAAATCCTCAACGGTACTGTCTCTTGCCATATATTCTTTCTTTTTATTTTCTTTCCTTTCTTTTTATAACAATTGGATTATTATGCTTCTTTTTCTTCGACTTTAGAACAAAGGGAAATTGAGAAGTCGAAGGGCAAAGAAGAAGTACTGAATTGGGAAGACCTCAAAAAGATGAAATACACATGGAATGTGGTGTGTGAGGTAATGAGAGTTTCACCGGCGGTAGCTGGAGCTTTCAGACTCGCCATAACCGATTTCGACTACGCCGGCTTCCGCATACCGAAGGGCTGGAGGGTAAATCACCCAAGCCCCTTTCTTCCTTTCTTTATGTTGCCATGATTTATGACAGGAAAATGCTTCGATAGGGCTGCAGTCCTACTAAAATAAGTAAAGCCTCACCTCAAAATTCACCAAAAATTATAGTTTTGTTGGTCGAAAAACTTTCAAATCAATCATCTTGGCCTTGACCATCATTGTTCTGAAAAAATTTTAGATTTTAAGCACGAAAAAATAATGTATATTGTACTGCATTATTAAACCCTTCTATTTCACCCAAAAAATAAGAGTTCACAAATCTGCAAGGTACCATTTTATTGAGCTTCAAATTTCATTGTCAGCATAGAAAGATTTTAAAGATATCGAATGGCCAAAGTGCTTTCTGTACAAGGATTTTGAAAGAAAGACTAATTTGTTCTTGTAGGGGGATATATTTTGTTATTTTTCTTCTTTTCACCCCTTTAATTTTTTTTTTTTTTTCTTTTAGAAAAAATCAATTACAAGTAGTTTTATTATAATAATTCTTGCTTCAAAGAAAATAAAACTAATAAATTCAAGATCTTAAAACATTCATGCCATAAAAATAATTTTCTTTAAACAAAGAAAAAACCAATTCTTTTTTAAAAAGGAAAATATTCACAATTCTTATGATTGGGAATATAAAAATAATATAATTAAATATGGCAAGAAACAAAAACAGAGTGTCAAATATTACGTCAATCGGGCTTAGTACACCCTACACCGACTCTCCTCTTTTGGATGGTGCTCGGGATCTATAATCGGTCTATTGATTCTCTTATATATGGCAAAACCCTTCTCAATGATATAAGATATGTTGAGCCAGAGCCTTATCCTCCCTTTTCTATTCCCATCAAATCTTTATATATATATATATATATATATACATATATTATTTTTTATTTTAGTATATCCGATTTTTATTTTTTTGGTTCAATCAATCTTGATTCAAAGCTTTACTAAATATTTCAAATATTCAACATTATCATGTAAGTTGGCTATACTTAAAAATTAGTAAACAAACAACGGATCAACTATGACTTAATCTTGGAGAACAAGTTAATCTCTATGGGTGGGGTGTACCACCCTTTGATGGCCATGCCCTAAAATTTATGGAAGATTCTATATAATTGTAGAAAATATTTTATTTTGTATTTATAAGTTTTAAATCTTATATTTTATTCAAAACATTGAAAAATTAATTTCTCTTAATTTATAAATCCAAATGAAAAAAATAAAATATCAGAAGATTCATAAAAATTCAAATAAATATTCTAAAAAATAATATATCATAAACTTAAATAAAACAAATTAATTTTGATGGGAATCGGATTCATTAGATTTAGGAATTTATCTCCACCTTCAACTGCAGACCACGATCTATCTAGCTTTCTCAAACTGACTCAACAGTTCCCATGATCCACAGTCCGCTGCATGGGTTCATGATTGGACCACCAAAGTCCGTCAATAGACTAAAAGACGCAATCCCAGTTTATAGATTTCAGGTTCTGCCCTTGAAACAAAAAAATCATAATCGTCCATACCATGATGCAAGCATGACGTTATGGTATATAGGGGTAATATCTCGTACATGTACTATTGACGAATCTCAAAACGGCTATCTATGTACATGCCGTGTGATGATATATCGATGAGGTTTAGCCCTGTCTCTAAAGGCTATTCATCACACGTAAGGCCCACACAGTCCCTGGGCTCTCATTTGAGCATAGTCTAACCTCATCAAGGGTTAACCCACTAAACCTTTTTCGGTTGATCCCTATGCTTAGATATCTTGGGTTTGTTCAAACTCAATTAGCCTAACATGTCGAGCCTAGTCCGAGTATCGACAAATCGTATTTACCAAGTATGGTTCATAAGAGGACCACACTCCCACTGAGTTCATGTTTCACTATATAAAATGCTCGTACAAGCTTTCATGAGGCCTTTAAAGGCCACATAAACCCAACAAATTTGAGGTGTATTAAAGGTTAGACTTTACTTTGGTCGAGGATTCAATGCAAGGGTTTCACCTATCCCGTTGGAGCACATTATCTTTTGCCAATTGTAGATTAATTTTTGTACGTATGGAATTGTGGATGCAGCTCCATTGGAATGTGCATACTACACACATGATGGAAGAGTATTTTCCAGAACCTGAAAAATTTGACCCCTCTCGCTTCGAGGGAGAGGGTCCACCGCCATACACGTTCGTGCCTTTCGGTGGGGGACCGCGCATGTGCCCTGGGCTTGAGTTTGCAAGAGTGGAGATGCTAGTGTTCTTACACAATTTGGTGAAGAATTATAAGTGGGAATTGGTTTTCCCAAATGAGAAGATACACATGGATCCTATGCCTGTTGCTGAA
The DNA here is from genome assembly GCF_054954075.1 of Amborella trichopoda. Taxonomy (NCBI): domain Eukaryota; kingdom Viridiplantae; phylum Streptophyta; class Magnoliopsida; order Amborellales; family Amborellaceae; genus Amborella; species Amborella trichopoda. The sequence goes on along the minus strand of NC_142341.1, from coordinate 47,805,503 downwards.
AATGGACTCCCAGTTCACCTCCACCCACATCAGAAACATTCGTGATCTCTCTTTCTCACTCTCTAAGTCATGGTTGCGAAGTAACTTTAATGAGTTCATTCCCTCGGGTCATTAGCTATATAATTGAAGTGTTTAGTGTTTTCTTTTCTATGAAATGAATGGTCCCAATATGTTTACCATGATTTGTGTACTTGTACATCAATAAAACCTATCTGTTGCTGCAAAGGGTCTCCCAATTCACCTCAACTCTCATCAGCAACATTCATATGATCTCTCTCTGTGGTGGCTTTTTCTTGATGAGCATTTTCTTTACAAATCATACTGTAAAAGTTTCTTTATGATATATCATCTCAAATATTGTCATCACATACTTACATTTGTGCCGAATAGGAATAGGGTTGGGACTTTTTGATCAAATTTCTACGTACTTATCTATTCATCATGATAATCGAAGTGGGTGCTAGAAAAATAAATTAGTTGGAGATTTGGAACAAGAGGAGGAAGAAGATGAGGAAGAATCTGTAGAGGATCCTGGAATTCGTTTAAGAAAAGCCAAACATGTGGTAATCTCCCTAAGGTGTCATGATGGCTTTCTACTCTGCTTTGAGAATTGACCTCACTTTCAATTTCATCAGTATCGTCATCTCATGTATCTTCATCGGGTCCTGCATTTCTTGGTGCTATCATAACAATCTTATCATCTTGTCTGAGAAACCCAGCTCCTCTCAAGAACTTTGCGCTCTCCGCCTCTAAATATAGTTATAGCATAACTGCTCTTATCCTCTCTTCAGAGCTTTGCTCTATCCTCCAAATTGAGTTATGTTCGAACTTAGCTTCTCATCAATGAAGCCTAGCTGAACTTATAGATATTATACTGTGATCAAACTCGCAGAGTGTTTCTTAAAACTTGAATCATCAACGCTTATTTTAGCACAGCCACGAGGACCATGCGTTGATTTTATTTTACTTTAGTTTCTGTAGAGTAACTTCATTCAGTTGCAATAAGATACATGCATAACAAAATACGAGGTATATGTGTAGCACAAACAAGAGAAGAATGAAATTTCTGATTTAATACATGACTGCATAATCTATCATCATCGTCTTCAAAGTTTTTTCCGGATTAATTAGGGTCAGCTATATAAATACCGAGTATATACTAATCCACTATTCATATGGCTCTGTAATCCATTAGATGCAACATATATGTGTAGCACAACCAATGGATTTGTAAATCAATAGTATAATTTAATTTATTGAAATAAATTGATTTTTCAAACCCTGAACCATATAATCTGTCAGTCTAAAAAAAGTGGGAGAGAAAGATAGGGTTCACAAACCTTTTTTCTAAACCGGATCGTTCATCCCAAAAAAGGATCGGATAGGTGGATTAGCGATCCGGTTCGGAGAATCGGCATAAAAAAATTATTAAAGTTTCTTTAAAATAATCTATTTTTTTAGGTTTTCAAAAAAATAGTGGTATTGCATTATAGTTTTTTATTATTTTGTTGAAAATACATAAGTTTGAGAACCTATCTCATATCTGAGTGTTATCCATTGTATCATTTTGCAGTTAAATGAAATTTAAAATGCAACCCATTACAATAGAATGGATCTCTCTTACTCAAATTTATAGTGATAAAAAAGAAGTGTACAATAATTTTGGACATTTGGTTTTAAATTAGATAAAAACAAGGGTAAAACCCTCACAAATAAATAAATCTAATGTGTAATAATTAGTATGGACAAAAATATAAAATTTAAAAACATAAATTTGTAATCATGTTTTAATAAAATTAGAAAAATAAATAAATAAATTCATGCTTGCAACGTAGAATAACTAATAAATCAACTTGAAAATAGATTATAAAGTGGTATGAGTTAGTGTTATTTTCTACATTTAAAATATTCTATAAATTAATATTTTTTAATATTTAATAAATTATAATTAATTTTTATTTTTATATTTTTAATATCCTACAAGCTAATACTATTTTTTTCTCTTTTTAATCTCAATGAACTAATAGCCTAATATTAATCACATGCGATAATACTATTGGTTGGAGTTTATTGACCACAATGCCATCACATTTTGACTTGAGAGAAGTCTTGATTGGAGTTTATTGACCACAACGCCATGACCTTTTGACTTGAGAGAAATATTGGTTGGAGTTTATTGATCACGACGCCATCACATTTTGACTTGAGAGAAGGACCAAAGAAGTATTATCCGACGTCGATGAAAATTGGGAGCAAAACGCCATATAAAATGAGTTAACCCAACTCTTAAATAGCTACACATGATGGGGATCCCAACGGCCAAGTCAATAAATGGGGGAAGATGTCAAGGGCCACGATGTGAGGTTTAACGAGACCTATATTACCAGTGTGCTATCACTCGACTTTTTTAATTAACAAAAATTAGTGAAAATGTAGGAACCGGTTGGAGCTTTCGGTCCCCAGTACGGACCGCTCAAACTGCACGATTCAAGATGGCATTCGATCGGATCTTGATATATTACAGGATCCGAACGGGCAATGCGAAATTCAATCTAGATCAGGTGATTCAATCTGAATCGTCAATTTTAGCCGATCCCCAATAGTTGGGAAAATGTTGTGATGATGATAGATATATATATATATTTTTAGGTAATTCAGTGGGGATAACGAGCCCTTACTCGTTTTTGAAATCGTTAGTGGTTTTTTACTACGTTAGATGAGAATGAAAGCCTAGACCTTAACTGAAGCACAAGTGGTGGTACTTCCACGACCCTAAACCTATTCTCCTGATGAAGATAAATTTGATTTCAAGATTATGCAAATAGGAAGTCTTGAAAACAATCTTATGTGATGTGTATCCCACAGTTGGGACTTTTCGCCTCTCGTAAAGTTGTCCCATGGGGACACTGCATCACACTCCATATATCATCTCTAAGGGCACATTTGTTTTTCTAAAAGAATTCTTTCAAAAAGAAATCTTTTTAATTTTTTAAAAGTTCTACATTGTCACGTGGTTTCATCTAAAAGTTCAGAAAGATTATTGTTAAAACATGAAAAATTAAGTTCCTCGGGCGGCGGGGGGGGGGGGGGGGGGGGGGGGGAGGGGGAATAGGAACTTAATTTTTTAGAATATTTTTGTTCATTGCTATTTACTGTGCATAATATAAATGTATAATATAAGTATTATTAATATGATATAATATAATATAATATAATATAATGTTACTATAACATAGTATTATATCATTTATATTATATTATATTATATTATATTATATACTATATATATTTATGATATTATACGTAATATATATTTATTATATCATATATAATATTTATATTTTTGTATTATAAATTATATATTTATTATAATTAAATTAATATAATATATAATTACGTTATATAATATAAATAGGCATTAATAAAATATATAAAATACATTATATTATACATTATATTATATATTATATTATGCTATATATATGTTATATATTTATATTTATATTGATAAAATATATATGTTATCAAACACAATACCTAAAACTTTATTAATATTCCAGCAGATTATCAAACACACTACCCAGAACTTATTTAAACCTTATAGAACAAAACATTAAACTTTCCACAAGATTTTAAAAAGATTCAACACTCCCGATTTGACCTGGAATGTTCCTGCAGGTGCATTATGTTTAGTTACTGCACCGTATGAAAATGCTACTTGGAAAGGGTTTTATGGATATGAAACTTCAGGATCCATTTGAGACTTGAGAAAGACCGTATGATTATTTTCTAGGAAAAAACATTGATTGATAAGTTTTTTACACTTAGATCTTACTTTCCAAAATTGGATATCTACGTTCAAGTTTAGGACATAATTATTTCCAAGCTTACAGAGAGTGTCCTGAAATTTTTTCCTAGTGTTGATCACTGAGTTGAGTTGAAGAGAATGCGTACCTAAAATTTTAGTTCTAAAGATACTCCTGTATTGGGATTTACTCGAGGGAGATAATGAGATTATATGCTTACAAGGTTACATGATTGTATGCTCCTGTGGGATCATGAAATCTTTCGAGATAATGAGCTTTATGTGGTTTTGGGCTCTCAGCCTAAGTAGCACGTAATACAATATGTGCCAATTCTTACATTTTACTTGCACCTGCCCAACATCCATTGGGTTATATCAAAAAACTTTGAGGGGGACTCATCAAATGGAGAAGCTAAACATCCTAGCCATCCATTGTTGACATCCAATGGTTGACAGGTTATATCAAAAGATCTTACATAGCACAAAGCACAATAAGAATAGAAGAGAGAAGTTGAAGAAGATAGATTAATATCAAATGGTCTACATCTTGGATAGGGGAGAAACCAGTGGTCCACTAGGTTTGGAGAGGGAGAAACCAGTGGTCCACTAGGTTTGGAGAGGGAGAAACCAGTGGTCCACAACTTATAAAGGGAGAAATATGAGAAGGAAGAAAGTTTAGAAAGTTTCATGGTAGTTGAAATAAATTATAATTTTTATTTATAGTAATAATAACTTATGAAAACCCTAATTTAACCAATAAAAATATTTTTTATTTTTTATTCTAAACTATGTATTTTATTATAAAATCTTGCTACTTTTAAAATAAAATATTCCAACCCTAGAAGGGCCTGAATTTCCTAAAGACCTCCCATCAAAATTAAGTTTGATACTTCCAATAACAGGAGGGGTCCATCTGCCTTTTGGTCAGACTTTTGACACATTCTGAAGCATCACGTTATGTAGATTAATATCAACATCCACTTTGGTTACTCCAAACTCTTCCTTTGTCACAGAGAACCAACTGCAAACCGATTGCAGAATTTTCTTTTTGACCAAATCCACTTCCAAAGCTTTGTTGTCAAAAGTTCTCCTATTACGCTCCATCCAAATCTCCTACAGAAGTGTCGCTCTTACCATCTCCCAAATTATTTTGCCCATCTTTGGTGGAGAGATGGTGGTTCCTTGGGCACTTATAGTGGGCTTGGCCACTTTAGTGGTGGTGCGGACATGGTGGTGCACAAAACACCCCGTACAGGGCCTGAGGCTCCCTTTGGGAACCGGGGATGACCCCTCATAGGAGAGACCCTCCAATTTTTTGTTATAATCGGTTCAGAAAGCACCGAAAGCTTCATCATAAAAAATATACAAAAATACAGGACTCAGGTTTTCAGGACCCATATCTTGGGCAGCCCAATGGTGGTATTCTGCGGAGCCACCGGCAACAAATTCCTCTTCTCGAATGAGAATCGGGTGCTTGTCATCACCTGGCCAACCTCCGTAGCAAAGCTCTTCTGGACATCCATAGTCACCACTACTGAAGACGAGACCCAGAGAGTTGGAAAGCTCCTGATGGCTTTCTTGAATCCAGAAGCACTATGCTGCTCGATTTCACCTTAAAAGATACTGGGATGGGAAAGCTGATGTAAAGGTCTACAATATGTTGAAGGTCTATACCTTCTCCTTGGCCTGCAGCCTGTTCGCCAGTATCAAGAGCGAAGAGCAAAAAATGGAGCTATCAGCACTCTTCAATGTCTTCCTCCAGGGGATGATGCATATGGACCTGAAAATCCCTGGAACAAGATACTACAAGGCTAAAAAGGCAGTCGATGCCCTTCAAAGAGAGCTCACGAATCAGGTGGATGACAGGAAGGAGGCTTTAAGGGCCGGAACAGTGAATCCGAAGCAGGACTTGATGTCGTATTTGCTCACCACCGCCGATGACCGCAGCAAGTAAGAGTGATGAGGAGGTTGTAGACAATATCATCAACCTGCTCTTCGCCGGACACAACACGAGCAGCTCCACCCTCTTGATGGTTCTCAAGTACCTAGCTGAGAAGCCTTACTACGACAACGAAATCCTCAATGGTACTCTCTCGCGTCATAATATTCTGGTTTATTTTCTTTTTTTCGTTCTTTTTATAACAATTGGATTGTGCTACTTTGCCTTTTTCTTTTTCTGTGACTTTATAACAAAGGGAAATTGAGAAGTCTAAGAGCAAAGAAGAAAGAATTACTGAATTGGGAAGACCTCAAACAGATGAATTACACATGGAATGTGGTGTGTGAGGTAATGAGAGTTACACCAGAGGTCTCTGGAGCTTTCAGACACACCATAACCAATTTCGACTATGCCGCCTTCCGTATACCTAAGGGTTGGAGGGTAAATCACCCAAGCCTCTTTGTTCCTTTCTTTCTTTGGTCATGATTTATGAAAGGAAGATGTTTCGATAGGGCTACAGTCGTATTAAAATAAGTAAAGTCTTACCTCAAAACTCGTCGAAAATTACTTTCAAATCAATCATCTCAGCCTTGACCATCATGGTTGGACAAAAGATTTAGGATTTTAAGCAGTAAAACTAGTATATATTGTAACACATCATCTAAGCCATCTTTTTTTCCTTAAAAATAAGTGTTCGTGGATCCACAGAATCTGTTTCATTTTATTGAACTTTAGAGTTCATAATCAGCGTTGAAATTTCATTTTATAGCCGTCATGGAGATATCTTATAGCCAAAGTGCTTTTCAGATGAGGATTAGAGGAGGGGTTTGATACGAGGAAGTAAAATCATGATATATGCTCAAATGGGAGCACATTATCGTTAGCCAATTGTATAATAATTTTGTTCATGTGGAATTGTGGATGCAGTTCCATTGGAACGTGCATACAACACACAAGATGGAAGAGTATTTTCCAAATCCCTCGTGCTTCGAGGGAGAGGGTCGGCTTGTTGGATTTATGTGGCCTTTAAAGGCCTTATGAGTAATTGTAAAATGAAATGATATAGTGGAAGATGAACTCAGTGGGAGTGTAGTCCCTCGTGAATCATACTAAGCAAACGATGGTTTGCTGATACCGAACTGTACTTAACGATCTAGGCTAGTCAGTTGGGAAAAACCCATGTTACGTGGGCATGAAGAACAAACCGATGAGGGTTTATGGGTTAGCCCTTGATGAGGTCAGAGAACATGCCCGGATGAGTGAGCCGAGGGACTATGTGACCCTTGTGTGTGATGGTGGCCTACAGATACGAGGGCCAAAGCCTCATCCATATGCCATCACACAACATGCATATTAATAGATCGTTTGGGAACGCTAGATATCCACCTTTGGGAGAAGCGTATGCATGTGCGAGAGATACCCCTATGCGCCATAGAGCTGTGGTCGCATCAGGTCATGGTGACCTTGACTCGTCTCTAGGAGATGACCTGTAATCCACAAATTGAGATTACGGCCCCTTGATTCATCGACCTGACTTTGGTGACCTGCTAATGAGCCCTTGCTTGGACTGTGGGTCATGGGAAACACTGGGTCGGTTCGATAAAGCTAGTGTGGTCTGTAGTCCACAGTGAAACGTGGAGTACCCCGTTATTACAGATTCGATTTCTAAAACTATATGGATCATTTTCCCATCATATTAATTTAATTGTGTTTATTTTATTATTGAAATAATTTTAGTTTTATTATTTAAATTTTTATGAATCTCTCAATATTTTATTTGTGATTTTTGGACTTATAAAAATATAGTTATTGTTCTTACAAAGTTATAAAAATTCACATATATATTTTAAATTATTTTATTCAATTTTAAAAATAATATTTTTTATAATATTCCATGGGGGCCCAAAGTGTACATGGGCCTATCATGTGGCATGTGGGTGGGGGCCCACATGTGCCACAAAAGGGTGGCATGCCCCACCCTCTTTGGATTCTCTTGTTTGCTTTTAAGATAAAGTTAGTTTGATTTGTGGCATGTAGTCAAATTTTGGAAGGGATATATTGACCATGGCTTTATCTATTTTGTAGCAAGTTTGTTTTAAAGGAATATGGTCAATTTGAATTGATATGGATCTTATCTTATTTACATTTGGTAGTATTTATGTACTTGATATTATTTGATATATCCTTATGAAATATGTGACCTGGATCGTGCAATTTTATAGAATGCATGATATTTATTTTATTTAAATATATTGATGGGAAAATGGTTTAAGGAAGGGGGATAATGGTTTATGCACCTTCCATAATGTTGATGGCCCATCTATGAAATGGATGCCAAATCTCTCACCCCACAAGTTATCCTTGATCGACGGTCTATGTTCAATCTCACAAGAAGAGTTAAGCCAAAAAAAACCCTAAGAAACCCTAATCTTATTCAAAGCCTATAAAAAGGGATTGTCTCTACCAAAAAAAATCTCTACACCTTATCTTTCTACCTCTCTCTCTTAAGAAAGTTTATCTCCCTCTCCCATATTGTAAAAGAACCTAAGGGTTTAGATTATGGAGTTCTTCTCTCCTATCTCTCAAATATGGATTTACGGCTAAGGGTTTTAGGGTTTAACAAAAAGAGAATCCATATCTCTCAAACTAGATTACTAAGAAAATTCACCTAGGGTTTGAGTTTGTGTTCAAAGGGGTTCATGTTCCATTGGTATGGCTTGGCCGAAATTTGCTTTCTCGGTTCTAAATTGAAGTTAGACCATTGATCCCGCGCCATCGGATGGTGGTGACTCGGCATAGGGTGTAATAAGCCCGATTGAGGTGATCTCCAATACTCTTCCTTTTGTTTCTTGAAATCTTATCTTTTATTCTCAGGCATAATGTATAATTGTTTCAATGACATCAAGTTGATAAGATCTTGGTTTTATTGTTATATTGATTTTATTTCGAAATTTATTTTATTATAATAAAGCTCACCTGTAAGTGATCTTTTGCCAAAAATAAAGGGAAAAAAAAAGTGTATTCCTTAGTAAAAGATCACATAGGTCTTTCTTTCATTGGTATCAGAGCTATTGATACTTGATGCCATTAGTTATCTTTTCACTTTATTGAGTTTAGATGAAGCTTGAGAATGAGATATAAGAAAGCTAATGACCTTTGTGGTCATGAAATACACCCACGGTTAAGAATTATTGAAATATTTCAACACCAAAAAGGCTCTTTGCATAATGTGTATTCTGGGCTATTTTGAAATAGTGATATGAATAATATAATGAGGTATTTTTCTATTACATACTCAGTAATATTTTGTGTATTTAAGAGTAGGATCTACCTGCAAAATTTCAGTGGGAGATCCTATAGGAATTGAGAGTTATGGACTCAACAATGAAGGGCGTCAGTTCTGACTATGCAAAATGCAGGAACTGTCCACTGAATTTCGTGATTTTTTCTACCAATCATTTGATTTTATTTCTTGCTAAAATTTTACTATAATTCACAAAATTGAGTCTACTTTCAAGAAAAAAATGTTGCATCAAGAAATTGCTTGTGGTTTCAAAGATAAGATAATTTTATTGAAGGGTACGCAAGTGCTATTTTCTGTAACGAAAACTATTTCCATGACTTGGAAATCATGATTTTATTTTTATACTTAACAGAATATTTTATGGTGTACGCTAAATTTTTAAATTCCACTCTGAGTCTATTTTATGATAAAATTTATTTGAAAGAGAAATATATATGTGAAGAGAGGAATAAAAGTTTTGGATTGAAGAGATGTCATCCTGAATTTTCGACAATTTATCAAGCCTATTTAACTGAGTGATATAAGGCTTGCGAAAATATATGTGTTACTATTATGTGTCTAATTTCAAACAAAATTTGTTTGAAAGAGAAACTCGATGATGGTAAAGAGAAAAGATAATTTTACTAGATAATGTTCATCTTGGAATTCTGCAGTATGATTTATTTTGTAACGTAAATGTCACTTATTTATTTCTTTGAAAAAAGTATTATTTGAGATTCAAACTATAGTGTTATGATTTGGTTTTGAGTCTAGTTTTTAACACAAAAGATTTCAAGAAGAAATTCTTTGAGAATTGAGATAAACAATTTTTTAATTGAGAAGTGCTCAATCTGATTTTCTGTGGAGAAATTTGCATTGTGACCTAAATGTCACTGAAACGAAGTCTCACTATATGGTATGATTTTAGGAATGGAACTGATCATTATTTTATATTTTTTAATCTATTTCAATACTCACAAGGATTCGAAAATAAGCTTTTTATGAGTTGACAGATGTCATATTTTTATCATGGGATGCTAATGTTTTATGCTGCAGAAAATTAAAAGATGTGGCATATTAAGGCACATCCTTGAATTCTTAATTATGGAGACCTTTAAGACTCATTTTAAAAGGCTTTATAGTGTGTTATGAGTATGGTTGATTATAGTACAACTTCAGAGAGATCTAATGCAGAGTTAGCAAGATAAGAGACTCTATATGAAGAGTATTCGATCTAAAAATTGCAGAAAGAAGAAGAAATACAATACCTATAAAAACATCTTGATTTTTTCAAAATGAAGGGATATAAAGAGAGACTTGGTAGTAACATAGAAATGCTAAAGATCAGTGGGAGAATTGAAATTGTGATATTTGAAATAATGGGATGAAAAAGATATTTTTTTCACAGTGTAAGATAGGAGAATCCAAGTGCCGAAGAGATGGACACTTCGTGTCACGTGAAACCAATGATCAATATATTCTCCATTTGTTATGCACACTTCAAAGATCACAAAAGCTTGTCAAACAAGTAAAAACGATGAATGAAGAAAGCCCAGGTACAACACTGCGTGGTTTTGAGGCATGAAATCTATCCCATATTATATAGTAAGGTCATATAGGGAAAGATGATTCAATAACTTTGTTTAATGTGCTTTGGTTATATTTTGGCTAATTATTTTATGAATATGTATAGAATGTATGGACATTAAGTGCTAACAAATTTGAAAGTGTCGATTTTGAATACCTTGTGTTTTTGTGCCCTTGTACTTGAGTACGAACTACTTAATATAGTGATACACATGGAGTTGTGATTCGATCAAGGGCTTTGAGCCCTAAAGATGAAACATGAGAGATGTGTGTGACTTATTCAAATATGTAAGCGCAAAGGGAGTGTTCTGATAGAACTTGGTCTTGGTGACCATCCTCTCAATAATGTCTATAATGTGATGTGTTGCATGTAATGATGATCTCTTGATAAACTCTCTATAATTGCCAAAAAGGAAGTATTTTGTCAAAGCTTTAATAGACATTATTTTGTCATGCTTTATTTTGGATAAAATTATAAGATGGTATATATGATTTGTTTTTGTGGCCATGAACTTGACTTGGTAGGAAATTAAAGGTAAACGCGGTAAAATGATTTATGAAGGTTAATCGTGTATTTTAAAATTAAATTGGATGCATATATATATATATATATATATATATATATATATATATATATATATATATATATATATATATATATATATATATATATATATATATATATATATATATATATATTGGGTTGAATTCCAAGCCTTTGATGTATAACGTAATAATTGTTCTTTGGAATCTATTTGTTGTTTTAAGATGCCACCAAGTCCTTTATCAGAGGCATCACATTCAATGATTTTAAAAGCAGTAGGATGTGGAAGAGAGAGGCATTCAGGGGTTTTGACCTTACTCTTGATTACCTGTATTGCTCGTGTATGAATATCAGACCAAGGAGGAGGATTCTTCTTGAGTCTATCATATAAGGGTTTAGAATCCAATGCAAGATTAGGGTAAAAATCACTAACATAATTGAGGCATCCTAAAAACCTTTGTAATTCAGTTTTATCGAGAATCTTATCAGGAAATTTATCAGCAAAAGCTATAGATCTGTCTTTGGGATAATAGTACCATGGTGGATCATATGTCCTAAAAATCTGATATTGGTTTGGAAAAGTGTAATCTTTTTGGCAGAAACCACTAAACCTGCTTGGCTTACAGCATGAATAAATGTATTATTGGATGAAGACATTTGATTAGGAGGAGGTAATATAATTACATTTGGGTTGTGAGAAATGGATTTTCTACTTGGTATTTTATGTTTACTATTTCTCTTCCTATTGATATCAATATCATCTTGGACTTGTAAATTTGTAGTTTGAAATTGTATTTCTACATTTCCATCTGTATGTTCGATGATATGGTTGGGAATATGATGTTGAGGAATTTCTTGTGGTTGATTGGCATTTTGTAATGCCCATGATTGAGGTAGAATTATATCTGACCATTTTATGGTTTTTGGAACTATCATATTAGATTTTTCTATATTTGTTTGGAACAAAATTGTTTGATCTTTTTGATCAAGTTTTAAGGTATTGGGACTTAGTGTATTCATGACCTTATAATATATTCTATAGACTATAGCTAGATTTTGTGAACCATGGACCATATTGAATCCATGTGTTTTGAGATTTATTGTCAATATATCTAGGATATTTGGGTCGGTTAAAGAAACAGAAAAATTAAGAAAACAGTTAAAATAAATTGGACCACTACAAAGGCTGGATTCAACCATGCCTAGTAGAGAGTCTGTGAATATATTGTGTCTTGTATCTCTTAGGCATACAAGCACAGAAGTGTTCAACCCTAGTCGGGTCAAAGGTTTTACGGCTATTTGAATGAGGCCAATGTGTAAATATTTGTAATTATTTTCTTTATGTTTTTCTATTACTTTTTTCGAGAGTAGGTGAAAGTCTTCTTGATGTTGTGTTACTGATAGACTTTCTTCTACAGTCTTGATGGCATAACCCATCTTAAGTTTAAATGATCCTTTATTATAGACATCATGAATTGGTACCTTAGGGATATTCCAATTTTGAATATTTTCCTCAATATCATTTATAATAATTTGTTCTTTATTCTTAACTCTAAGTTTTGAAGATGAAGGTACAGTTTTACCAGTAAGATTCTTTATGAGATTTGCCATCCGTAGGTTGCGGATAATGACAATCTGGACATTCAGTGGCCTTAGCTTTTTTCCCTAAGCGGCTCTCCTGGCCTTGGCGGTACTTTTCGCATCGGCGTTCACTTGTCTCTTGTCTTAACTCTCGGACCAACTTTCTTGGTGGTCAATCTCACTTGGTTTCTTATAGTAAAATGTATCTTTATCTTAACCTATGGAGTGAAAAGAACAGTTTTACAAATTCTTCAGTTGTAACTGTTTGCACAGTTCCACTGTGGAATAGTTCTACTGTTGTAATTTGTTTTGACAGTGTATTACTGTATGGCTCTGATACCACTTTGCGCCAGGATCTACAGCACTGTCATTTGTGGCGAAGTTTGATGCTAAGTTTTATTTATTGGTTTTTATGTTTCAGGTTTTCAAGTTTATTTGGAAGCGGTTTTGAAAGAAATTATAACAGGTATGTAAATAGCAAGCTGTTGTAAGTTATTAAGGATTGTAAAATTCGATAATAATTTAAACATAATAATATGATTCCTATGAATGGAACTATTGAGATATCTAGTACTATCCACTGGGCGTAACTAGTGTTACCTATCTTAATATTAAATAAAATTTTAAACTGCATAACAGGCAAGCATATATCATAGAAAATCACACTAGCATTCTTTATTAATATTCACATCTGCTTACAAGATGAAAACAGGGAAATATTACAGAGAAAAGAAAGAAGGATATTACATGAAAACATGCAATAAAATAGGGAAATAAAACAGAGAGGGATAAAATAGAGCGGAGTTAACTAGAACGAAAGTAAGAGACTTACTGAGCACACAAACAGTAACTGGAAAACAATTTCCAGTGATGAGGGCAATACGAAGGTAAATCTGTGATATTACAATCACACATAAGTATAGAGTGAGGTAAGAGAGAACCTGGTTGAGCTATGAGGGCAATGATAGCTGCAGATAGGAACGGTATGAACTGTTGCAGAAGTTCGCACAGGTGTATGAAGATTTCAAAGGTTGGACTGTGATAACAGGGTTGTTGAGGGTTAAGGTTCAGAGGTCTGAGAGAATTCAGAGGTCTGCAAAGGTTCAGAGTTAGGTTGCTGAGGCTTAAAGGTTGAGGAAAAGGTTTGAAGAGGCTTAGAGGTTGTCGAAGGCTTCAGAGGTTGTCGAAGGCCCAGAGGTTATTGAAGGCTCAGAGGGGGTTTAGGTTTGAAGATAGGAGAAGAGGTGAGAGGTTAGGCCCTGCCCTTCGGACGAGGAGAGGCTTCCTTCTTATAAGGATCGAAGGGAATCTCGGATGGCAGCTGGCAACGTCTAGTGGGTGAGCCAGGACAAAAGAGGGAGAAGGTGTTGGCAGAATGCAACAAAGGAGAGAGGAGAATCTAACAGCTGGCAACTCTTAGTGAGCGAGAGAAGACAAAAGAGAGGAAGAGTGTCGGCAGGATGCGACAGAGAAGAGAGAGAAAAATGTCGGCAGAAGGCGACAAGGGAGAGAGAGAGGTGCTAGTGGACAAAACTACAAGCATCGAGGGATGCTCTTGTACAAAAAGACAAAAACCAAAAAAAATAAAAGCATCTATGCACAGTGGCTCTTTTGGCCTTATTACAATTGGAGTACAGTGTTTGCCGTCGGTGGTGGGACCCTTGTTTGTCCCATATGCTGTCTTGCTATTGTCGTTTATCAGTCCTGGATGGTGATGTCATGGATGATGCATTCATGGTCTCTGACTGAATTCTTCTGGATCATCCTCTTCCGGATCTGTTTCTTCTGGATCTGTTTCTTCTGGATCCTTCTGACTGAGTTGGAGACACCTATTGGTGTGTAGTGGAGAAGACTGAACTGTTTCTTCGGAAGATGTAGGTTTTCTTCCTGCTTCAGCAAAGATTTCCGTCATTTGTTTCTCCAGTTCTTCTTTGGAGGCATGTGGGTTGGTTTGAAGCATATTTCGAAGATAGGTTGGAAAATCAAAAGAAGCGTTTGGAGTATTTGGGTTTTCCTGGTATATAGGTGCTTTAGGTGGTATTCTTTTTGGAGTGGCTTTGGTGAGATCCATTTGAAAGATATCCCACCATTTCACAGAGATGGTTTTTCCCAAACGAGGGATGTATGTATAATCATTGGAAGTATTGGGTGAGATGGTATAATCTCATTTCATAATCCAAGGGATTTGATACAGAGCCATAAAGTAAAGGTGAGTGTCAACTGAATTATTGATATTATTGTATTGTATAAATTGCTCCTGCAACTCCTTAAAAGTAGGAGGAAAAATCATAGCAGTTGATCCCCACACGAAATACCAGTTTTGAAACCAAGTGGGGAACCTTTCAAAAATTGGTAGCCGGAACTGTAAATACCAGCTATGAGTATTATTAGGGTTTTGATAATAGAAAAATTTGTGCCAAGCTTCTATGTACTCAGCATATTTGAAATACTTATAAGAAAATTCAGGATTTTGTAATTTCTTTCCTTGTGCGGGATTAGAACCCCACCCAGTATAAGGAAGAAGCTTTTTTATCTGTACTTTTGAATAGGCTATGATTCGGGTATTCTGTTGAAAGTAGTGGACAACAGAGATGGACCCTGTTTCCATTAGAATGGCTTCGTAATACTCTCGGGTCTTAACCCCATTAATAGGATTAAGATGATTTAGTAGGTATAATGGTGCAAGCTTGCTTGGATCCTTGTGAACCTGATGTTCATCAATGGTAATGTCCATTAAAAAGGCTCTTTCAATGTATTCTGATCTTGGAATGTTGGTAGGAAGAGTGGATTTGGACTGGGCTGGTGAAAATGTAGGAGTTGAAGTTCGTGCTTCTGGGTATGTAATTTGATGAACTGGTGATTGAGATGGTGAACGAATATTAAGGGGTGAAGGTTCCCCTTCATATGGGACTAAAGAATGCATGGGTTGTTTACCCCGACGAGTATTGCCTCGGGAGCCCATATTTAAGGATGAAAGATCCTTATCAGATAGGTTATCTTGGAATAATTGAAGTGCAAGTGAAAGTGGTGATTCGTCGTTGGCGTCAGTGTTGCCCCCCCTGCAAAAATTCACGGGTGAGAAAATCGGGTAAAGAATTAGAAGACCCGGGAAGATGTTCAATAGAGAAGTCGAAGGCAGAGAGAATAGCCTGCCAGCGGGCAAATATTTGTTTAGAAATCAAATTTTTAACATCTTTTTGCAGAATATCTTTGGCTGCTTTGCAATCTATTCGTATAAGAAAATGTTGGTTTAAAACATCACTTTGAAACTTTGTGACACAATGAACAATGGCTAATAATTCTTTTTTGACCATTGAGTAATTCAATTGGATTGAATTCCAAGCCTTTGATGTATAACGTAATAATTGTTCTTTGGAATCTATTTGTTGTTTTAAGATGCCACCAAGTCCTTTATCAGAGGCATCACATTCAATGATTTTAAAAGCAGTAGGATGTGGAAGAGAGAGGCATTCAAGGGTTTTGACCTTACTCTTGATTACCTGTATTGCTCGTGTATGAATATCAGACCAAGGAGGAGGATTCTTCTTGAGTCTATCATATAAGGGTTTAGAATCCAATGCAAGATTAGGGTAAAAATCACTAACATAATTGAGGCATTCTAAAAACCTTTGTAATTCAGTTTTATCGAGAATCTGATCAGGAAATTTATCAGCAAAAGCTACAGATCTGTCTATTGGGATAATAGTACCATGGTGGATCGTATGTCCTAAAAATCTGATATTGGTTTGGAAAAGTGTAATCTTTTTGGCAGAAACCACTAAACCTGCTTGGCTTACAGCATGAATAAATGTATTTATATGTTTAATGTGTTGGTCTATGGATTCAGAGAATATTAAGACATCATCAATATAGACTATCATGAAATGGTAGTAAGAGTTGAACACATCGTTCATTATTTTTTGAAATTCTGATGGCGCATTACATTCAATTCGTATTGGCCAAATGGAACATTAAATGCAGTTTTATATTTATCTTGTTCTTGGATCTGGATTTGCCAGTATCCTGATTTCATATCAAATTTTGAAAATATACATGCTTGAGCAACTCTATCTAATAAATCTTTTTTATTTGGAATTGGGTATCTTATCCATTTTAACACTTTATTTAATGGTTTATAATTTATAACCAGTCTAGGAACTCCTCTTTCTTTTTCAGCATTTTTATTAACATAAAAAGCTGCACAACTCCAAGGTGAAGAACTTGGTCGTATGAGTTTTCGAGATAGGAGTTCTGCTATTTCTTTTCGACACATTTCTAATAAAACAGTATTCATTTGTATTGGCCTTGCTTTGGTAGGGATTTGGTTTTCAGTGAAGTTTGATTCATATGGTAAGCTTATACTGTGTTTTTTCCTATCCCAAAAAGCATTAGGATGGTCACTACATATAGATGTTTCTATTTGTTTTTGTAGTGAGTAAATTTTTTGTTGTATTGAAGGCGTTTGTATTTGGTCTTCAATTACTTTATATTTAACTTCCTGTTTAAGTGTACAAAGAAATTTTTCTTTGTCTTTCAACTGGCTTTTGACATTATTCAATTCTTTTAATTTAAGTTTGTGTATGAAATTGAATTGTATTGGAATATTTTGAATTGTTGATGAAATTCCGATTTCATCTATGGTTATAGGATATAGCAATGTTAGGAATGGAACTCCTAAGATTACTGACTGACTTAACCCTTTAACCATGATAAATGGTGTATCAATACATTGGTGATTATTATATACAGAGGCATTCGATAATTTATATTTGATAAATAATCTACTACCATCTGCTGTATTTAGTATTTGAGTAGTTTTATCAAAGTATTTTGCAGGTACAAGTCCTTCGTTTATACAATTGAGGTCAGCTCCTGAATCTATAAGGGTTGATGTTTCAAAACTATAATTTTTGGCAACAATGATTTTGACTTGGACAAACCATTTTTGTACAACTATTTTATTTATCAAATTGAATGAAGGAATTGATATTGTTGGTTCTTTTGAAGATTCAATAGTCTCTATTGGATTATCAGTAATTAAGTCATTGAATTCTACTTCGTCTGTCTCAGAATCTTGTTGAGACATTTGTTGTAATTCTAATATTTGAATTCTTCCTTTCAATTGTACTATTTCAGTTTTTATTTCTTTAATCTCTTTTTCGAGATCAGAGATTGTAGGTTCCTTTTGAGAAATATGTTGATCACTAACTCTTTTGATAATGGCAGAGAAATTATATTCATATGGATTTTTGATAATAGGTGTTTTTGATTTATTTTTGGTAATATTGATAAATTGGGTAATGATAGCCCTTTTCTCATCAGGATCAGTTATTTTATCTATAATATCTAGAATAAAATTATCTTCCTGTGTAAGTGTATGAACATTATGTTGGGGTAATGGACACTTACAATCTTCTGAGGATTCTGTATTCGAAGAACTGGAAGAACTATCTGTTTCTATAAAATCAAGGTCATTGCTATCTATATCTTCTATATAAGATTCACTAGAAGTAGAGGAGGAAGAATCATAAGAAATTATATTTTTTAATTTTGATTTGGTTGTATCATCTAAATTTAATGACTCTATTGTTTTTTTTAATTTACATTGGTGTTTATAATGTCCTATTTTACCACACCTATAACATACTGGGAGTTTTTTCTTTTTTTTTGTATTTGGGGAAAATTTATTGATTAATTTTCTCTTTGACTTTTTATAGTATTCTTTATCCTTATTCTTTCTCTTGGTTTTATATTTTTCTTTTTTCTATTTTTTCTTCTTCTTTTTGATGTAATCAGGCATATTTTTTCTATCTAAGTAATAGCCAAATTGCTCACAGAAATCTCCAAGTTCTTTTTTCTTGATGAGCTTTTGTTTATCTATTTGTCTTTTTAATTTCATATCGGTGCATAGGGCTAAGCCTTCTGCACATATTTCTGCGGAGAGTTCTTCGAGTGTATATGATGAATATACTATTATTCCATTGTGTTTTTTGCGAAGTCTTTCTTTGACTTTTTCTGCAAATAGATATGGAAGACCAGCTATAAATTTTTCCTTCCAATGATCTAGCTGGCAATCCTCTCGTATTAGAAGTCTTGAGAAAAATAAATCCTTATACCATTTATAATGAGACAAAGTAGGACAGCGTAAGTTTGAGAGCAGATCTTCTGATCTTGCTGCTAGTAATGAAGTACTGCCTACAAAATATAAAGTGATTGTGTATATCAAGGTGTTGACAGCGTCACTTTCTGTATATATAACTTCTTGATTTTGTTCATTTCTTCCTGTCCACTGTCTAGTATTGTTTAAAATTCTTTGTTTGGTATCATCATCTACATAAAAATCCCACCATCCCCGTAACCATCCTGTAAATCCATTTACTATTGCTTTGCCAACTTCTTGATCATGGTTGCCTGCCATCTTATTTGCAGAGGCATACATGGTCATATGTCTCATGACATCTAATATTTTTAATTCAGATAATCCATCAATTTGCCTTTTAACTATTGATTTACCAGAATAAGATACTGCCTGTTGTATTGAATCTTCTTCCATTTGAATGTCAACAGGAGTAGGTCTCTTATGATAGGGTAAAGCTGTTATGGGTTTCCAATATTTTCCATAAGCTATTTTATTGATGGTGTCCATTAGAGGTGTAGTATCCATAAATGCTTTTTCTTGATTTTGGATTGTATCCTCTATTATGGGTTCTTCTTCTGTGAGCATCATTGTTTCATGCTCAGGTATGACAGCTTTTCCTTTGTCAGACGACTCAGGTATTTGAGAAGTGATGGTTGGTGGAGGAATATTGATTTGAGATGAAGGTACTCCTTTCAGATCTAGTTGGGATAGTTTGGAAATTAATTGATCTATAAGGGATTTATTATTTTCTCCAATGTGGAATTTATTCTTATTTAACTCAGGAGGTGGTTTGAATAATACTGATTTAGGAATGGGAGATATCGTATATATATATATATATCTATATATACACCAAGTCGATTTTTTTTTTATTAAAAAGAAAAATATTATGTCTTGAAGGTATTTATAAAAGTGGGAGAATAACTATCATGTATTTTTTAAAAAATACCTATATGTTTTGACCCATGTTTCTAGTTATTTAGAATCCTCCATTACTTAAGATTTTGAACCGTAGGGAATGTTGTAGGAATGTCATCATGCTAGGCTTCCCTAACACATGTTGGGCTTCCCTAACACATGTTGCGTTGATTAGATAACTTGGTTTGTATGAATTTACTACCAAGATATCTAGTATGTTTGAACCTTTGTGGTTCATGAAGGTTTTTGCATATTGTGAAATCAATGGGTATTGAATTATATATTGCATGAGACTTGATATGCTACCTTATGATATATGCATAAGAATGTTGAGAATGTATATGTTGTATGTGCAATAATTGAGTGGGAGCTGCTACAGTCCCACGTTTTTTTAGCTATTTGGATATTCAGATATACAGGTGCAAGATATCTCACAGATTCAGATGATGCGAAGTCTACATCTAGATATGTGTTCATGCTACGACGGGGTACAGTTTCTTGAAAATCAACGAAACAGGATGTGGCGAAATTGTCCACCTTGAAGGCAGAGTACGTGTGTGCTGTTGGTGATCGAGGAGGCCGTATGGATTAAGAAATTTCTTAATCGACTTGACTTTCACCTCGTGTGTTGTGAGGCAGTAAGAATTTTCTGCGACACTACAGTGACGATATGCGGGTCAACGGAGCCACAAGTCCATAAGAACTCCAAGCATATAAAATCATGTTTTTATCAGTTGACGAATGAGATTATAATGTTGTTCACCCAAGGAACCTAAATGTTTGGTGTTGGTTGTATGGCTACAAAAGAGAGCAGCTTATTTGAAAAACTCTTTTGAGCCCATGAACATACGACCCCATGCGATGAGGGTAGTATGTGATGGTCTTTTGCTACAACATATCCATGATTCGTGATGCGATGTGAAAGATGAGCTACGACCATTTTTGGGATGAGATCCGAGCAGCAAAGAGAAAAATGTGTTGCCTCTATAAATCCTTTTGTTAAAGGATTGATGGCGAAAGCCATGATTATTATATTGAGAGAATAAGTAAAAACGCTTGAGAGATATTGTAATTGGGAGCGAGAGATGGGAATGAGAGAAAGTGAGAAAGAGAGACTATAAGGCATTCAAAAGGCAAGTGGGAAATGTTGTATTTATGTAGCCTTTAAAGGCCTTATGAGTCTTTGTAAAATGAAATGATATAGTACAAGATGAACTCAGTGGGAGTGTGGTTCATCGTGGATCATACTAAGCAAACAATAGTTTGCTGATACCGATCTGTGCTTAACGATCTAGGCTAATCGATTGGAAAAAAGCCATGTTTCCTGGGCATGAAGAACAAACCGATGAGGGTTTATGGGTTAGCCCTTGATGAGGTCGGAGAACATGCTCAGATGAGTGAGCCGAGGGACTGTATGACTATTGTGTGTGATGGTGGCCTATAGAGACGAGGGTCAAAGCATCATCCATGTGCCATCACACGGCATGCATATTGATAGATCGTTTGGAAAAGCCAGATATTCACATTTAGGTGAAGCGCATGTATGTACGAGAGATACTCCTATGCATGCATCAGGTCGTGGTGACCTTGACTCGTCTCTAGGGGAGAACCTGTAATCCACAGACTGGGATTGCGACCCCTTGATTTATCGACCTGACTTTGGTGACTCGCTAATGAGCCCTTGCTTGGACTGTGGGTCATGGGAAACACTGGGTCGGTTCGATAAAGTTAGTGTGGTCTGTAGTCCACAGTTGAAGGTGGAGTACTCCGTTATTACATATTGGATTCTTAAAACCACATGGATCTTTTTCCTATTATATTAATTTAATTGTGTTCATTTTATTATTGACATGATTTTAGTTTTATTATTTGAATTTTTATAAATCTCTCAATATTTTATTTGTGATTTTTGGACTTATAAAAATACAGTTATTATTCTTACAAAGTTATAAAAATTCAAATATATATTTTAAATTGTTTTATTCAATTTTAAAAATAATATTTTTTTTATAATATTCCATGGGGGGCCATAGTGCACATGGGCTCACCATGTGGCATGTGGCATGCCCCACCCTCTTTGGATTATCTTGTTTGCTTTTAAGATAAAGTTAGTTTCATTTTTGGCATGTGGTCAAATCTTGGAAGGGATATATTGACCATGCCTTTATCTATTTTGTAGCAAGTTTGTTTTAAAGGGATATGATCAATTTGAATTGATATGGATCTTATCTTATTTACATTTGGTAGTATTTATCTACTTGATATTATTTGATATATCCTTATAGAATATGTGACATGGATCGTGCAATTTTATAGAATGCGTGATATTTATTTTATTTAAATATATTGATGGAAAAATGGTTTAGAAAAGCGGGATAATGGTTCATGCACCTATCTATAGAATGGATGGCTCAAATCTCTCACCCTACAAGTCACCCTTGATCGACTGTCTATGTTCAATCTCACCAGAAGACGCAAGCCAAAGAAAACCTTAAGAAACCCTAATCTTATTCAAAGCCTATAAAAAGGGATTGTCTCTACCAAAAAAAATCTCTACACTTTATCTTTCTACCTCTCTCTCTTAAGAAAGTTTATCTCTTTCTCCCATATTGTGAAAGAACCTAATGGTTTAGGTTATGGAGTTATTCTCTCCTATCTCTCAAATATGGATTTACGGCTAAAGGTCTTAGGGTTAAACAAAAAGAGAATCCATCTCTCTCAAACTAGGTTGCTAAGAGAATTCACCTAGGGTTTGAGTTTGTGATCAAAGGGGTTCATGTTCCATTGGTGTGGCTTGACCGAAATTTGCTTTCTCGGTTCAAGATTGAAGCTAGGCTGCCATAGGATGGTGGAGACTCGGTGTGGGGTATAATAAATCTGGTTGAGGTAATATCTGGCACTCTTCCTTTTGTTTCTTGCATTCTTATCTTTTATTCTCAACCATAATGTATACTTGTTTCAATGGCATCAAGTTGATAAGATCTTGATTTTATTGTTATGTTGCTTTTATTTTGAAATTTATCTTATTATAATAAAGACCACTTGTAAGTGATCTTTTGCCAAAAAAAAAAGGGAAAAAAAATATTTATATATATATATATATATATTCCTTGGTAAAAGATCACATAGGTCTCTCTTTCACGGCCATGATACACATTCGAGCCTTTTGGCGGCGGACCGCGCATGTGGCCTGGTCTTGAATTTGCAAGAGTGGAGATGCTAGTGTTCTTGCACAATTTGGTGAAGAATTAGAAGTGGGAATTGGTTTTCCCAAGTGAGAACATACGCGTGGATCCTATGCCGGTTGCGGCAAAGGGACTTCCAGTTCACTTCCACCCACATCAGCAATATTCATGATCTCTGTCTCTCTCTCTCTCAAAGTTATGGTTGCCAAGTAACTTTAATGAGTTCATTCGCTGCAGTCGTTTGTTTGCTTTTCTATGACGTGAATGATCCCAATTTGTAACATGATTTGTGCACTTGTACCTCAATGGATTCTATGCCAGATGCTGCAAACGGACTCCCAATTCACCTCCACCCACGTCAGCAACATTCATGATCTCTGTGTTGTGGCTTTTTTCTTGGTGAGTATTTTCTTTACATACTATAAAGGGACAAGTCTACATCAGATTGCAACCTTAAAATGTAGAATCAGATGCACTTCAAAAATCTATCTGAAATGCTCTTTTAATGTTGATATAAAAGTTACTACATGAAATATCACCTCGAATATTGTCATCACAATTTCACCATCACACAACAGTAGAGAAAAGGGAAAATTAGGGATATCTTTCTAAAATGAACTTTGTAGATATTATACCCCCAATACTTTTAGTATCGCTGCCCTAACTTAGGTACTTATTTTTTTTGCTTTTAACCCAATAAAAAAAATTAATATTTTAAAAACTAAATTACCCTTCCTCATTAAATCTCTCTCTTTCCCTCTCTTTGCCCTCCTCTCTCTACTTACCCTCTCTCTACCCTCCCTTTCTCTCTCCGCTCTCTCTCTTTTCACCCAATATCAATCTCTCTCCTCTCTCTCACTTCACCCAAGATCAGTCTCTCCCTCTCCACCCAATATCTCTCTCTTTGACCTCTATCAGTCTCTCTCTCTCTTTATTGTGTTGAAAAATTGCGGTCCCACACAAAAATGTGTCAAACCGATCTCTGCCTTCTGAAAATCCAAAAGCCTCGTGACCGATCCGACACGATTTTTTACAAGGCCGAAGTAAAAAAAAAAAAGCTGTCCAATACAAAAGTGTACTAGATCGACTTCTTTCTAAAATTCCAGAAGCCTCGTGGCCAGTTCGACACACTTTTTTGCCTGACAAAAGCAAAAAATTTTGGTCTGGCCCAAGAGTGTGCTGGCTACCACGAGGCTTCTGGAATTCCAGAAGCTAGAAGCTGAGTCCCATACACTTTTATGCCAGACCACTTTATTTTTTTTGCTTTGGTTTGTGTTGGATCGGTCATGAGGCTTCTGGACAGAGGTCTGTTCGGCACACTTTTATGTCGGACCACATTTTTCAATAAGAGAGAGAGAGAGAGAGAGAGACAGAGAGAGACGATAGGTATAGAGAGTAAGAGAGACTAATATTGGGCAGAGAGAGAAAGAGAGGGGGGTAGATAGAGAGTGAGTGAGATTGATATTGGGCGGAGAGAGAGTGAGGCGAGTAGAGAGAGAGCGGGTAGAGAGAGAGGGTGGGTAGAGAGATAGAGAGGTAGAGAGAGATTTAATAGGTATGATACAGGAAAGAAGGGTAGTTTAGTTTTTAAAACATTGACTTTTTAACTAAGGGGTAAAAGCAAGAAAAAAATAACTGGGTTATAGATGTGACACTAAAGTGGGCGGTAAAATGTCTTCAAAGTTCATTTTTAAGGGTATCCATAACTTTTCCCTAGAAAAAATAAAAGATCGCTTAACAATAATAATAAAAGCAAATCCTAGAAGCTTGAGATGTATTTTGGTATTAATAATACTAATAATAAAACTCAAATTATGTTTTTTAGAGGTTTTGGGTAAGAAATATTCACCCTTTTGATCTGATATACAGAAAAGCAGTAGGTAAAAATACAGGGAAAATTACAAATAACCCTTGAGAATAGACTTTTTATGCAACTTACCTCCAATGAAACTTTTTTTTCTCACTTTTTACCACAAAATATACTTTCCTAGCAAATACTCCCAACTAAAAAAAGGCATATATTTTTTATGTAAATACCCTTTTTCGTACGTAAAAATTTAGTTTTGGCCGGACATTCATGTCGGATTATGCATAGTTCCAAAATCTACATGGGTTGCCAGACTGCCATGTACCAATTGCTAGACCTAGTTAAACTAAAAAAAGTAACGGACCTATTTCATTATCTGCTGGTCCACCTTTTGAATCTTCCAGACCCATGTGCCAGAGCACCATGTAGATCTGCCAGAGAGCATGTGCCGTACCACAATGTGCCAGGCTGCCATATAGATATGCGGGACCGCATGTTTGTCCAGGAACAGAAAGTGCCAGACCGCCATCAGGATCTGTCGGACCGAATTTTGTCTAGGAGAAGAAGAGAGAGATTTGGTAAAAGTCAAGGGAGGGTAGTTTAGTTTTTCTTTTATTTATTTTTGTGGTTGGGAAAAGTATTTGCTAGGAAAGTATATGTTGGGGTAAAAATTGAAACAAAAAAATTGGTTCGGGATAAGTTGCATAGGAAGTCTATTCTTGAGAGTTATTTACAATTTTCCCTAAAATATATTACTCACTCGCGAAAAAGGGGAACTTGAGTGTAAAATATGCAATATAGTGGCGTTTTTTTTAATTTCAAAAATAAAATGGGAATTTTTGTAAATTTCCTTAATTTTTTTCCTATTATTTGGAGTCTTTCGATTTCTTTTACACAGTTTGGTTGACAATTTATCTTCTTCTTCTCTTCTTTTCTTTTCTTTTCTTTTTTTTTTTTCTTTTTTTTTTTTTTTTTAATTGTGGGATGGAAAATTCAAATATTGGAAATTCCATTTCTAACTAACTGCTAAAAGAACCTAAGACCCCATGTTCACTTATCCGATAAACAAATTCTAGGTTTGCCCCAGACTTTCCTCACATAGGAATTGGTTTTCCTAACATAGTTGCAATCATACATTTGTATCAGGAATATCAGTATCTTACTGCCTTTTATTTTAAAAACCATGATCTCAAGTGTACAACTAGAATACAAATAACTTACAGACACAAATACAATACTTTACAAGAATGGGTTGGGGCATTAGATGGCAAGATGATGTGTACATAATGTCCCACCCACCATTCTTACCAGTTTTTATATATATAAAAACAATATTTTAGAAAATTGGAACATATTTTAGAAAACTAAGACTCCAATGTCATGAGGAAGAATTCTAATTTAATGGTCATTTTCTGCAGGATTTTAATATAGGAAAAATTTATATAGAGTCGAGGCTCTAAACAATCAAATTAGAGCCTACCTCAAAATTGACACTAGAAGAGGTTGTTTTGATGACAAAATATCCTCCAATTGATCATCCCAACATCGGGATGCATGGACATGAGAAAAAAATACGTTTCAAGTTTTGGAAATAGGTATTTTGTAATGCATTTTTGAACCGTCAATTTTCAAGATTTTCAAGTTTTTATAGATCTGTCGATCTACATTATTTTTGAAGCTTTAAACTTTATAAATAAAGATGAAAATACATTTTCAAAATATCACAAAGATCTCCAATATTGAAACCACATTTCACGATACTATTTGCATATAGTTTCTAATTTGATTGTTTGGAGCCTAGGCTCTACACAAACCGTGCCCTTTTAATATTATCTTGCAAGATAACTTAGTCAACCCATGGATTCCTTTTTATAAAGAGAGACATAGTCAACCTCTCCAATTTACGTTATTTAAAATTTATCTAATTTTTATTATTTTTACATTCATATCTATTTTTTTCTCAATTTTTTAGAAAATACCATTCTTTTATTTTGGATACGCAAGATCTAAAAGTTTACAGTTTTGATATTTTATTATTTTTAATAATTTTCAGATATTAAATATCCAAATAACTAGAATACAAATAACTAACCGACACAAGTGCAATACTTTAGCGGAATGGGGTTGCGGCATTAGGTGGCAAGATGATGTGAACATAATCTCCCACCCACCATTCTTACCATTTTTATATATATAAAAACAATATTTTAGAAAATTGAAATATATTTTAGAAAACTAAGACTCCCATGTCATGAGGAAGAATTCTAATTTAATGGTCATTTTCTGCAGGATTTTAATATAGGAAAAAATTATATAGAGTCGAGGCTCTAATTTGATACAATCAAATTAGAGCCTACCTCAAAATTGACACTAGAAGAGGTTGTTTTGATGACAAAATATCCTCAAATTGATCATCCCAACATCGAGATGCATGGACATGAGAACAAAATGCATTTCAAGTTTTGGAAATAGGTATTTTGTAATGCATTTTTGAACTGTCAATTTTCAAGATTTTCAAGTTTTTATAGATCTGTCGATCTACACTATTTTTGAAGCTTAAACTTTATAAATAAAGATGAAAATACATTTTCAAGATATCACAAAGATTTCCAATATTGAAACCACATTTCATGACACTATTTGCAGATAGGTTCTAATTTGATTATTTGGAGCCTACTCTACACAAACCGCGCCCTTTTAATATTATCTTGCAAGATAGCTTAGTCAACCCATGGATTCCTTTTTATAAAGAGAGACTTAGTCAACCTCTCCAATTTACGTTATTTAAAATTTACCTAATTTTTATTGTTTTTACATTCATATCTATTTTTTTCTCAATTTTTTAGAAAATACCATTCTTTTATTTTGGATCTGCAAGATCTAGAAGTTTACAGTTTTGATATTTTTATTATTTTTAATAATTTTCAGATATTAAATATCCAAAAAAAATTTAAAAACAGAAATTTACAAGCTAAAGAACTTTGTAATATTCAAAATCAAGTAAAAATATAAAATTTCTTGGCTACATAAATTTTCATATATTTAAAGTCCAAAAAAATAAAAAAATATGAAATTTTTGGGCTAAATAAGTTGTCTGATATTCAAAATCCAAAATTGTCAGAATTTTTTGAATATGCAAA
This sequence comes from Amborella trichopoda, assembly GCF_054954075.1. Classification (NCBI taxonomy): domain Eukaryota; kingdom Viridiplantae; phylum Streptophyta; class Magnoliopsida; order Amborellales; family Amborellaceae; genus Amborella; species Amborella trichopoda. The sequence goes on along the minus strand of NC_142341.1, from coordinate 47,777,575 downwards.
TTTATTAAAAAAAATAAACAAATAAAGAAATGTATAGTTTCTGATCTTAAATATCCAAAATATAAGCAATTTGGTCTTTTTTAAAATTTTAGAAAAGGGATACCAATGTAAAAATAGAAAAAATTAGGTAAATTACAAATAACATAGACGAAAAAGTTTGTATAGAGCCGAGGCTCTAAGCAATTAAATTAGAGCGCACCCCAAAAATTTCACTAGAAGAAGTTGTTTTGATGCCCAAATATCCTCAAATTGATCATCTCGACATCAAGATCCATGGACATGAGAAAAATGTGGATTTCAAGTTTTGGAAATAGTGCATCTTGTAATGTATTTTTGGACCGTCAATTTTCAAGATTTTCAAGTTTTCATAGATCTGCACTATTTTTTAAGCTTTAAATTTTATAATTAAAGATAAACATATATTTTAAGGCTATCACAAAGATTTTCAATATTGAAACCACATTTTTAGACACTATTTGAAGGTGTGCTCTACTTTTATTGTTTAGAACCTCGGCCTATACAAATTGCACCCAAACATAAAATACTAGGGGATATATATGTAGTTAGGAATAATGGGCATTATTTTATGAGAATAAAGTAATGTCTCATGTTGAATCCTCGTTCAGAAAGCGTTTTGGGTATTGGAAATCTCTATGATAGCTCTGAAATTAATTTCCAACACTGACTATAAAATTTGAAGCTAAAAAATGTTGTAGATCTTACGGATCAATGAACACTTAGTTTTAGGGTGAAATGGACGATCCAGATGTATGTTACAATACACACTATTTGTAGGGCTTGAAATCCTAATTTGATTTCAAAACCATATTACTCAGGACTGAGATGATGAAGGTTTTTCGATACCAAAACTGGAATTTTCATTAAGTTTGGAGGTGAGACTTTACTTATTTTGATACGGGTCAGCCCTATCAAAACATTTTTTTATTTGAAATTGTTATATTTACTTAAAAGTATAATGTTTACATTTTAGTTATAAAAAAATTAGTAAATAAACCTATGAGATTATCAGTAATGTATAAATCTATTTTTATTACAATATAGTGTAATTTTTTTATAAATTATTTTCTTGTAAATATATAAAAGAATATAAGTTCTTTACAACAATGTAATATATGAATTTTTAATACTTAATTTTAATAATATATATTGAAAATATATACTATGAGACTATTTACTTTTGATACAAGAAAGTCACAGTCATTATTAACTATTAGATTTAAAATCGAGTAGCTAAGGATATGTAATATTGCTATCTTTATGGATAGATTAGGTTTTTCAAAACTTCCATACTGAGAAATTAAAACATTTGAAAAGGGTGTGGTTTGCATAAGATTGCAAGCTTAAGCAATCTAATTAAGGCACACCTCTAACTTTTATTATAAATGTAATTTTAATATAAAAAAACTCTTACTATTTTCATCTTAAATTATAAAATTTTAAACTCTAGAAATGATTCAAATCAAGATGATCTAAAAACACATGACAAACTTGAAAATCGACAGTCCAAATAATGTGTTACAATATACTATTTCGTGGACTCGAAATAGTTCTTTTCGTTTTATATTCATACATCTCGATATTAAGATGATCAATTGGACGGTTTTCCAACATCCAAACAACCTTATATGATCTATTTTTTAGGTTAATTCTACATTTTAAGGTTGCAACCTTATATAAACTTTTTCTTTTTTTAAAACATTTGCTTAAATTGTGACGAATAATATCTAATTAAAATTACATAAAAATATGGAAGGTCCTATAACTGTAGGTTTATAACTAAGTAATTTCTTTTGAGAAGTAATTCTTTTAAGTGTTATCTTGCAATTTGAGATTGTTATATTAATTAAAGCGTAATATATAGATTTTCGAAAAATTACAAATAACGTTCAAGACTTGACTTTCTATGCAAGCTACCCCAAACAAACTTCTTTTCTCACTTTTTACCTTAAAATATACTTTCTTAGCAAATACCCCCTATTTTAAAAAAAAATCTAAACTACGCTCCCTTACTTTTACCTATGCCTCTCTCTCTTTTTCCATGAAAAAAGCGGTCCGGAATATTCTTAGGGCGGTTCGGCAGTATAATGTCGGCCTAGTTAATAACAGTAGCGGTCAGGCACTAACAAAGAATGGTCCAACAATAGGCCCATGCAGTCCGGCACCGCCAAAGAGCAGTCCGATAATAGGCACATGCGGTTCGGCAATAGGCCCATACGGTATGGCAATAAGCCCAATATGCGGTCCGACAATGTCAAAGAGCGGTCTGACAGCCCATATAAGCACAGATGAATATCCGGCCAAAATTAAATTTTTATGTATGAAAAAGTGTATTTTCGTTAAAGAAAAAAGTATATTTTTTTACTTGGGAGTATTTGTTAGAAAAGTGTATTTTGGGAAAAAAAAGTGAGAAAAAAAGTTTGGTTGGGTGTATTATTTGTAATTTTCCTAGATTTTAAATTTTAAATTTTAAAAACTAAATTTTCATAAATGAAGTAACAACCATGTGGTAGGTTCACCTCTCGAACTTCCCCCCTCAATATTATATTCAGAGCCACATCGGCCCAAGATGCTATTACAAAAAAATAAAATAAAATAAAACATATACGTGTTTATTTTAAGGGGTTCAAAAATTAAACTGTACGACTGTCGTAAAATTGGTCCCATGGGGCGACCAAAAACGCGCAATGCATCCGTAAAAATTAGTAATGTTTGGCATGTCTGTCGAGATTAAATCACTAATCGAATCCGCCGGTCGCCTGTCTCCACTCGGTCTTAGTGGGTCCCTCGACACTCCCAGTTTGACCTGGAATGGTCCTGCAGGTGCATTTTGTTTACTTACTCCACGGCATGAAAACGCTATTTAGAAGGGGTTTTGTGCACATGAAACCTGCAGGATCACTTGACACTTGAGAAAGACCATAGGATTAGTTTATGGGGTGTGGTTTTTATAAAGTTGCAAACTTAAACAATCTAATTAAAGTGCACTTCTAAATTTTATCTGAAAATTTATTTTCATATCTAATTATAAAATTTTAGTTTTCAAACACAGTTAAAATCATGTAGATCTATAAACATATAAAAATTTTGAAAATGGACGGTCTTGATAAGGTATTGCAATATGTACTATTACACAGTTAAAATCATGTAGATCTATAAACATATAAAATTTTTGAAAATGGACGGTCTTGATAGGGTATTGCAATATGTACTATTTTTTAGACTCAAAATATTTGTTTTTTTTATGTTCATACATCTCGATATCGAGATAATCAATTACAAGGTTTTTCAACCTTAAAACAATATTTTCCAATGGATTTTGGAGGTACATATCTAATTCTACATTTTAATATAAACTTTTGAAAAAAAAAAAAAATTGATTGGCGAGTTCTTTTACACTTAGATCGTGATGCCGACAGCCTGTGTTCAATTGAGGACATAATTCCTAGAGCATAAATAAGAAGGCAAGGGGCACAGTGGGGGATAGTTGGATTAGGTTAGAGGAAGGATTGGAGAGTGGAGAGATGGAGGTTCTTTGGGCGCTTGCAGTGGGCTTGACCACTTTGGTGGTGGTGCGGAGGTGGTGGTGTGCAAAACACCGCGGAGAGGGCCCGAGGCTCCCTCCGGGGACCAGGGGATGGCCCCTCGTAGGAGAGACCCTCCAATTTTTTGCTATATTCGGCTCAGAAAGCACCGAAAGCTTCATCGTAAAAAAGATGCAAAAATACAAAACTCAGGTCTTCAGGACCCAAATCCTGGGCAGTCCAATGGCGGTATTTTGCGGAGCCACCGGCAACAAATTCATCTTCTCGAACGAGAACCGGGTGCTTGTAACCTCATGGCCAACCTCTGTAGCAAAGCTCTTCGGAACCTCCATAATAACCACTGCCGGAGACGAGGCCAAGAGGGTTCGAAAGCTCCTGATGGCTTTCTTGAGTCCAGAAGCACTCCACAAGTTTGTTGGCCAAATGGACTCCGCGGCACGACTGCACCTTAAAAGAAACTGGGATGGGAAAGCTGAGGTAAAGGTCTACCATATGTTGAAGGTCTATACCTTCTCCTTGGCCTGCAGCCTGCTCGCCAGTATAGAGAGCGAAGAGCGAAAAATGGAGCTATCAGCACTCTTCAATGTCTTCCTCCAGGGGATGATGCATATGGACCTGAAAATCCCGGGAACAAGATACTACAAGGCTAAAAAGGCCGTCGATGCCCTTCGAAGAGAGCTGAGGAAGGAGGTGAATGGCAGGAAGGAGGCTCTACGGGCCGGAACAGCAAACCCGAAGCAGGACTTGATGTCGTATTTGCTCACCACCGCCGATGACAGCGGCAAGTACATGAGTGATGAGGAGGTTGTAGACAATATCATCAACCTGCTCTTCGCCGGACATGACACGAGCAGCTCCACCCTGTTGATGGTGCTCAAGCACCTAGCCGAGAAGCCTTACTACTACAATGAAATCCTCAATGGTACTCTCTCTCGCCATATCTATTTAGTTATATTTTTTCCTTTCTTTTTTTTTTTATATTTATTAGATTAAACTTCTTTTTTATTTTTTATTTTTCCATTTTCTTTTCCTGTGACTTTAGAACAAAGGGAAATTGAGAAGTCGAAGGGCAAAGAAGAAGTACTGAATTGGGAAGACCTCAAAAAGATGAAATACACATGGAATGTGGTGTGTGAGGTAATGAGAGTTTCACCAACGGTCTCGGGAACTTTCAGACACGCCATAACCGATTTCGACTATGCAGGCTTCCGCATACCTAAGGGCTGGAAGGTAAATCACCCAAGCCTTTTTCTTCCTTCTTTATGCGGTCATGATTTATTAAAGGAAAAAGTTTATATAGAGCCTAGGCTCTAAACAATCAAATTTGAGCCTACCTCAAAAATTTTACTAGAAGAGGTTGTTTTGATGCCTACATGTCCTCAAAAAAATGGATTTCAAATTTCATTAGAAGAGGTTGATTTGTAACGCATTTTTTGACCGTCAATTTTCAAGATTTTCAACTTATCATAGATCTCTCGATCTACACTATTTTTTATGGTTTAAACTTTATAAATAAAGATTAAAATATTTTTTAAAGCTATCAAAAAGATTTCCAATATTGAAACCACATTTCTCAACACTATGTGAAAGTAGGCTCTAATTTGATTGTTTAGAACCTAGGCTTTATACAATAAAAAGCAAATGTTTTGATAGGGCTACAGTCGTATTAAAATAAGTAAAGCCACACCTCAAAACTCATGGAAAATTGCAGTTTTAGTATTGGAAAACTTTGAAATAAAGATTATTTCAGCATTGATTATCATGGTTATGAAAAAAAATTTGGATTTTAAGCCCGAAAATAGTATATATTGTAACACATTATCTGAACCATCTATTTCACCCTAAAAAAAAGCATCCACGAATCCGCAAGATCTTAATTATTTGATGGAGCTTCAAAGTTCATAGACTTCATCGGAAATTGATTTTGGAGCAATCATGGAAATATCTAATGGCCAAACTACTTTTTAGACGAGGATTTGAGGTGGGGAAGTATTTGAGGTGAGGCTTTACTTTGGTCAAGGATTCAATGCGAGGGTTTCACCCAGTATTCGAAAAATCGAACCGGCATCGAAAACCAGCCAATGGCCGGTCCGAGTAAGAGGTAAACTAGTAAGGTCAACTGACCTAACCTAGCATGTCCCTGCTAGTTCAAAAAAGTGTTAAAAAAATACAAAAAATACAAACAAAATCTAAAAAATATATGAACAGTATATTTAAAACGCGATTAAACAAAGCACATACAAATGAAGTTGAAACTTAGTAAAAAAAAATTGATTTTAAAAAATTGATTTGTGCTTAAGGGTATTTTAAAACTTTTCAAAAAAGATAGGAAAAATATAAAAATAAGTAATCATGGAGAAAACACTTTTCGATCTTTGTCAAAATGATACAAGAAAAAACATTAGAAACCAAACCTTTATTTTTAGGGATGTAATATAAACTTTTTGTATTTGTTTTAAAATACCCAATCGGACCACAAAAATCGGATCTGCCAGTGTCGTGTTCCAGTTTGGCCAGCCGGTTCCGAGTTGGACCGGCGGAGTTTACGAACACTGGTTTCACCTGAGGTAGTAAAATCATGATATATGCTCACATGGGAGCACATTACCGTTTGCCAATTGTAGAATAATTTTGTTCATGTCGAATTGTGGATGCAGCTCCATTGGAATGCGCATACTACACACAAGATGGAAGATTATTTTCCAGAACCTGAAAAATTCGACCCCTCTCGCTTTGAGGGAGAGGGTCCACCACCTTACTCATTTGTGCCTTTTGGAGGGGGACCACGTATGTGCCCTGGGCTTGAATTTGCAAGAGTGGAGATGCTAGTCTTCTTGCACAATTTGGTGAAGAATTATAAGTGGAAATTGGTTTTCCCAAATGAGAAGATTCTCATGGATCCTATGCCTCTTGCTGCAAAGGGACTCCCAGTTCACCTCCTCCCACATCTGCAGCATTCATGATTCTCTCTCTCTCTCTCTCTCTCTCTCTCTGACATGGCTTGGTTTTCTATGGAACAAAAGTCCATAAGTGTAACATGATTTGTGTACTTGTACCTCAATAATTTTTCTACTTTATAGATTAATTACTTCCACAAGTTATCCAAGTGTTCTACGTCGCATTAAGGCGCGTTGTCACAAGGGAAATGTTTTGAAGGGAAATTACTTTCCCAGTAAGTCAATTTAACAAGAATAAGAATTTTTCTGAAATTTTTTACCTAATATGTAGGAATTGTATATCTATTTATCTATATTACATGGTCACAATTTCTCCAAGCTATGAAGAATCTTAGGTTTCTCAGAAGAGACTCAATGTCCATTAATCATGTAGGAATTGTATACTATAGGACTATTTATCTTTATTAGATGGTCACAATTGCTCCAAGCTATGAGGAGTCTCAGGTTTCTCAAAAGAGACTCAGTGTCCATTAATCGTATGAATATACAGGTTTGTCTTTTATAAATAAATTATAGATGAAAAAATATAAAAATAAATCACAAATTCTTATACTATACCCACATATTTCTATATTATACACAGACTTACCATAAATACAAGTATCTACCCTTCCCAATTTTATAGATTACAATATACATCTTCCATATTAACCTGGTAGACAATTTATGATTTTTTTTCACACTCCCCTTAAACACAAGATGCTATGAGAGAGAGCAGCGGAGTTTCAACATATGAGTTGAAACACGACTCAAAGGCCTCACCATGGGACTAGAAATCAATTAAGTCAGTGGGGATTTGGGGTTCTACCCTTTGATGAGAATGGAGTTAGAGAGCTCACCATGTCGCTCAGCAATACTACCACCAAGGTCCCATGCCATTCTCGCTTACATGTAATGCTGAAGATAAGAGCATGTAGTTTTATGAGGAATGTTTTACTATTGATAATAAGGGAAATTTATCAAAGGAAAAAGCTTATATAAGGTTGCAACCTTAAACTATAGATTTAAAATTTTATAATTAGAAATGAAAATAGATTCTCAGACCATTTGAAAAAAAATTGATATCAAAATCGCATCTTATGACAGAGTTTTGAGGTGTACCTTACTATGATTGTTTAAGGTTGCAATCTTATACAAACCACACCTTTTATTAAAGGACATGGTTTCTACGAGTCCATGTAGAAATGAGTCAATCTTAAAAATCTATTTTTGAGATGGATTTTTGGACTTAATTTTTAATGAAGTGTAATCTCTAACATGGAGATCATGAGTATGAAAAACAAATAAAATTTGAAAATTAAAAATAATTATTTTATTATTTTATTAAGAAATCATTTGGACTGTTAGTTTCAATTGTTTTTAGAAAGACCACCTATTTGCATCCATCTTTAAGATAAATGCTTTATATCTCGAGGAACGCAAATATAGAAATGTAGTCCTCGCCGCATGAAACAATTTTCCTTTATCAAAATTAACCTTGCTTTTCAATTACTTAACAGTTTATTCTTTTTAACCAAATAAAAACGTGAATTTATTAGGGGCACAATATTATATAGAACTAAAATAAAATATAAACATGTGGAGAAAAAAATAAAGGAAAATATAGTTTGAACCATTTGTGTAGGTCCCCCAATATATTTTTCCTGCACTGAAAATGAAAGTGAAACAACCGACCCAAATGGGGCCCTAAAAAATGATCCTTGCCATCAAATATTGTTACATGCATGGCACATGTCACATTATAAAAATCGTTCTACGCAGCTGATTATGTCACATATATATTTTTTTAATTTTGGCAATTTTTGAAGTGGCCGATACAACTTCATCATCATCAGAGCTTTATCCCAATTATTTGGGATCGGTTATACAATTCATTTTTTCGATATTCTGCTCAATTAAAAGTCATACTTTTAGTCATACCATAAATTACTATATATTTCCTCTTAGGTCCATACATTAATTGTTATTTTTAGACCAGTCATTGCCGTTCATTTTTAATTCTTTACAGATTCTTTGATTTACACTAGTTTTTACATCATAAAGTCATGGGTTTAAAGCGAAAATGCTTCTTAGATTCACCTGAGAGGTGTTTCATGTGTTAAATCAATCTCTAAGATATGTTACTGTAAAATACAAATAAATAATTTATTTAACGTACAAAGAGGCCATAATCATTACTGCACGTTAAGTTTCAAATTAGGTGGTTATAAAGTATACTTTTTACTATACTCAAACTTATAAAAAAAACTTATGAACTTAATACTACACTCCAAGTCATCATATATGATATATAATGATTGGGAGTAATTACAACAAAGACAATTAGTCTTATAAGATACAATCTCTTTTTTAAATAACTGCTATATTTGAACTCGCCCTTAACGTTTTTCCTCTTTCTTTTCATTTTTGATTTTTTTAATAGTAATGTGTAACTTTTTATTGGCTAACAAAATATTTATCTCTAAAAACAGAGGTTTGGGTCCTAGTGGTAACATCCCACACACCTTAGTTACCGTATTATGGTTTTCATTCCTACTAACACTTAAAAAAAAAAATCTCTCTTAAACTATTTGAAAAACTGAGAGGGTACGGTCTTCTCCACTTAATTACCCGAAAAAAAAAACACAAAAGGTTTATCTCACCTATCTTATTCACGGCATTGCCGATTGAAACACGTTGGTATAACCAGGAAAAGGCAAAAGGAACCACAGAAGCTCGCCGTCATAAAAGCAAAATTGAAAGGCTGATCACCGCCCCAATAGTATTGATGGAACGTTGATGACTATAACGGTCCGTGTTTGAAAAAATGGTGATTCGGATCGGAATCAGCAATTTAGATTGAGAATGTCGGACTGAACCATATCTTATAAAATATCATGAATCGGCAGGTTCTCCTTATGAACCGGCCAAATTCACCAGCTGGTTCTGCCCAAGAACCGGTACGGACTGGCTCCAAATTTTTTGATTTTTTATTCTTTGAAATGGTCGGTTTTAGCACGTACTCATCCCCATTCGGCCGAAACAGATCGAAATCCCTTATGGGCGATCTAGGTTCTGTTTTGTTAAAACCTTGTTGATGACTGGTGCTTGAAAAATCAGACGGTTCCAATCGAAACCTGTCGGTTAAAATGGAACCGGGACCCTTCTGATTACCCCCAGTTTCAGAGTTCTACACTCCCCCACCCCCAAGCCCAACCCAAAATACCCAGATCAAAACCAGCCAATTAGTACACAAACCAGCTAGATTTCTAACTGACCGGACCGGTGTTTATATAAATCGATCTTTATAACATCAATAACAATGGTTTGCAGCACAGAAAGCCAGAAACTCGTGAATAAGTTTTTTTTTGCCATATTTTGGGCTTCTTTTGTGTATTATTGATGTAAATCATTATATTGTATCTATAAAACAACAATTTTGGAATCGAACATCCATAAAAATAAAGTTTCGGATTTAAAATGGCAATTTTTCATAGTTTTTTAAATTTCCGCTATTTTTCAATTAAATCTTCAATGCCGAATCCTTTTTTATCAAATTTGGGGCATTTGATAGATAATCTAAGCCTTTAACAGATTTGTGTTTCAATTTGCTCGAACTACATAAGATTGTGGGTCGATTTTGGTCTGAAACACTACCATTGAAAAAACTTGAGTTTGATCCAAAATTGAAGATTTTTTATCAATTTATAGCTTGTTTTGAATCAAACGAAGTTGTTATTTTTTAGAATCAATACTTCATCTCCCAAATAAATTGGTAAGTTTATTTATGATTGAGTAATTTTTTTATATGAAGTTTTTTTCTTACTTGATGTGACAAAAATTTTATAGGTCTAAAGTTTATGCCATTTTTTAATTTAAATCTTCAATACTGAATCATTTTTTATGAAATTTGATGCGTTTAAAAGATGATCGAAACTTTTACAATGCATGTATGTTGATTTGTTCAATTATCAAAAGATCAAGGGTCGTTTTTTACTCGAAATGTTGCTTGATTTTAGGGGTTTTATATTTTTCTAAAAAAAAATTATTTTTCTTAATAAAAGTATGTCTTTTGATGAATATGTGAATAAGTTTTTTTTTTTTGTTTTTTAATTGTCTTCTGTTTTATTGTAATGCTATATTTTTTTTAAAAAAAAAGAAATCATTTTGCTTAAGAAAAAATGTTTTTTCTATTGTTATATCGTTTTTTAATATTGTTGTATTTTTTATCTCTTTTTTTTTAAAAAAAATATTACATTTAGACTTGAATACATATGTAAATGTTTTTTTCTGTTATTTTCATTTTTAATAATCCTGCATGTTCCTATTTTTGTTTTATGATGAATATTACGACTTAAAAGACAGTTTCGCCCAATGAACCTTGATTGCAAGCAGTAACCTGACCCCCTCATCTCTCTCATTACTGCTAGCTATTAGTAGTTAGAGATTGGAACTCCCTCCATTAAATTAATGTCAATTTCTAAATTATCTTGCATACCTCCATAGTCTTCATATATTAATATATATAAAACGTTTTTAAAAAATTTTTAAAGATAATTGTAGGTCATAAGATAGCATACACTTAATTTATATAAGTTCTTTGAAAATTTTTAATTTGGGGGACGGAGGGCGGGGGGGGGGGGGGGGGGGGGAAGGGAGGTTTTGACCCATTTAAAAAACAAATTCTACCAGACCAAACTGGCCCAGTTAACCACCTAGTTAGCCCAGTTTCAATCTAAATGCTTTTGGCTCCATGTCTTGTTAACTTTCCTGGTGCGATTTTTCGAACAATGATAACCATGCTTCTTATGATGTTCGTATGCTTCATAATTGCGTGGAAATGTGTTTTGGCTTTTGGTTAACCACTCATCCTATCAAAACGTGATGCAAGGGGACGATTCGAGAAATCCCAAAGGTTAGAGCTTGTGAAAGGAAAGTATATATTGTATATCAGGTTAATATAGAAGGTGTATATTGTAATCAGTAAATATGGGAAGGGTATAATATTATGTCTTGTATTTTATGGTAAGTATGGGCATAGTTTAGATATCTATGATTTAGTTTCTATTAGTGACATCTGTAATTTATCTATTAAAGACAAGTATGTATATTCATATCAATTAATGAACACTAAGTCTCTTTAAAGAAACTTGAAACTCTTCACATAGTATCAGAGCCAGATTCATCTTAGTTGTGTCTATTCCTCATCCATGAAGCATCGTCGTCAATTTTCATGACGACTTTGTTGCTCACCCAGTCGGTGCAACTTCTGTTGAGTCGTGTTTCAACTTTATGTGGAGTTGTGTTTCGACTCTCAGATCTATCTCTTTGCCAAGTTAAGTTTTAGTCTCTGAGCTGTTCTTCTCTTTGGAATTTTTGTTTGATTGATCGAACCTGCTCTGATATGGCCTTCAGTTCTTGAGGCTTGTTGATCAACTTCTGCTTTCTATGCTTGTTGATCAAGCAATCTGAGCATGACAACCACTGCATCTACTGGTCATGCTATACACCTGATGTTCCAACTGCTCGTTTCTGGAATTAGTGTTCCAACTCCAGCTGCTTTCTCTCACAGCATCTTGAATATGAGGGGGAGTGCGAAAGGAAAGTATATATTGTATATCCGCTTAATACATAAGGTTTATATGGTAATCAGTGTAGGATATTGTGTCCTGTATTTTATGATAAGTCTGGGTATAGTTTAGGTGTCTTTGATTTAGTTTCTATTAGTAATTTATCTATAAAAGACAAGTCTGATATATTCATATCAATTAATGGATACTGAGTCTCTTTAGGGAAACCTGAGACTCTTCACATATACTGGTATGTATTGACCACATGTTGAATTTGGTGAGAGGCTTGGTCTAGTTAAGATGAATTTGAATGTTGAGTCAAACCTGTTGGATCATATTGTCAAGGGAAAATTGCGACTGTATTGTTTTATTTGACTGTTATTACACGATGGTCCAAAAATATGTGATATTTACGTGGAAGTCTTTGTCCCCTGTTTTTTTTTCATTTTTTTCAACTTTGCCCTCATTTTTAAACATCAGACCACATATTATTATTATTATTTTAAACTTTATGATATTCATAAGTCAATTCAATGTAAAAAACCTATACTTTTTAATCGGTGTAATGTCCGAAACATCGGACTGCCCTTAAACCTCATTTTTTGAATGTTAAGGTTGTCTGAAGTTTCAAAAATCGGACCAACTAAAAGTATAGGGTGGTCACGCTTCGATGGTTTTGACATTGAATTGACCTATGACTATTGAAAAAATAAAAAATGTAGATTTAATATGTGCTCCAATGTTTAAAATATCGAAACAAAGGCAAACTAAATTTGGGAGCGAGGACCTCCATAGAAAATTCTGCATATTTTGGGACCATAATAACAGTTAAAAATAATGGTACGTACTTAAATTTCCCTATTTTCAAAAGCTAAAGCCAAACTAAGAGTAATAATTTAAAAATGTAAAATATATTACCAAAAAAAAAAAATACCCCAAGTTTTCTTAATTATTCTGACTTGTCAAAATAGTCTAATTTGATAAATCAAAATTGATCAAGTGTTGGTTTCAGCTTTGATTGGTTTTCAACCAATCCAAGGTTTTGTTTGGGCCGGTTGGCACTATTGGAAATGGTTGGGTATAAAAAAGGGGCAATATTAGATCAAATTTCCTTCTCGTTTTATGGCACGCGAAAGCACGTTCTCAAATCGATATGTGCCCTTCTTCAGTATTGTAAAAGGTATGCACAAGAAGCACAATTCGTGATCAGTATCAAAAAAAACAAAAGATCTTTTTGTTGCACTTCAAAGTTTTATGCATCTGAACCGGAAACCTACTGTATAGCACCAAAGTATATATATTCTTAGACAAAAAGTTCGAATTAGAGAGTGATAAAAACCAGAGAGAAAGATAAGTGCGAAGGCTCCCTGAAAACTGCGCGTAGAATGGGTACAACAAGCCCATTATATAGAGCTATGAGTGGCTGGCTAATGACCATTCAATTGAACACTTACACATGGTTTCACAGCATAATGTGACTGTTTGTTTTCCAACCGCCACCAACAACAGCTATCAACCGTTCGTTGCGATCAGTTACATGCACCGCTTTTGGTCTCAATGGCTGCGATCAGTTTCATACGCCTTATGCCTTCAATGGCTAGTGACCATCAGATCTCACACGTGCCACACAAAAATAAATTGATCCTTGAGCCTGACCCACACATGTGATCAGACGAGGGGCACCTCATGCAAGAAGCGCCCTTGTCCACATACACGCTTTGCATGCTCTATACAAGCACTCACACTCTTACCGTTGTTCTAAAACATGACTAATGAGAGTGTTCACATATATAAATCACTCAATCATCACTCTTTTTTTCAATGCGGACTAAAACCTACACCTTTTTCAACTTACTTGAAGCTTAGAAAAACCATACAAAATATAATTTTATTTTGAAATACAACTAAGTATTTTTCAAAACCAAAATTACTAACAGGCAGTCCAACATGTTGAATCGAGTAGTCGGTCCGATCTCGATAACTATGGTATGAACCATAAACTAAAGAACCATGAAGAAGGCTCTAAATCTAGGAAAGTTCAGTCAAAATTAATGACACTCATACAAAAGTTTTCAAAACATATAACTAGAAAGTTTGATTAAAAATTAAAAAAATAAAAAGTACAAGAATTAGTGAAAAGACTCCCAACTTCACATAACTCCTATGTAGAAATTTGGGGATCATACCAAACATTGCTTAAAAAAATAGAAACTGCCGTACGTAGGGTTAAGATGGGTAAAGAAAATAAAAATCCAACTAGATTAGAACGCTTTAGTTACATCTACCGTGTTTTGAGATATATGTGACACCTATGGGAATTCTCATATTTATTACGGGATTCTTGACATTCTATATAGGGAATGAGAATAAAAAATAAATTATATGTGTGCTTTATTTGGGATCACTTAATGAAAAAGTGGCTTCCACTCAAGAGAGAGATGGGGCCGCCGCCTGCATTAAAGGCAAGGCCTCCCCATAGAAAAAAGTGAGCTTCCTAGAAAAAGAAACACTACCATGCGCCTCATGTAGAGTAAAAGGATGATTTATAATAAAAAAGTAGTTTCCATCAAAATTTCGGGTAGTATCCCCTTTTAATGAAAGAAAGTCTTTGTTGCACACAATGCTATCTTCCTATATAGAGATGTAGCTTTGAAATAGAGATAAGAGATCAGCTAATAATGTCAATCAAGAGAATTGGTCTAAAAGGATTTCTAGATGGAGTTTTGTTGAAGAGATACATTCTATGTTTTAAAATTTATGATGTAACTTCATTAATGGATTCAGTTTGGCACGTTTGTAGATGTAGCCATTTGGGTTGAAGGATGTAAATCATTTATCTTGTGGTGTAAATGTTTTTGTATTTTATATTTCGTGCTTGTTGTATGGCTTATACCCTCCTTTATTTTGTTTTGAGCCGGTTAAGCACACGATTACGGTGTTCGCGGTTCTTGTTTCTGCATCTAAGAAGGTTCTTAAACCCTGACATGGGTTGCTCAGAAACGCACAAACTTAACTTAAAAGGTTACGCGTCAAACCAGCATTTTGAAGAAGGAAATTTAAGCATTTCTCCTTAAATTTATCAATTCTCATATAGCCAAATAAAATGAACCCCATGAAAAAGAATAATTCCCCATTGCATTTATGCTTGTCCACGTGATATCTTTCAAGGGGAGAAAATCAAGTTCGACTCCTGTGCAAGATAAAGAAAAACGCAACATAATTTTCTCTCTACCAAATGGGTGCTGAAAGAAAGCATAGAAATTCTAAGGAAATTTTGTAGAGTTTTCTACTCAGTTATGCAACTTTAGAGGAGTGTTCAGAAACTTGAATCAACCAAAGGACTGGACCCTTGGTCAAGATGAGTGACTCAGGACTCGCAGGAGTCTTGTATAGGCCAAAAAATCTTTAGAAATTTAAAAATATATAAAAATATGAAAAATAAAATAAAAAGTAGTAAAAGTAAAATAAGATTTAAAAACTTTAAAAAATTTAAATAAGATTAAAAAATAAAAAATTCCAAAAAAATAATAATTTGTAGATGAGAAAATTTAAAAAATTTTAAAAAATATATAAAATAGGGATTATAACAAAAAACAAATACTCGCCAATCCATGGGAAAAGGCTATTTTGATATTAGAAAACCTCTAATTGATCATAGCGACATCAAGATGTAAGAATATGTAAACAAAAAAGATTTTCAAGTCCTAAAATTAGTACATCTTGCGAAATATTATCTGGACCATCCATTTTCAAGATTTTCATATATTTATATATCTACTTGATTTAAAGCATTTTTTGAGATTAAAATTTTATAATTAGATATGAAAATGGATTCTCAAGCCATCCTGAGAACTTTTTACACCAAAATTACATTTATGATAAAATTTGGAGGTGTGTCGCGTTATGATTGTTTAAGAATTCAGCCTCAAACAAACCACACCGCTCTTTTTTTCTTCTTCAAACGCTAAGAAGCTTTAAAAGGGATTCATAGGCCCTTAGCCTTTGTCTCATCCATAAGCCCATAAGGACTAAAACGTAGCCAGAGCCAACAATAACACATGCCTTTTTTTTCTTTCTTCTTTTTTTTTCTTTTGGGTAATTGGGGAGATAGACCCCTACCCGATTTTTAAGTAGATAAGGAGTTAGCTTTTTGAAAGTATTAATGCAGTGGTGTTAATGATGAGAATGAAACCAAAACGTGATGACTAGGATGTAGGGTACTACCACTTCAACCTAAGTTTAAAATTGGTATCGAACCCTGGATTACGGACCAATTCCATTGGAATACTAGAGTCAAACCAAGATACAAAGATAAGTAATAAAAGAATTAGGGATAGTGGGCGATTCTAGGTTTTCTAGAGCTTGATCATTCCCACTTGTTTAAAAAATCGGCAATTATATTTCAAAATGTCAATTCCTTAAGCAGTGGTACCAAGGTTTTAAAAAATATCGATCTAGATCGAAATCACCCGAGCTATATTAGGATTTAGTGGGTTTCAGTTGGAATCAGGGATCGGGGAAGTTCCTACATAATCATTTGATTATCACGAATGAATGGTGGATGGTGCCCCATACCTCATACAAGCTGTTTATGCTATTAGTTTTTCCTTTAATGTTCTGCTTTATGGTATACTTTATTATCAATATCACATATGATTTTAGTAATTTTGAAAAGGAAAATATTTTTTATAAGGTTGCAACCTTAAACTCTAGAATTAAGTTGCATTTTAAAAATCCATCATAAGAGGTTATATTGATGTTGAAAAGCCCTCTAAATAAGCATCTCAATGTCGAGATGTATCAATATGGGAAAAAAAGATTTCGAATCCACAAAATAGTGCATCTTGCATACATTAACCTTATAACAAAATTTGTGAGGTGTGTCCAGTTTGCGCTTTTGCATTTTTGTGATGGACTTTTTTTCCACAGCGGGAAGGACCTCTTTTCTATTGGGGTCTTCTGATCAAAGTAATAAATTATGTAAACGGGGTGGTTTGATTAATGCGCTCACCTTAAATAATTAAATTAAGTCGTATCTTTAAATTTGGTGCAAAGATACATTTTATTGCTGGGAGCTCTTATTAGAGCTTGAAAATCTATTTCTGCATTATCTAATTGCAAAACTTGAACATCTAATTTGCTGCAAAACATATCTATAAACAAAATCTTGAAAATGAATGGTTCAGGTAATGTATTATAAGATGCATTATATTTAAGACTTAAATCTCTTTTTCTTTTATATTAATATATTTCAAGGTTTAGATAAAAGAGTTTTCAGCATGAGAACAACTCTTTCTAATGGATTTTTTTAGATAAGCCTCAATTTTATAATATAAATTTGACAAGCTGTATAAACTTTTTGGGAATGGGGTTAGGGCATTGGTGATTAAGGAATTGGGTGCCTCAAATCCCACCCTCCATTCCCACCTCAATATGTCGGGGCTGCCTAAGAGTGGTATTGTCCTTTGGAGGATCTTTAGGGATGCGATATTGTAGGAGTTATGGAAAGAGAGAGACACAAGAATTTTTTATGGAGTCGTGTTGGATATGATGGGAGTTAAATCCAAAATCATTCCTACTATGTGAGATTGATTCTCTATAACCAAAGAAAGAAGAGGTGCTTATTAATTTAGAGAATTTAATCAAGTGTGGTGTTTACAAGCAGCAGCCATCTTGTGGATGGGTTGCACCTCCTATGGGGTGTTTTAAATTGAATTTTGATGGCAGCTTTCAAGGGAATCCATAATTAGCAGATGTATGGGGAGTTTTGAGGGATTCTGAAGGCGTGTTTGATAACAGGAAGTTAGAAGAGGAAGAAGGAATTTTCCCATTACTGTATAAGTTTTCGTGTTTGATAAAAAAGAGGGCTTTAAATGGGAACTCTACTGTACTGTTCATGTTCATACTCTTGCGTGTAAAAAAATGTTCCGACCCAAAGGTCGGAACTTAAAATAGGAAGTTGGAAGAGGACGTACCCCCCGATAACCCTAACCCTCTTCATCCATTCTTCCCATCGCTGCTGAGTAGCCTCTCTTCCCATCTTCGCTGCTGATCACCCTCTCTTCGCAGTACAACCCCTCTCCTCGAGTTTAGCCCTAAGCCAGCGCCCTGTTTGCAGCACGACCCCTCTCTTCGAGCTCAGCCCTGAACCAGCCCTCTGTTCGCTGCACGCCATTATCTCAGGTAGACTCCTCTCGTCACACGCAGCCCACGCTATGGCTTACTCAATTGTCATTGAGCTCTGATTTGCAAAGAGCCCTCGCTAGGGTTTACTCAGCCCTCTCTTCGCAGTACAACCCCTCACCTCGAGTTCAACCCTAAGCCAACGCCCTGTTCGCAGCACGACCCCTCTCTTCGAGCTCAGCCCTGAGCCAGCCCTCTGTTCGCAGCACGCCATTATCTCAGGTAAACTCCTCTCTTCACACGCAGCCCTCTCTAGGGTTTACTCAGTTGTCATTGAGCTTTGATTCGCAAAGAGCCCTCGTTAGGGTTTACTCATGTAATAATCCTAAAATTTCAAAAAAAATAACAAAAGAAACTTTTAATAAGTGATGGTCCATATGAGCATGATGGTCTTTAGGGACCATCACTACTTTCAAAAGCTTTTGGTTTAAGTTTTTGCTGCTTTGCCACGTTCTTTAATCCTTTAGTAGACGTGGGTTTTAAACGTTCAAGTGTAATATAATTGTTACTCCTCACGTATGAGGTACAACTTAATAAAATAAAATAATAAGGTGTGTTAAGAATTTAAATAGGAGAGGCGAGGACTCCCACCCTAGAAAATTTTTGAGATCTTTCTCTCTCTAGTCAAAACGCAGCGAGCTCTTTCTCTCTTTAGCCAAATTTTTATCAGAAGCTCCCTCTCAAATATATTGTAAGTGACTTCATTATCTTGAAAAATAATCTGTTCTTTTTAAAAATAAAATTAAATAATTACTTCTGCTTATTATCATGACGTTTAGGCGTAATAAATTTTACGCGCAAGCGCCCTCATTATTTTGAAAAATAATCTTTTTAATAAAATTTTGATATTTTATCTATGTTAGAAATTTTAAATGTTGTAGATTCTTAGAAATAAATTTATTTATTTATTCTTGTCTATTGTGAGAAAATTTTAGATACTGTAAAATTATTAGAAATAAATGTGATATTTCTGCTTTTAGTAAAATTGTGACATTTCTTTCTAGTATTTTTTAATATTTAAAAATTATAAATTTCATGTGCAAATGACTGCCTTATTATTTGAAAACTGAAATTTTTGTAATTGATAATAGCATTGTCTGTGAAATGTTTATTTGCGAATTAACATCCCATAAATTGTGATAATTCTGTATTCTTGAATTTCTATAAGAGTTTTTCTATACATATTAGATTGGCAATTATGCTAGAATGTCTTTACGAATTGCTACCTTTCTAAATTGAGCCCAAAATATTTGATTGGTTATTTTTGAAATGTTATTGAAAGTGACAGTTATTAATGGTTAAGTGAAATTCATATTAATAATTTCAGTGATATGTTGAGTACATGATATTGCTGCTTTCGAATGTTTAAAGAGATTTAGAATACTTTAAGTATGCAAGTGGACTCATCCGGTTCGTCGGTGAGGTTTAAGTGGACCTATCCGGTACGCCGGTAAGGATTAAGTGGACTCATCCGGTATGCCGGTGAGGTATAAGTAGACCTGCAGGGATTAAGTGGACCTATCTAGGACGTCGATAGGGATTAAGTGGACCCATCAGGATGCTGATGGGGTATATAGGTGACCTACTTGGGACGCAAGTAGGGTATTTTGTGAAATCTTTTGAATTATGCATTGACGTTAAAATGTTATATGCATTTCAATTATTCGGATTATACTTAATTATACAGTTTTGAAAGTGAAACTGTTAATGCATTTCTGTTAATAGATATCCTTTTTGAAAATATTGATATCTTTCAACCATGATTATTTTTAGGATTATGATGATCACTTACTAAGTAGCCAAACTCATCAAACTATGGTAAACATTTTTTTCAGGATAACTGCGGTTTCATTTTGAGTGCTCGTCAAGATCAACTTTGGAAGATATTGTAGTTGTGCTTAGACTTTCTTTTGTTACTTTGTAAGAATTCGCCACTGTAAATATGTCCTATCAAGAGATGTATATATGTTTTGACTGTCGCATCTCAGGAATATCAATATTGTAAATTTTTGGGGCGTGACAATTATGGTATCAGAGCAATAGGTTTAAGATTCTCAGGAAATTTAAAAAGAATGTACTTAAAAATCACATTTATTGTGTGTACAGACTGGGACGAAGTCAAGATCCATAATAGTTGAAGCTAATATAGAAGGAATTCACAAAGCCTTGGAAAATATGGTTGCTCTAATATAACATAAGATGGAAAACACCAATTCACCGAGGCAGTCAGTTACGGGAAATGGTGGGAGTAATATCGAACAATTTAAGAAATCAAACTCATCTTCTTTTAAGGGTGTTGTAAATCCACTGGAAGCTGAGGGATGAATTATGCAATTGGAGAAAATATTCGAGGCAGTAGAATGTCCTGAAGATAGAAAAGTGGCCTTGGCAGTTTTTATGTTAGAAGGAGAAGCACAACATTGGTGGAAAATGGCAAAAAGAGTATTGGTCAAAGAAAATAAACCCTTGACTTGGGAGGTATTTCTAGAGGCATTTAATGAAAAGTATTTCTCAGATTTTATTCGAGACCAAAAAGAAATGGAATTTCTGGAATTAATCCAAGGAAACCGGACCGTAGCACAGTACGAGACCAAGTTTACTGAATTGACCAGGTTTGCACCACATATGATTAACAATGAGGCAAGAAAGGTGAAAAAATTTGAAAAGGATCTCAGACCAGCTATTAGAAGCAGAATATCAATCTTCAAATTGAAAACTTATCCTGAAATAGTGCATCGAACCCAAATTGTTGAAAAAGATTTCGAAGATTACCAAAAGATGAAAAATCAGAAAAGTCGGGTTAGACCCACACCATCTAATCGACAACAGCTTGAAAGGGCAAACAAGAAGCCATGTTTCTTGCCACTTCAAAGCCCAATAGAACCATGTAAAAATTGTGGGAAAAACCATGGATCGGGCCCTTGTTATTGGAATACTTGAATCTATTTTAAATGTGGAAAATTGGGGCACCCGATTAGAGAGTGTCCTAGCTTTCAGATGCAACAGCTTCCAAAGCAGAGAGAGATAGCTCAAAAGCCTCATATGAAGGGAAGAGTATTTGCGATCACTCAACAAAATGCTCAGGCCTCAAAATCAGTGATCCAAGGTACTCTTATTATCTTTCAAAAAGTAGCTCATGTTTTGATTGATCCTCGAGCTACCCATTCATTTGTGTCACCACACTTTGCATGCCACTTAAAGGTAGAACCAGAGCAATTAGAATACATTCTAGAGGTAGCCACACCGATGGGAAATTCAAGTGACACCAATATAGTGTATAAATCTTGTGTAATAAAGATAGAAGAAAATGAACTGTTGGTTGATTTAATACTTATAAAAATTCAAGATTTTGATGTAATCTTAGGCATGGATTGGCTTTCTGCATACCATGCAAGTATTGATTGTTACGAGAAAATGGTTACCTTTAGTATTCCGGATCAACCAGTATTTTACTTCAATGGTATCAAAGAAGACTCCCCATCATATTTAATCTCTTGCATTCGAGCTAATCACCTCCTTTGAAAAGGGTGTCAAGGCTTTCTTGTCTATATCAAAGAAGATAGGAAGGAATAGATAAATTTGGATGCCACTCCGGTTATCTGAGAATTTCCCAACGTTTTCCCTAAAGAATTGCCAAAATTACAGCCAGACAGGGAAATTGAATTCTCTATTGAATTATTGCCAGGGGCAGCCCCAATTTCTAAGGCACCTTACATAATGGCACCTGCAGAACTTAAGGAACTTAAACAACAATTGGAAGAATTATTAGATAAAGGTTTTATCAGGCCCAGTGTGTCACCTTGAGGTGCTCCGGTATTGTTTGTTAAAAAGAAAGATGGGACCATGAGATTGTGTATCGATTATAGACAGTTGAACCAAGTGACAGCGAAAAATAAGTATCCATTACCTAGAATTGATGATTTATTTGATCAATTACAAGGATCACAAGTGTTTTCAAAAATTAATCTTAGATCTGGATACCATGAGCTTAAAATTAAAGGTGAAGATATTCCCAAGACAGCTTTCAGAACAAGGTATGGCCAGTATGAATTTTTAGTCATGCCTTTTGAATTAACCAATGCATCGACTGCATTTATGGATTTGATGAATCGAGTATTTAAGCCCTTTTTGGATAAATTTTTTGTAGTATTCATCGATGATATTTTAATTTATTCCAAGAATCAGAAGGAACATGAGCAGCATGTAAGAATGGTATTGCAAATATTAAGAAAAAAGAAATTGTATGTCAAACTTGATAAATGTGAATTTTGGCTTGAACAAGTGACATTTTTATGACATGTCATATCAAAAGAAGGTCTATCAGTTGATCCTTCAAAGGTTGAAGCCGTTGTTAATTGGAAACAACCAAGTAATGTGACCGAAGTTCGAAGCTTTTTGGGATTGGAAGGATATTATAGAAAATTTGTAGAAGGATTTTCTCGAATCGCAACCCCAGTGACTCGACTGACACATAAAAATGTCAAATTTGAGTGGACAAGTGAATGTGATGAGAGTTTTCAAGAACTAAAAGTTCAATTAACTTCTACACGTATTTTAACTATCCCTGAGGGGAGTGGGGGATTTGTGATTTATAGTGATGCTTCACATAAAGGCTTGGGTTGTGTATTAATGCAATATGGGAAAGTGGTGGCATATGCATCCAGACAGTTGAAAGAATATGAAAAAAAATATCCAATTCCTGACTTGGAGCTGGCTACAATAGTATTCACTTTGAAAATGTGGAGGCATTATCTATATGGTGAGCAATTCGAAATATACACGGATCATAGGAGCTTGAAATACCTCTTCTCGCAGAAGGATTTAAATATGCGGCAAATGAATGGATTTCTTAAAAGATTATGATTGTACAATCCATTATCATTCAGGAAAAGCTAACGTTGTGGCCGACGCTCTAAGTAGAAAATCTATGGGAGTCTTAGCTCATCTAATAATTCAAGAAATGAGATTGTTAGAGGAAATAGTGGATTGGCATCCGACTCCATCCATTAATGGTGTGGTAAGTATAATTGCCAACATTAAGGCAGAACCCCAATTAATCCAACAGATTCGATCGGCACAAAAGAAAGACCTTCAGCTTATAACAATTGTAGAAGAGATGAAGCTGGGAAAGAGAGACGAATTCTCTATATGTAGTGAGGATTTGCTAAGATTCAAAGGTCGGATTTGTGTCTCGAATGATAAGAGTGTGAAGAAAGCTATATTGGAAAAAGCACATCACTCTCGTTATACGTTACATCCCGGAAGTATTAAAATGTATCGGGACCTGAAGAAAACCTTTTGGTGGAATAATATGAAAAAAGAGGTAGCACTATTTGTGTCTAAGTGCCTAACATGCTAACAAGTAAAAGCTGAGCATCAAAAGCCCGTTGGGTTGTTGCAACCTTTACCCGTGCTAGAGTGGAAGTGGGAGCACATCTCTATGAATTTTGTCTCTGGTTTGCCTAGAACAAATTCAGGACATGATAGCATTTGGGTCATTGTGGACCGGCTGACCAAAGCTGCTCACTTTTTACCGATTCGCACGACGTATACTTTGGATCGACTGGGTCAGTTGTACATTAAGGAAATAGTACGGTTGTATGGAGTTCCGGTTAGTATTGTATCAGACAGGGATACTCAGTTTACTTCTAAATTTTGGGCTAGGCTACAGTCATTCATGGGGACGAGACTCACCTTTAGCACTTCCTTTTACCCCCAAACTGATGGACAATCGAAGAGGACCATCCAAGCTCTTGAAGATATGCTGAGGGCCTGTGTCATTAACTTTACAGGAAGCTGAGATGACCATTTACCCCTGATTGAATTTACTTATAATAATAGCTTCCAAGCCAGTATTTAGATGTCACCATATGAAGCCCTGTATGGAAAGAAATGCAGGTCACCCATCTAGTGGGACGAGGTTGGTGAAAAAAAGCTTTTGGGGCCAGAAATTGTCCAGGTAACCACAGATAAAATAACATTAATTTGAGCAAGACTCAGAACAGCTCAGAGTCGGCAAAAGAGTTATGCCGATAACCAAAGGAGAGATCTTGAATTTGAGGAAGGTGATCGAGTTTTCCTAAAAATCTCACCAATAAAAGGCATTATGAGATTCGGCAAGAAAGGAAAGCTGAGCCTACGTTACATCGAACCATTTGAAATCCTAAAAAAAATCGGAGGTGTCGCTTATAGACTTGCCTTACCACCCGAATTGGCAAACGTTCATAATGTCTTCTATGTATCATCACTACGAAAATATTATCCCGACCCATCCCATATCATGAAATATGAACCGTTACCTATCAGGAATGACCTATCCTTCATTGAGCAGCCAATTTTGATACTGGATAGAATGGTATAAGTGTTGCGCAACAAGGAGATTCCTTTGGTCCGTATATTATGGCAGTACCATTCAAAAGAGGAGTCGACTTGGGAACGAGAAGACGATATCAGAGAAAAATATCCCTATCTTTTTCAGTAATCAGGTACACAAAGTTAGAGGACTAAATTTCTTTAAGGGGGAGAGAATGTAATAATCCTAAAATTTAAAAAAAAAAAAAAAAAAAAAGCTTTTAATAAGTGATGGTCCATATGAGCATGATGGTTACCATCACTACTTTCAAAGCTTTTGGTTTAAGTTTTTGCTGCTTTGCCACGTCCTTTAGTGGACGTGAGCTTTAAACGTTCAGGTGTAATATAATTGTTACACCCCTTGTATGAGGTGTAACTTAATAAAATAAAATAATAAGGTTTCTTAAGAATTTAAATAGGAGAGGCGAGGACTCCCACCCTAGAAAATTTTTGAGATCTTTCTCTCTCTAGTCGAAACGCAGTGAGCTCTTTCTCTCTTTAGCCGAATTTTTATCGGAAGCTTCCTCTCAAATATTTTAGGTAAGTGACTTCAGTATCTTGAAAAATAATCCGTTTTTTTTTAAAATAAAATTAAATAATTACTTCTGCTTATTATCATGAATTTTAGGCGTAATAAATGTTATGCGTAAGCGACCTCATTATTTTGAAAAATAATCTTTTTAATAAAATTGTGATATTTTATCTATGTTAGAAATTTTAAATGCTGTAAATTCTTAGAAATAAATTTATTTATTTATTCTTGTCTATTGTTAGAAAATTTTAGATACTGTAAAATTATTAGAAATAAATGTAATATTTCTGCTTTTAGTAAAATTGTGACATTTCTTTCTAGTATTTTTGAATATTTAGACAATGTAAATTTCATGTGCAAATGACTACCTTATTATTTGAAAACTGATATTTTTGTAATTGATTATAGCATTGTCTGTAAAATGTTCATTTACAAATTAACATCCCATAAATTGTGATAATTTCGTATTCCTGAATTTCTATAAGAGTTTTTCTATACATACTAGATTGGCAATTATGCTAGAATGTCTTTACGAACTGCTACCTTTCTAAATTGAGCCCAAAATATTTGACTAGTTATTTTTGAAATGTTATTGAAAGTGACTGTTATTAATGGTTAAGTGAAATTCATATTAATAATTTCAGTGATATGTTGAGTACATGATATTGCTGCTTTCGAATGTTTAAAGAGATTTAGAATACTTTAAGTATGCAAGTGGACTCATCCGGTTCGCCGGTGAGGTTTAAGTGGATATCCGGTACGCCGGTAGGGATTAAGTGGACTCATCCGGTATGCCGGTGAGGTATAAGTAGACCTGTAGGGATTAAGTGGACCTATCTGGGACGTCGATCGGGATTAAGTGGACCCATCAGGATGCTGATGGGGTATATAGGTGACCTACTTGGGACGCAAGTAGGGTATTTTGTGAAATCTTTTGAATTATGCACTGACGTTAAAATGTTATATGCATTTCAATTATCCGGATTATACTTAATTATACAGTTTTGAAAGTGAAACTGTTAATGCATTTCTGTTAATAGATATCCTTTTTGAAAATATTGATATCTTTCAACCATGATTATTTTTAGGATTATGATGACCACTTACTGAGTAGTCAAACTCATCAAACTATGGTAAACATTTTTTTCAAGATAACTGCGGTTTCATTTTGAGTGCTCGTCAGGATCAACTTTGGAAGATATTGTAGTTGTGCTTAAACTTTCTTTTGTTACTTTGTAAGAATTCGCCACTGTAAATTTGTCCTATCAAGAGATGTATATATGTTTTGACTATCGCATCTCAGGAATATCAATATGGTAAATTTTTGGGGCGTGACAACTCAACTGTCATTGAACTCTGATTCTTGCTATTGATTAAGGTATGCTAATGACTTTATTCTTTTTTTGTGTTGTTGATGTATGTGTTTGTTAAATCTCTATATTTGTTTTTGAGCTCTTCTGTTCTGTGTTATTGTCCTTACTATTGATCTATCTGTGTATTCTCCCTCTCTAAGAACCCCATTTCTCTCTTGTAAAAACCCTTTTTTCCCCTTGCTTGTCCATTTTTTTTCATTTCCTCGGGTTTTTTGAGTATCTATATATCACAAAGGAGTGTGACTCTCTCTGTGTTTTCTTGTTCTTCGCATTCAAGCTATTTATCACAGGGATTCTTGTAGGACTTTTTGGGGCTTTTTACCATATTCATCTGTATCTGTTATTTTGGGTCTTTTTTTGTTGGGTTTTTTTTTGGGATTCTATTGCGGGTTTTTTCTGAGCTTTTTCATGTATTGTTTTTTGAGTTTTTTTTTGGGGCTTTTTCAATTAAAAACATTTGATTCAAAGTTACATGTAAATTTTGTTTTTTCAGTAGTAGATAATTTCTCATCTTGGGATAATGTTTCAATAGATAATTTTTCCCTCATCTTGGGATAATTTTTTCAATAGATAATTTCTCATCTTGGGATATATAAATTGCTTTGCTTTTTTTTCTTTTGAAATTGCTTTGATATACAGCTAGGATGTGGGTTCATGAAATCTGGTTTTTTTTTTTTTCAAATTTACATGTAAATTTTGTTTTTGCAGTAGTAGATAATTCCTCATCTTGGATTAATTTTTCAATAGATAATTTATCCCTCAAGCAGCAGCCTTTTTTATTCTATTGAATAGGGTCTTATTCCTTGTGCATATTAATATTTCTACATGCAACTATTTATAGGTATTTTTGTTTGATTTGGTAAAGAATTTTTGTCATTCCCAAAATTTCATGAATGTGAGTCGAACACTGTGAAAGTGTGAAATAGAGGATACGATTTCACGAGTGCTTCATAATACAATATTTAATGTCAATCTCTATCCCGCCAAGATCTCTTAAGAGGTTTTAATTGTCACTATTGGGTTGAGGTTGAATGTGGTTAACTTGTAATGGACTTCGTTGAACATTATATTGGTTTTTTTATTTGCTTCCTGACCTACATTGGATTTTCATTTTCCTATGATGTTGATATTATGAGTTTAATAAGGTTTTGGTCCAATTTTCATGTCTCTGCTAGTATAGACTTTAGAGAAAAGGTTAAAAATCTTCTGAGTTAACTTTGAACTTGACGAAGTCAATTTGGATTGGGTGGCCTTGGCGAAGTATGGATCTTTTATGTTACTTTTTTTAGGCTCAGAGAATCTTATAAAACTTTGTAAGTTCATATACCAAGATGACTCATTTTAATACCAAGCATTGACTCATGTAAACAAGAAATGCATGAATTACCGACATTTTCATTTTCTTCACTCAATGATTTCATTTGTTCCAAGCAATGGTTTAAAAAACGGATCGGTGACCCGGATCGGGCTTCCAAAAAACCGATCCGGACCAGCAAATCGGCGATTCGGATTGGGAATCGGGTGAATCGGTCAGAATAAAGCTTAAAAAAAATTCGAACAAATTATTAAAATTCATTATAAATATTGTTTTTTAGGAATTCAATAAGAAATGAGGGTACTCCATTAAGAATTTTCATGTTTTTGAATGAATATGCGAATATTGATATGTTCTTTCCCTGCATGAACCGCCATTCAGCATTTAATTTACATCACACAAAAGGATAAACATATAATTATCATGGAATAAGTATATCAACATACATGGACTACAATAAAGCATAAAATTAGTAACATATGATCTAAAAATAAAATGATAGACGACGTTATTGTTCTTCTTGGTCACGCTGATGCGATTGATTGAATTCGTTTAACAATTCATTGATTCGATCTAAAAACGAATCATCGATATTAGCAGGCGTCCGACTATTCTCAAATCCCTGAGTGTTAGTGTTTTGTTGTGTTCCTAATCTAAAATCCCCGAAGATTGTCCATCCTTCGTGCTCACCTGCATTGTCGTGCTCATCCCTACACTATTGCTGTTGGGACTCGATATGTGAATAATATCGTTGGGATAGGGTGGCCTTAGAATCATCATCTCTCTCATTTTCTCTTTGAATAATATGGATTAAAAAAAAATAAAAAATTTTCAAAAAAATCGATCATGGATTAAAAAAAAAAATCACAAATTTTCAAAAAATTCTATCATGGATTACAAAAAAAAATTCAATCATGGATTAAAAAAAAAAAAATCACAAATTTTCCAAAAATTCTATCATGGATTACAAAAAAAAATTCTATCATGGATTAAAAAAAAAAAATCACAAATTTTCAAAAAATTCAATCATGGATTACAAAAAATTCGATCATGGATTACATAAAATTCGATCATGGATTACATAAAATTCGATCATGGATTACAAAAAAAAACAAAAAATTCAATCGTGGATTACAAAAAAAGAAAAAAACAATTCGATCATGGATTACAAAAAATTCAATCATGGATTACAAAAAACTCTATCATGGGTTACAAAAAAAGCAAAAAACAAAAAATTCAATCATGGATTACAAAAAAAAAAACAAACATTTCGATCATGGATTACAAAAAAAAAACAAACATTTCGATCATGTATTACAAAACATTCGATCATGGATTACAAAAAATTCTATCATGGGTTACAAAAAAAAAACAAAAAATTCGATCATGGATTACAAGAAAAAAAATCAAACGTTTCGATCATGGATTACAAAAAATTTGATCATGGATTACAAAAAATTCTATCATGGGTTACAAAAAAACAAAAAATTCGATCATGGATTACAAAAAAACAAAAACAATTCGATCATGGATTACAAAAAAATCGATCAAGTATTACAAAAAAATCTATCATGGATTACCAAAAAAAAAAACTCCGTACGGGACTCGCCGATTCACTGTTCGGACTCGTTGATTCTGTACAGTGAATCGGCGATTCACTGTACAGAATCGTCCGGTTCTCTCTAGAAACGGACGATTTCCGATTTTTTAACCGATACGATTCACTTTTTGCGATTTTCGAGTCAAACCGAGCAAGTCCGGTTCGACTCGGCGTTTTTTAAAACACTGGTTCCAAGTATTTATTGAAATTGCTTTGCTATTTTTTTTTTGAAATTGCTTTGCAATTGATGTGTAGTGTTCAGTAGGATGGACCCATACATATCATCAAGCCCAACAAATGAGAATATGGGAGGCAAGAGAAGCTCCCAATGGACACAATCAGAAAAGGATTACTTCATTGAATTAATGGAGAAGGAGACTAGGTAGGTACGGGGCAGGGGGGTTTAGAAAAGGTGCATGGAAACGAATGATAGACGCCATGACAATTAAATATGGGTCAAGAAACAATGTAACTAGGCTGAAAAGCAAAAATAAGTTCTTTAGAACCATGTACAATGATATAAAAAACTTAAGAATGTCTCCGGTTTTGGATGGGATGAAAGTAGGAGGATAGTAACCGTCGAGGCTGCTGTTTGGAATGACTTCCTAGTGGTATGTAATTATTCATTTGCATAGACTTTTAAAATGTTGACTATGTTTCAATATAAATATCGATAAAAATGATGTATGGTCTTCTATATGCAAGAGAATGAATAGGCAAACAAATACCAAAACAAGACTTTGCCCGAGTATTCGCTGCTAAGTAAAATCTATGAGGATGGAGCGGCAGATGGGACGTACAATCTATTGGGGGTGGCATCAGAATTGAGCCAGAAAGGCCCAACAGTGCATTCTCTGATAACCCCCCATTAGATGTCCAGGATGAATCTAGCTCATCCTCATCTGATGAGCAAGTATCATCGGGATCAAAAAGACGACGGTCTCATACTTTGATAGGAGCACAATGCCAATCAAAGCAACACACCCACATTGAGTCCATGACTTTAGCCATGACAAAATGGCCCATAGCATTGAGATGTTGGCATGTGACACCGCAGGTAACAGTAGTACTCCTGTGATGGATCGTCCATCTAAGGCTAGGAGAGATGCATGTAAAACTGTTGAATGCATGTGGAAAGCAGACGAAGTTGGTGATGCTGTCCTTTTAACGGTGGCAAGGCACTTCCAAGATTCTACAAAGGCGGAGATGTTACTAAACTTGGAGGATCCAATGATACAAAAGGCTTACTTGGATGAAGTGATGAAACGTCTCCAATAGAGTTCTAATTGACTATGTTTAATTTTAACATCAAAGACTGCTTCTTTCATTTTTATGTGGATGGCTTATGTCATTTTAATGTCAAATATTGCTTCATGGTTTGCTTTATAGATGATGACTTCTTTCATTTGTATGATGGTTGCTTTATGGATGATGAAAGAGGTGGCTTCTGTCATTTGTATGTGGATGACTTCTTTCATTTTAATGTCAAAGATTGCTTCATGGTTTGCTTTATGGATTATGGTTTCTTTCATTTGTATGATGGTTTGCTTTATGGATGCTGAAATAGATGGCTTCTTTCATTTGTATGTGGATAGCTTCTTTCATTTTAATATCAAATATTACTTTATGGTTTGTTTTATTGTTGTGGATGGCTTCTTTCATTTGTAGTTATGGATCCACGACGACGTAGGTTGGTGGTAATATTATGTACTGCATATACAGTGTGTTGCATTGCATATTGGTATATCACTACCCAAATGAGGAGGGGGCGTGTTCATACTTCAATTTTACTGGGGCCAATTATGTCCAATACTTGCTATCAGGGCACCCTCGTAAGTGCTTCGACAAGTTACGCATGGAGAAATGTGCTTTTATCAGTTTATGTAATTTGTTAAAGGAATGACAAACATTACAGATACAAGATATTTGGTAATTGATGAACAAGTAGTCATATTTTTAAGTACTGTCACACACGATCAGCGGAATAGGGTGGTCCAGGAACAGTTTCAACATTTAGGGCAAACCATAAGTTACTTCTTCAATAGAGTTTCAAAAGCGATCTTAGAATTGGAACCCCTGTTTCTGCAACCACCAAGCAATGAAACATCTGCCCACATTGCTGGTGATACACTACGCTGTTACCCATATTTCAAGGTATGCGAGTGTCAAGTATTCAACATTGTCCTTCTCGCATCCACATCTTACTAATATATAAGTAATGGTGATTTGTTCGTCTTAATACGATTGTGTCGGAGCTATTGATGAGACTCATGTCCCTACTCGAGTTGGTACTCGCTTGCATAATCATTTCTGAAAGAAAAGGTTTTCTAAGCCAAAATGTTATGGTTGCGGTTGGTATCGACATACGCTTCCATTATGTACTTGCAGGTTGGGAAGAATCCGCATCAGATTCTAAAGTCTTATATGATGCAGTTAGTAAT
The DNA here is from genome assembly GCF_054954075.1 of Amborella trichopoda. NCBI lineage: Eukaryota > Viridiplantae > Streptophyta > Magnoliopsida > Amborellales > Amborellaceae > Amborella > Amborella trichopoda. Next base: position 47,745,711 of record NC_142341.1, on the reverse strand, counting down.
GGACACAGTAGGCTTGCAGTGCTTGAGGGTAACTCCATTACATTATTTTTCGTTGCTTCAGTTTGTACAATATTTGGTAGCGTAATATCTGGCTTTATAATATACTCATTGCACAAACATGGAACAAGAAAATACTACCTTGTAGATGGTGGCTATCCTATTATGCGTGGTTTCATAGGACCATATCGAAGAGTCCGTTATCATCTAACGAATTTACTTCAGGCCCACGAGCTCCTCAAAATCACAAAGAGTTATTCAACAAGCGGCATTTGACACTTAGAAATGTGGTGGAGAGGACATTTGGGCTTTGGAAGGCCAAATTTCATGTACTTAGAAATCAAATACAATATCTTTACGAACACAGGTTGATGTAGTTATTGCATGTGCAATATTGCACAACTACATCATGATGACAAGAGGAGGCGATAGCAGAAGAGAGCTGCATTTTCGAAAGAGGGTTGAGAGTGAACTGGTAATTGACGGAGATGATGGTTTCTCACAATTGACTCAGGGACAAGCTGATCATGATGATGGTGTTAGTCTGTGAGATGTCATGGCGACACAGTTGTGGGAGTCCTACCTAAATCGCTAGAAGTTATTTGGCCCATTTATTATCTTGCAAAGTATATTTATGTTAAACTGACCTTTTATTATTTTTCAATTATATATGTTTAAACTATTACAGGTTATTGTTGAACGGATGTGTCCATTCAATTGCATTTTCAAATATGTATGTTTCAAGGTTATTGTTGAACATCGGTGGTGAATGTAAATAGTGCTCAAGTTATTACAGGTTATTGTTGAATGGACTGATTTCTTACTGCTTGCATTGTGCATATGTGTTTAAATGGGCTGATTTCTTAATGCTTACATTTTCAATTATGTATGTTTAAACTATTATAGGTTATTGTTGAATGGGCTGGTGTTGTACATGGTTATTTATAGATGCATGAATTGTGAATGTTGATTGATTATATGTATGTTTAAACTATTATAGATTATTGCCATTAGGGATTTTTTTTACCTATGCTCTAGGGTTTTGTATCAGTTATCAGTTTCCCTCAAACACCCTCAAAATGGCAGGAAATTTGTTGATGAATGGAATATATAAGCAGTTTTTTTTCCAAGTACTGCACATATTGGAAATGAGAGTAAGTGTTGTTTTTGGTTCATTGGTGCACTCATCCTTGGAAATGGATTGCATTCAAGGCAACGTAGAGTTGCTGAATTTGGCCAAAGAACTTGAAAAGAAAATATGCGAGTTTTTAAATGTTACTAATTTCTAATCCAAATAATGCTTTCTAATTTGGTTTGGAATTCATGTGAATTTATACTTGTTGAAATTGTCCACCTAATATCAAGTGAATTTTGACAAATTTGGGACCAAAATTGCTACAAGCATTGGAAAATGCTGTTGGATTTTCACCAAAATTAGGAGTAGAACTCAATAATGCTTGAAAATGCGATTGATGAGTTTGAATGGCTGAAATTACTGCAAAGCTTTCTTTAAATCAACTTGAAAGCTCATTGTTTGCCTAGAGTTTA